>NW_019174664.1:552-490974 GCF_002260705.1 Seriola dumerili
TCATAGTATAGCAAGGCATAAAAAGTCATAAAAACGTCATAGTATAGTAAGGCATAAAAAGTCATAAAAACGACATAGTATAGCAAGGCATAAAAAGTCATAGTATAGTAAGGCATAAAAGGTCATAGTATAGTAAGGAATAAAAAGTCATAAAAACGTCATAGTATAGTAAAGCCTAAAAAGTCATAAAAACTTCACAGCAAAGTAAGGTATAAAAAGTCATAACGATATCATAGTATAGCAAGGCATAAAAAGTCATAGTATAGTAAGGCATAAAAAGTCATAAAAAGTCATTGTATAGTAAGGTTTAAAAAGTAATAAACACGTCATAGTATAGTAAGGCATAAAAACGTCATAGTATAGTAAGGCATAAAAAGACATAAAAACGTCATAGTATAGCAAGGCATAAAAAGTCATAAAAACGTCATAGTACAGTAAGGCATAAAAAGTCATAGTAAAGTACGGCATAAAATGTCATAAAAACGTCATAGTATAGTAAGGCACAAAAAGTCATAAAAAATTGTAATATAGTAAGGCATAAAAAGTTATAGTAAAGTACGGCATAAAATGTCATAAAAACGTCATAGTATAATAAGACATAAAAATTCATAAAAAAATCATAATATAGTAAGGCATAAAAGTCATAGTATAGTAAGGCATAAAAACGTCATAGTACAGTAAGGCATAAAAAGTCAAAAAAACGTCCTAATATAGTAAGGCATAAAAAGTCAAAGTATAGTAAGGCATAAAAGGTCATAGTATAGTAAGGAATAAAAAGTCATAAAAACGTCATAGTATAGTAAGGCATAAAAAGTCATAAAAACGTCATTGCAAAGTAAGGCATAAAAAGTCATAACGATATCATAGTATAGTAAGGCATAAAAAGTCATAGTATAGTAAGGCATAAAAAGTCATAAAAGCGTCATAATATAATAAGGCACAAAAACATCATACAAATGTTTTATTATAGTGGGGAAAAAACATTTTAGTATATTAAGTTACAAAAACATCATAGTATAGTAAGGCATGAAAACGGCATGAAAATGTAACATTATAGTGAGGAATAAAAACAGTCAAAGGATAGTAAGGCATAAAAATGTCATAGTATGATAAGGCATAAAAAACGTTATAGTACAGTAAGGCGTAAAAACGTAATAAAAACATCATAGTATAGTAAGGAATAAAAAAAATGGTTTATTATAGTAAGACACAAAAACATCATAAAAACTTCACAGAATAGTAAGGCATGAAAACGCCATTGTATGGTAAGGCATAAAAAATGTCATTATATAGTAACGAATAAAAACATCATACAAATGTTATAGTATGGTGAGGAAATAACCATCATAGTACAATAAGGCATAAAAACATCATAGTACAGTAAGGCATGAAAACGTCATGAAAATGTCATAGTATAGTAAGGCATAAAAATGTCATAGTATGGTAAGGCATAAAATATGTCATATTGCAGTAAGGCATAAAAAAAGTCAAAGGATAGTAAGGCATGAAAATGTCATAGTATGACAAGACACAAAAACCGACATAGTATGGTAAGGAATAAAACATCATAGTACAGTAAGGCATAAAAACGTCATAAAAATGACATAGAATAGTAAGGAAAAAAATCATCGTATAACAAGGTATAAAAACATCATAGTATAGTAAGGCATGAAAAAGTCATGAAAATGTCATAGTATGATAAGGCATAAAATATCTCATACTATAGTAAAGCTCAAAAACCGACATAGTATAGTAAGGCATAAAAACGTCATAAAAACAACATAGAATAGTAAGGAAAAAAAACATCATAGTATAATAAGGTATAAAAACATCATAATATAGTAAGGCATGAAAAAGTCATGAACATGTTATAGAATGATAAGGCATAAAATATGTCATAGTATAGTAAGGCATAAAAACATCATAATATAGTAAGGCATAAAAACATCATAAAAATGTTATAGTATAGTTATGAAAAAAACATCATAGTACAGCAAGGCATAAAAACATCATAAAAATGTTATAGTATAGTAAGTAAAAAAAACATCATATTATAGTAAGGCATAAAAACATCATAGTATAGTAATGCATGAAAACGTCATGAAAATGTCATAGTATGACAAGGCATAAAAAACTTTATAGTATAGTGAGGCATAAAAATGTCATAGTATGGTAAGACATAAAAATGTTATAGTAAAGTCAGGCATAAAAATGTCATAGTATGATGAGGCATAAAAACATCATAGTATAGTAAGACATGAAAATGTCATGAAAATGTCATAGTATAGTAAGGTATAAAAAAGTCAAAGGATAGTAAGGGATAAAAATGTCTTAGAATGATAAGGCATTAAAAATGTCATAGTATAGCAAGGTAAAAAAACATCACAAAAACGTCATAGTGTATTAAGGCATTAAAACGACATAGAATAGTAAGGCAAAAAAACATCAAAAATTTCACAATATAGTAAGGCATGAAAACAGTGTGAAAAGGACATAGTCAAAGTCATACTATAGTGAGGGATAAAATCGTTACAAAATCATCATAGTATATTAAGACATAAAAAATGTGGTAGTACAGTGAGGCATTAAAACATCATAAACACTTATAGTATAATGTGGCATCAAAAACATCATAAAAACGTAATAGTATAGTAAGGCATAAAAACGTCACACTATA
This sequence comes from Seriola dumerili, assembly GCF_002260705.1. Taxonomy (NCBI): domain Eukaryota; kingdom Metazoa; phylum Chordata; class Actinopteri; order Carangiformes; family Carangidae; genus Seriola; species Seriola dumerili. The sequence continues at coordinate 3,230 of NW_019174664.1, forward strand.
GTGAGGCATAAAAAAATTAAAGTGTAGTGATACAAAAAATGACATCATAGTACAGTAATGCATAAAAATGTCATAAAAATGTCAGAATAGTGACGTATAACAACATAATAAAAAAATCATAGTATAGTAAGACATAAAAAACATGATGGTATATGAGGCATAAAATCATCATAAACACATCTTAGTATAGTAAGACATAAACAATGTAATATTACAGTAAGGCATAAAAACGGCATATAGTAAAGAATAAAAAGTAATTGTATATCAAGGCTTAAAAACATCATAGTATAGTAAGGCATAAAAAGCACATACAATATTACGACATAATAATGTCATAGTGAGGCATAAAATCGTCATAGTATAGGAAAGCATAAAATGTCATGGTATAGTAACGAAAGGCACGAAAAACGTCATGAAAACGTCATAATATAGTAATGCTCAGAACAATCTCACTATGGGAAGACATTTCATATCACATTAGTGAGAGAGAGAGAAAGAGAGATCGCGATGCGATCGCAATTTTACACACTAGGTTTAGCCTGCGTACCCGCAAAAAATTGGAAAGTACAAAAACATCTGTCAGCATGACCACTCCAGGTAGGATGCGGGATACTCACAGACGCAGCTATCTCACAAACTTTATTTAGTGAATACAAACTAGCTCTTGATTTTGTAAATAGTAGGCCTATAGTGAGCAATAATTACCGGTACCTTCATTGTTGATAAAGAACAGGGCTGCCGGCTGCTGTGCAGTCCAGCCAAACTGGTTTCTGAGAACTTGTGCGTCATTTCCAGGTAGAGCAATTTTAAAATGCAAACACCAACATACAATAGACAAAAAATAACAATCAAATAAATCTCAGAGCGAACAGCAACAGCGGCTCTTGGCATGAGAGTGCACACCATGCGCGCAGATAGATGCTGTGTGCCCTAGGTATGGGCGTGTGCGCCAGTTGCCACGGGCGGTGTGTGTCGATTAAAATGTTTTTATTATTTCTGTGTTGAAAAATTTTTTGTGTTAAAATACATACCTATAGTAAGCAGACTGTACAGTACATACATTGTATAATAGCCCTACCCCTTGCCCCCTGCCTCTTGGAACTGAGTTACAAGGGGTAGCCCTTGAAATTTACCCCTACAAAATGGGACACCCCTTTAAAAACGCGATACGTCATCAGTAGTCCCCGATGGCTTTTACTTAAGCAGATGCTGGACGTTGGAGTCAAATTTAGGACGTCATATGCCATCAAATGGGGTGGGAGTGCAGCGTTAAAATACGCCAAAATGTGGGAATGTCATGCATCAGTAATAAAGATGTAAAGCTAACATAGATAAAGAGACATCAGCATACTACTCGCGATTTTTTGTGTGGCTTTTATGAAGAAAAGGACCATAAATAATTGAAACAACAATGTTTGCCATAATTTTTAAATCTTTATTAACGGAGAAAATTACATTTATGAGTTTCTTTGGTCATTTGGGTCGGTTCCTCAGCCATCTTGCTGGTGATTCCCAAGGCATTCGGGAAAATATCTCATAACACTCTGTTTAAAGTGTGCCCTTGAAAAATCTTCGTTTGAAGGGCCAGTTAGCCCCTCCACTTCACCCTACCCCTCTATCTCAACAAGAACATGTTGGAGGAAAAGAGATGGGTTCTACACTTATTTTCTAAAGGGAACCTATCAACGCCTTGGGAACAATGGTGTCCAGCCCTGTGTGGAATTCCCCAAAATAGGCCTGCCAAGGTAGAGTAGTAGGACCAGGTGTCGAGAAGCCTCTTGTCTACCCTAACTTAGACTCCTGTGCCAAGGCGTGTAGTAGGTCCAGGCATCCAAAAGCCTCCCAATTACTCTAAACCTAAGGCTCTCATCTATCCTCAATCTAGGCCTCGCTACGGCTGCTACTCCAACCCCATTGCTCCCAGAGCCTTCACACCATTTTTTTTTTTACTTTATTCCCTCCAGGTTCGATTCTATAACAATCCTAGTTCAGTAAAGGCTGGTTCACATACAAATCTAACCTCAGTTGTGAGCATAGCTATTCCATTGGATTATATAAATTTAATGTTCAGTATGTTTATAATGCATAGTATATTTTTGTGAAAATTTAATACAACAAATCGGGACACCCTACGCCTAAACGTGATCGCGCAAAACGGAGGGGTAGGGCTAAGTGGTAGGGGCAAGGGGTGAAATGGGATTGAGCCCAAGTATGCCTTGGGCCGGCCTTGTTTTCATGAACTACTAATCATTACTAAAAGGTGTATATTCATTTGTAATTAGCTGTATTTAATTTTCCATTTATAAGTATTCCAAATAATTATTCATTTATGGATAATTAGTTTCTAGAGCCAGAAAAAAATGGATGCAACTCAGTGTAGCTTTCTTCTCAGTTTAATATTTTTTGGTTTGTTTTGTGTTTTTTTAACCAGCCTTCCTTAGAAGTGAGCTTTCTGTGTTGAAGTTCTTGCTTTGTTGATAAAATTGCCACATTAGTCATGCAGTTAAATTACTGTTGTAGCATCAGCCAAACATACAGATCGATATAAAGTTTGAAAGGTTGTTACTAAATTCTGAACCTTATGATCACAAGGCACTCCTAACAATGATCACCCATGTACCTTTGCAGTTTATAAATTTGTATTAGCTACCTTGGGATGTTTCTCTGACACAAAGGCTAACTGCATTCACCCTACAAAAAAGCAAATCCTGTCAGGGTGTTGAGTACTGGTAATCTCAACCTGCCTCCTCAGAGTAAATCATTGCAGAGTAAGAGTAAAATTCAAACTGTCATGTGTTTAACAAGCAAAAAAAAAAGTGAGAACAAAAAGTGTAAAGTCCAGTATTCTACATCTGTGCTCAGGTGTGGTGGCTCAAACTAAATGAGATGAGACAAAGTTCTTTAAAGTTCATTCAGCTTCATTCTGATACTGAGGGCACATGGCTGACAGGCATGTCAAAATCCATAAAAAAAAATCCAACAGAGCTTTATACTTAAATTATGAAGAAAACAGTCACTCGTTTCCTCAAAATAGAGAATATTAAACGGTGGTGCTGACCTGGGCTGGAGCCTTGTTGCTCCGTGAAGGGCAGAGAGGGAAGAGGAGCTGCTGCTCCTGAGCAAGCCAAGGAGAGAAGAGAGAGAACAAAGAAAGAGATCTGTTTTTTTCTGGTGACACCCTTGTGGGTCACATGTCACATACTGACCAACACTGACTGGTCAGTGAGGTCCCTGGTGGAGGGTTGTCCCCAGGTGTGAACAGTGAGGAACTGTGGGGGAGTGAGTTTTATTGTCTGTAGCACAAATAGCATGTAGTCTCCACAACTTTGAATGTACTGAGTTCCAACAGTAATATACATGGATACATAAAATGTCTTATATGCCTCTAAAATGACGCTAATTAGATCATAGATATTGGAGAAAATAAGAACAGTTCAGCCTAAATGGAAGCATGGATGTCAGTCTTTGACCATTATTGTATATTTCAAAAACGAATGACATGGAAATTGCTGTCCACATTCACTTTCCCAATGATTAGGAAATTAAATTATGCAATCAGACAGTAATTAGGATATGGATATAATCATGAAGCTTTTTATTTTCTGTCACAAATCATGTAGATATATTGCAAGCCAATGCATGTTATGGTCTTGCTGTTCTGCTGTTCCCACTGAGAATCAACAACTCAGCCTGAAAGTTTATGCATCTTTCAGCTCAGTACTTTAGTTTGTTAGGCTGTATGGCTGATTCACAACAACTCAGAATGTGACTCTTTTCAAAATCACAACATGCTTGGAAATGTTTGACTTTTTCACACACTGTATTTCAACCTGCTTCTGTTGAAAGCATATCACTCACATGGATTAATTCATAGGCCAACCAGGCACAGGCCCTGTGGCCCCAAAGGGCAGGGGGAAACCTGGGCTTCACTTGCAAAATATTGCTTAAAGAAACACTTAAGAGATGCCAAAAAAAGACTAAGACTGACACAAAACAAGTTTAAAAAATAGAAGCAAAATGACAACTACAGGGATTCAATATGACTACTAGTGATGCAAAATTACTACAGAGAGACAAAAAAACACTAAGACATGCAAAATGACTAAAAATACATGGCCACAACGATGCACAAAAGAGGACATAGAGATGTAAATTAACCAGCAAAAAAAACAGAATGAGCAAAAAGTAAATGCAAAACTAACAAATGTAAGAAAGAGAAAAAAGTTTTCTGTGTGGGTGTCTTGCTCCAATGAAGGAGGGATGGGGTGGCCTTTTACTTGTCTGTGCCCAGGGGCCCATTTTCTCATAATCCATCCATGATCACTGATCATGTTTATTTAGCCACACTGCCCATACGGTTTATACGTTTGCATGCACACATGCACCCCTCACCACATATATACTAACACTGACTAAAACATGCCAAACATTTCTATTTCATACATCAAAAAGACAGAAAAAAGGAAAAAAAAAACCCCACTAAAGTCACTGAGAGCTGTGTAGCCTTCATTCTTTGATCTTTCATCTTTTCCTTCAACCTCAACTCTACAGTTTTACTCAGAATGCATGTTCTCATAGTAAGCAGTATGGTAGTAGCCTAAGAAAAAATTGAGTACATAAGCCTTTTATAATTGAAGCCCAAGGCCACGTGTGTCCCCTGGACACTTAACCATAATGAATACACACGCTCCTAACAGATTCAAGAGTACTGAAAGGATAAGGTAGCAGTCCTGTCTTGGAAAATAGAAAATACTTCCTGTCTCACCACAGAACATATGGATCTATGGTGGAGAAGTGGATTACCCTGCAGCACTGGTTTCTATAGATATTTATGTTTTAACATGTTATCTCTTTTTGTTGTTGTTGTTGTTTACCATGATGCGTTACTAGAATCCACTGAAGCAGCCGTACTACAAGCTTCACAGATTACTTGGCTACAAGCCTACAGGTATCAAAAACGTGATGCTCAAAAGATAGATTTTTGGTGGAGTATCCTCTTCTAATTTAGACTTAATGATTACAAAGTACTAGTGTGTTTTTGATGTCAGGAAAATTATGGAAATGTGATTTAACTCAAGAATTTTCATATTTAGACACATCAAACAAAGGGGAGTAGAAATAGTGTGGGTGATTTTCTCAACACACAAAAAAAGTTTTTTGTGCTTAAACTCATTCTTTCAATAGTGTGCACCCTGTAGAGCAACAATTTACACCTGCAGGCAAGACTCAATTACAAGCGATTAGACTGGTAATATATTGTAATGAAAATATAGCCTCTGCCCTGCTCTTATGATTATAAATGTCACATTAAGGCAACTAGGTTTTATATATTAAATGAATAGGGCTTAATGATTTTTCTAAGCTTTAAAAGAGTACAGAATTACATTTTAGATTCTCTCAGATGTCTTTCCAAGCTGTGGGTAGCTCTCCTAATTAGATAGGTGTTTGTGTGCTGGAGGTATTGCCAATTACTGCAGTGACAAAGCACAAACATTAATGGGAGATCGACTGCAACCAGACAGCAGTGTCTGGAGCTGCAAGTCCAAATAAAAACTCTTGTAGACAGGTCACAAAGCCAAAGGTGAAATCCAATTAATTCCTCTATATCGCTGCAGATAATGAACCTGAACAAGAATTATAATACATTCGTGCATCTTAATGAATGTGACTGTAATTAACCTGTAAAGTCTCTGCCCAAATCTGCCCCTAATTAAAGCAAAAGATAAAGTCTATCAAATCAACTCTCCTCAATCTTTGGCATAGTCTGTGCCACTATCAGGACTATCAAGACTGCGGTTTAACTTCCGTAATTAAGATATCATCTTGAAAGGCTAGCCCTGGGCTACACTGTTAGATTATCATATACAAACATACGGATGCGCTGGTGGAATTAAGTCCATGTTTGGTAGGTGGATAAAAGAGCTTGTTAGGGTATCATCTGCACGATTTGGAGAGACTCAAATGCAGTGTGCGTTGTCTAGCAGTTTTGGTCTTTCATATATTAGATGGTCTGTGATCAGGTAAAATAAAAACGCTGACATATTTTCCCAAAGTAACTGACACATATTTTTTTATTCTTTTCTCACCTAACACTTACTTCAAATGTTGTGTAAGCATTGTGGAAAAATACACATGGTGCTCGAATTGTCAGGGGTTTGGTGAGTGTGACAGATAGCCGATGAAGGAAATCTCAGCCTGGAACACACACTGGACAGAATATGGGACAAATGTAACCCTCTCATGCGCAGACCACTTCCTTTCTGTACTGTCCTGTTGCATTTTCAACAATATGTTGGCAGGCTTTGTACTCACATTGTTTAGCAAATAAAGCCAAGTTCATATGCACGAGGTTCCAAACCCTGAATTCCAATAACAGAGGTAAGAATGGCACATGACCTGTTATATAAAACTACTGTTTCATTATCAGTGTTACACATCAATGTTATTTATGTTTTATTTCTTAAGGTTAATTAAAGTTGAAAAAGGAGTGAATGTTTTTTCTCTTTTATTCACTCTGTTATTAGCTTCACTAGTGGGTAAAAATCATGAGTCACACCCTCAGAAACGCATGGGAAGGTTGGGAAAAGTCCTCTCACAGAGGATTTGTGGTTTCAAAAACCTGACATGAATATTATGTTAATTATGAGTCTACTTTGTATTTGGCAGAATTGTATGTCAGTATCACAAAATGCTTCTAAGTAATTTTCCATTAGAAAATGTAAACTGCTCAGCATAAGAATAATACTCAGTCTACTTTTGTTTATTGATTTGTTTTTGTCTTTACATACACCTAAGTAAGTTCAAAGTAAAACTCAGTATAGAAATAGTACAGAAAGTTCAAATAAAATAGTCTCAAATACTGTATAATGCAACATCAATATTTATATATCAATATTTTTAAAACAACTGTGCAGGAAAAGTAAATAAGATATTTCATAAAGTTTATCACCAATAAGAGGATTGAGGAGACAGCGTAGATTTACAAATGCAACGTGATGCTAAATCAACAAAACAAGGAAACGTAAAAACAAATAAATAGAATAAAAGTAAAAAAAAATAAGAATTAGGGAAAAAGACTGTGTGACAAAGAGAGAAAGAGACTTATAGTTTCTCATTTTCTCCAGTCTTTGCATGTGAATGGATCCATGCGGGTCATTGGTCTTGTTTCCTCTTGGCTCGCCTGTCGAGTTGGATATATGTAAACTGGCCTTGCCCGCGGCAGCCTTTAAAGGATATCAGTTTGTTGGAGAGTGAGGGCAGGCGGGGGTGCAGGCCCAGCTGAGTGAGCAGTTGTGTGTGGGGAGGGGGAATGAGGGGCAGGAAGGAGTGTGGCGGGGTATTACGTCCCCCAGATTGAGCACAGTCCCTCAGGTACAAATTCCAGCGTCATGCATGCCTGTTGACTCATGTGAACCTTTTCCAGTTGCTATCCCCCCCGTAGATGGGGACGTGATGTGGCTCTGGATCTGTATGTGTGCATGTGCACTACTGCTGCACAGGCGAGGGGATGGGAGGGGAGGGGAAACCCAGTGCAACCCTTAGCTACAGCAGCGGCTTCAGCTTTAGTAAATCCGCAAGGACAGTTTGTAACTGTCACTGTAGTTTTCTCTATCATAAAATTGGTGAAGAGCGGGGCACTCAGAGGACAGAAAACTATACATGTTCAACTGTACACAATTACAAAGCAGAGCACGAGGACTAAACAGTGTAAATTGACACATTTTCACAGATGGGAAGCTTAATGTTGCATTTTGGCCTTTTTTTAAAGTGTGAATTCACATTTAATTATAGTTGGATCAAAAAGGGAAAACCACAGGATTAAAACAATATGTGGAAATTTGCTTTGAGTGAGATGATGGGTTTTGTTCTTTTGTTTTTATTTTTTTTTTGAATTGGCAGTTTCAACACTACTTCATTCTAGCATTATGGTAATACTTTTAAATTCACATTGAAAGAATTTTATTCAAAAAAGCATGAAATGCCAGAGTAGGCAAAAGATCCGAGACTACTTCTATATTCTAGGTGTCTTGCTATTTTCTTAGGAGCTGCTATAGAGCTCCAGTAAGTGACTTGGAAGTCATGTACTGTATGTGACCTTTGCCCTCCCTATAATAGTGTGATATAGAGGCGTGTACTGTGTGTGCATCTGCTCTTTGTGTGAATGTAATATGTACTGCACTGTACGCATGTTGGTGAATGTGTCATTGAACCATTGACCCTTCTCGCTTAAGTGTTGCTCACTCTCAGCCTGCCTGCTCCACTCCTCTAATTAGAGTTGCCAGACCTGTCAGAAATCCTGTCACAATCCGCCTGCTCACAAATGGCACTCGCCTGTTTGTCACCCCTATTTCAGAAAAGTGTGAAAAACTGGAGAGGTGACACATTCTCACCATCTCAGTTCATCTCATCCCCCTTCCTCTGTGTCCCTTCTCCTAGCTGCGTGTTATTAGTTGGGAAGAGAAGTAGACATTTAGATGTGCTTGATTGCTTTTACAAACCATAGTTTGTATAAATCACAGTACCTACAGAAGAACAATCACCTGTCTTTGTACTTTCTGCCGAGCTGACAGATTGTGACTGCAAGTTGCATACACAAACAATAGTGTCTTTCAACACCCCTGCAGTTATATAAAAAAAAAGCAATTTCTCTATTCTTTCATCTTTTATTATATGAAGAGGTTGCCTGAGGAAACCAGTGGTTCTGAAGAAAGAACGAAGGCCATGCTGAGAGAGTGAACAGAGGGGAATGATTCTCTGTCTTTTCCAATATGGCGTGGTTGTGGATACTGTCAGCAATGTTCGGAACTATCTCAGTTGCGGTGTCATGGCAACGGCACAAACCTCACAAGACATGCTCAAAAAACACCAGAGAGCGGAACAAAACCAAATGTGGGCAAATCAATAGGATCATGCATTCCCGTACATGATACACTGTGGTTGTGTGTTTCTAAATGAAACGCTTGCAGATGCTCAGGAGGACATACACAGTGGCACACACACACCCATTAAAACATAATAAAATGCTGTAAAAAACTGTACATATCTCAGTGCATGCCTAATTTGCAAGCAGAGATGAAGAGGAATGAGAAACACTTTGTTGACAGATTTTGGTTCTACTGTATAATCAAGAATTATATTCACAATGTTTTTATTTGATGATCAATAAATGCAAGGCAGGGCAACAGTAATGACTCCCTGTACATCAACTACAGCCCTGTGATGTAGTGTAATTTATATTTATAGTTCTAACTATATGAATATGAATGATGCAAAATAAACACCTAAAAATTCTTAATCATATTGTGTGTTAGCACATGTCAAAGATTATAAACCAAACAGGTTCTATATATATACACAAACATGTACAGTATTTCTAACTAATGCAGGCCCTGTTTTAGAGCTTTGCAGCTTTTGATTCTGAAGGCATCCTGGAAAACTTAAGCACCCTACCCGTAATGGCGATACTAGTTATACTGAACCGCCTACACTCATGATCCCCAACTGACCTCAGGAATTTCTAATGCCAAGCCAGTTGGCAATTAGAACTATGTGAAATGATATGGGTCAACATAAAACACAGTGTGGCGAAGAGCACCAGTGAACAGGAATAAAATATGCCCACATGACCTTGATAATGGAATGTGAAAACTGAAGAATGTAGAATTGTCCATTATTCGGTTTAAGATTTTTGGGTTTTTTTCCTGTGCAACTATGAAGATCTACATTATACAGAACCTCTCGCTCGCTCTGTCTGTCCTTTTTTCCTCTTTCTCTTTACTTCAGAACATTTCTGTTAGACGATCCAAGATGACCTTTACCCACTTTCTCGCCAGAATACTATAAGCAAACAGCTTTGCGAAGAAGAGACTTTCACTATTCACCAAGGAATGCTAGGTCTCCGGTGGAAAATAGGCTTTTGCCAAGGGAGAACAATATCCTGCAGTTTTCAAAGTGCTCAGACAACTCGCTTCTCTATGCAGGCAGTCCAAAAGGTTTTTTTTTTATGTGGGAAAACTGCCAAGGCCTCTGGCTCAGCTGTTAATGCCTCTGCAGTGTACCATCATAGCACATACAGTCAATGTACATTCTCCTGGGGTCATGTTTTACCATTTTACAGTTTTAGCAGTTGTGGTCAGATTCATCATGCCTCTTTTATGGTCTCTGTATTCAATAGCTCTCAATAACATTTAAACAACAATTAAATCTGCAACAAATCAGACTGTAGGTTGAATTACTCATGTTTTGTAATGTTGGTACACTTTACCATCAATTAAAGACAGACTGTTGGTTTTCTTTCTTCAACTCTCAGCAGGGGGTTTTATGCTTTCAATCTCAAAAGGTTACTCTCTCATTTTGAGATGCAACCTCTTGCATAGGAAGAAGAATTTGACCAGATGAGGTAATGCACCACTGATCATTTTTTCAGCTCATTCTGAAATAACGCTGTCAAAAATAACTAATACTAATTTATTTTAAAAGAGGCCATTTTCTCCTGTATGTTGATCACAGAGGAAACAGATTTGCAGCACTCTGTATGAATGCACTCTATAAACTACATTATTATAAATATAGACAATGTAAGCTATGAAAAATGATTGTTCAAAGCAATTTACTGATTGTATGAATAATAAGACTTCAGTGCAGAAAATGCACGTTCTACTTCCCATCTACCACAACACAAGAAATGAAACATATTTTGCCCATCTTTAAGTCGAGATCAATCATGTAACCATGGAAAATACAATAAACATTCACAGGTACTGTAATTAGACCATGAGTACAGCAGAGTAAAACTCTAATTTACCACATTCACAACAGCCTCTTACGTAGTGGTGAAGTGTTTAACAATCATATTGCATTGGTGCTCACATGGGAATGTTGTTGAAGTGAGGAGATATGTTTCCAAACATATGCTAAATGGTTTAGTGATGTGTAAATCAAGCTCATATGAGGTGGCTGTATTCTGTGAGCTGAGGATGTCATTTACAGTAGAGTTTTGCATTCTGTGTAAGGAAAAGATTTGTGTTTCAAGGCTCTAATTTAGCAAGGTGGTTTGATTCTTCTGTATTTAAGAGTTTTGCGTATTAACTCTATTGTGAAGCATGAATCAAGACAATCCTAACATACTGTAAATATGAGCACCAATAAAAACTCTTGCTTGGTGACTCAGTGATTGAAGACTTCCCAAACAAGTGATTACAACCTGCTGGAATCACATTAAGACAACAAGCCAGGTCGACGCTGGGTGGGCATTTCGGTGTAAATGCACAGAGTGTTACAGCAACAGATTAAGCAGCAGCAAAGAATGAGCAAGTGAGTCTGCCAGCATTAATAGAACACCCAGTTGGTGATGGCAACCCAAAGAGTCAGCTGACAAATTAGCTAATGCAGAGCACAGCACCACCTCCAGTTATCTGGCTCATGTAGTTCCTCCAACTTTACATTATTTACTGAGCTTTACCATTTTCTCACTTAAAATATAAATATTTCAAACACCCTGACTTCTTCTATCATATTAATATCAAGTATGCTTTTTGTCATGTCACAGATGACATAATGACGAACAATCTTTTCTTATAAATAAGAATGAAAAAATATGTATATTAACAGAATGTCAATAATATTGTTGACAAAAGGTTACGGCAAACACCAATTCAGCTGAGGAAAACTTAATTTTGTTTCCCAGATAGTGGTATATACACTACATGTGCTTGGTGCCCACATTTCCTGACCATGACATGCACATACAGCCCTCTATGGCCTACCTCCTATCATTTCTGTCTGAGTACAAAGTCTCATGGTTAGACATTTAAACACACTACCCACACATATAAATGTATGTTTATGTGGGTGGCCAGTCTAGCTGCTACTGTATCTGTCTTGGTCATGTGTGTATTGTTGATGTTGTTGTTGCTTTTTTGATCATTTTTGTGTCTATGCGAGTTTATGTTTGTTTATGTCAAAGTTGCGGTTTTGAAGGTCATAGCTGGAGATTATTTTCCATATACTTTATGTAACTGTGTTGTGAGTGTTGTATTTTTGTGTATACAACTTACATGCAATATGTGCATAACTCCAGAGAGTTCTCACTATCATGAAGTTTGTGTTGACATTTGTAATACTAGCCATTTGCCAGGTTTACCCCACAGGAGAATTTGACTGGCAGAGTAGAAGTCGTTCTAAAGGGGAGAAAGGCTACCCTGAATTAACACATGCCAGTGTCTGTAACTGAGCTGCTCTTTGAGTATTGAAGATGGTGCCAGTGGTAGGGCCCCTGAGGGGGTTGGCTTCAGAGTGTGATACAAACAGAGTGAGATAGGTGTCATGCTGACACTTAAACTGTCTCCCTTTTCCCTCTTATCTGAGCTGATGCGAGGCATTCTGTCATTCTTCACCTGCCCACCAGCTGCTACTATCAAATTTCAGCCCATCACCTGATCCAGTCACCAGTCCACTAAGCTGCTTCTGATTCCACAATCAGAAGATACATCTTATAAAGTACCATCTACAGACTGATTCATGGTATACAACTTTTGCACAGATTTACTTTTGCAGATCACGTAAGAAATCCATGTACCTTTTGACTCAATGGGGAAATAAACATCAATTAACTTTTTTAAAACCGCTGAACGTCCTGCCAATAGATTTAATACATTTCATAATTCATTGTTTGTTTTCTGAGATCTTTCTGGCTCACCACCGTCCTTAACTGTGCTAATGTTTTTCACCTGTGAATTGCTCTTCCATTTCCTTAAGGATGGCATTTCAATAGTGTCCAACAACAACATATTGGGATCTTTTATTTAATGTAACTAAACTGACTGGGAAAGTGGGCTGGGATTTTTGATACTTCCTAAACTGGTTCAAGTTCTACCACCAACACAGGAACTGCATCGTCTCATTTGGCAACTTCGTACCTGATTGGACCAACATGACATGGAGTTCACCATGGCTCATTCTGTGGGTGCCTTTTTCATTGTTTTAGCATTATTAGGCCTGATGAACTCACCAATCGATATTACGCAGAAGACACCTTACTTCACTTACTTTACTGTCACTTTGAAGCTACACTATCATCTGTGCTGCATGTGCATTGAAGAAATCCCTCACTGGAAGTGCTTAAAATTCCTAGTTTGATTTTGTTTTTTCATTTCACTGCCCAGTTTGCAGTGACTGATTCCCATCTTAGCTGCTGCCATCTCCCTCAGTTGGCATGGAAGGTTGTAGTCACTCATGTGTCTCCTCTGATACACATGGAGTCACCAGCTGCTTATTTCCACCAGCCAGTAAGGAGCGTGCAGCAGTTCACACTGTCTGCCCCAGATTCCACCAACCTCCACACAGACACAGGAAACAAAACATCATGAATCATTAGTGCAACACCAAGGAGATTTTAATAAAATAACATTCCTATTTAGAAAGTCTATTGATAAATGGCTGACACCAAGTGTAATACATTGTAGTCCAGCTGTCTGAGTGTGTGAGATATATTTATAAATTCAACTGTTTTTGATTGATCAGTGCAGAGTTTCAATTGAGATTTTGTGCATGTTTCGGAGAATTTCAGCGTCATTAAAGACAACATCAACTAACATCTGGATGTATAGGCAAGACTGAGCAATAAAACAAAACCTTACACAGCAATAAACGGTATTGGCCCAAATATAGAACGAACATGATTGACGACAACCCCAATTCATTTTCTTTTCAATGACTTTATCAGTTTTCACTCCTCTAGTTGGGAAAGTTTCCCTGATATACCGTTAATTGAAGCGAGTCCTCGTCATTGAAGCCTTTTGTCTCGTACATAAACATGAACAATGGAATATGGTGATATGTAAAACTCACATTTGTGTATAGCTTGTCTATCACAGACTCACACTCTCCTGTCGGGTTCTTGGAAGCGGTGAGAATCATTTTCTCTGACAGTTTTCTAAGTTGGAGCATTTTTCAAACCGTCTGTTTGAGCTCATCAGCTGTGACAGCAGTAATTTTTGGCTGTGTGACATATTTTCTCCCTGGTTCATTTCTGCAGTTAAGTAGTCGGGAGACTCAATGAACTCGTTTTCTGTCGTCATGAATTTATTTCATCTGTGGGGGCACAGCACGTCACAAAAGAATTCAAAGATGACTGCCAGTGGACTAACAACCACATTTAGTGCTAACTGACAAACACACACTGTGCAACGATGAAGCTACATCTAACCCATAAATTCAGCAGTCACTGTAGAAAACAGTTTTATACTTTCTCCATTCAAAAAGTATGCGGGGGGTGGGGGAGGTGGGGGTGGATTGCCAGCCACCAAATCCTAAGGTTCTACCAGGAAGGAAAGTGAACAAACACATTTTTCCTGTATATAATAGGACATATAATTTCAGTGATATTGTTACAAAGTTGACTCACACACAAAACACTTCTGTCTAGTACCAATGGCTTCTATTTGTGATTGAAAACTGTAATTTCTTCTTCTAATCTTCTAAAGCTGTCAAAAGCTACTGTCATCTTCTAAAGCTAAAGGGTGCGATACTTATGTTTCATTTTGGTCATTTTAAAGGATTTCCCTTTATGTTTATAGAGGTTAAATTCTGATACTTTCATATCCATTCAGCTGACCTTGAGCTCTTCTCAAAACTGTATGAGACTCTACTGAGCTGAGAACTATAACCTCCAAGTCTATGACCACCACCTGTAATCCAACTATATACTGTACGTAAACAATTTTTTTGTTAGCTTCCTTTAGATTCACTGTAAAAATAGAGAAAACAACTGTAAAACACCTGAGCAAAAAAAAAAGGTTGGGCATTTACCATGAACACTGGAGCAAAAATCCAATACTTCTCTCTTAAACGACTTACATTTGTTTCATCCTCATCCCTTGCAATTGAGAGGCCAAGTGTGTGAACTAGCTGGACTCATTTGGGATGCAGGAATTGCCAACAATTCTGTGTGTGCATGTGATTTTTTTCACGTAAAGCTTCAGAGGATACTGACAAGGTCCCGGCTTGATATGGAATTCCTTCTGAACTTTTTCAATGTGCCACAGCTTCAGGGGTTGGAGAGAAAAGAAAAGTGTTACTCTGGCAATTGTCTCATACCCCCAGCATGTATGACACCTTCCATCCTTTGTAGTTCCTTTTTGTTTTTTTTTTTTGCTTGGCTTAACAGTCTGCTGTTCTTCGCATTGACAATTAAGGTAGAGACATTACATCAAGCTGAATCCCTCACACTGCATATTTGGCACACTGTAGGAGCTGGAAACCTGCTGTACTGTACACTAATTGGATGCCTCCAAAACAAATAACCATACTTCACCACCTCTTTAGTGACCCATAGGGCCTTTCAAGACATGTCAAAGCTATTTGAAAGAACTTAAAGATGACACAATCAGTAGTTAAAATATTGACAGAAATGTGTGGCTTCTAGGATTAAAAAAAAAGTCATGTTTCTGTTCTGAACTTCAACCCTATGTGTCATCACAAGCATGGAGATGACACATGACACAATTCAATAAGTCCTCCAACCTGAACAACCATATGGGTAATTTTTCAACATTCTGATAAGATCCATAGAAGTGTCTCCTGAAATGGCGGCAGGTGTACCAACCTTCAGTTGTCATGGTTACAATAGCCTAATAAACACGTGAACTGTACCAAGAGCGGGGTAACTACCTTTGTTGCCATGGTTACTATAATGACGGTCATGGCTTAGTTAGGTTTAGGAAAAGATCGTGATTTGGGTTAAAATAAGTACTTCTTCAACATTATACAATGTGTTGTCTTGGTTACAATAACAGCAACGTGGTAAACTTTGTCGGACAGCCATGGATAATAGATAAACTGCTGGTTTCACATGGGAATCGAACACCACCTTCACCCACCTCCTTTGTCATATTCCTGTATTTTGTTAACCACAACAAAACATAACTAATGGTCATAATAACCTGCTGCACAACAGGAGGTCAGTCTCTGTTTCTACCACTGATTGGAGAAAACTACATACTGTATATGCATACTTTACAAAAGTAAAGGCTGAATTGTAAAGTTATTCACTTCCAACACTTTGTCTAATTAATATTAGAAAGACCAAAACATAAAGAAATTATACTGTCGCCTCAGATTGCATTATTCCAAACACATGTAAACACAAAATGCAAGCAAATTCACAATGCTGCTGTAATTAGATGTCAAGACAGGGTCACATGGAATACAATGACTTTATATGTATGGAGCTGAGATAAAGATATGCCATGTTGAAGAAAAACAGCGATCGGTGATAATCTCAGAAGAAACAATGAATGCATTTCAAATGTCTAAACAATGTAAATAAAGGCTCAACAAATTGCAAATAGGATTGTTGGAGAATCTGTTTGCAAAGGGCACTTCATTAGTTCTGTCTTGCTTGACAACTTTTTTTTTGTTGTTGTTGCTCCCAGCCTAGTGAAGGTTACCTGCGATATCGCCTAGAATACTTGTACTGCTGTGACGACACAAATTTAGAGGTAATCAATCAACCTTTGTCTTACTACACAAAGCCTGTCTTGAGGGTTATGGAAATCTAGCAATGATACTCTCTTTGCAGGCAGTGCTTTTTACTTTCTTTCGCAGATATGTAAATAAAGAATTGTTTTTCTTCTTAAAAAACACCAACTCAATTACATGTAAATGCCATATCAGCCAGGAACTTCTGATCACTGATTCTCTCTGTAACACAATTGTGATAACAACTGACACAAATTTGTTCCGAGGGAAACATCGTCTAAGTGTGCACAACACACATAATATCTGTAAATTTCTATTACAAATTACATTATCTTAATGCCCATTTTTATCCACTGAAGAATTGTACTTGCACTTAAATTGTAATGTTTCTACTGTGTCATCCAATAAAGTTATGTTTGTTTAAACACAAGGTTTTGCAATCAATACAACATTCATCACCCTCTGTTCTTACACCTTTAAAGAAAACTCCACAATCTAGAATGGCACTCAGTTGAGAGCATACCTCACCCAAGGCCAAACAATCCTACACGTCTGTCAGAGTCAGATTATTTCCTGGATCTGTACGAAACTGTACCAGGTCATAGTCTGGCAAGAAAATATATGTAGACCCTTTGTTTTCAGCATTGATTGTCATAAAATGCAATCTGATCTTCATCGAAGTCACAAATAATATCAATATCAATAATCTTTCATGTCTTTGTTGAACGCAGCCATTAAACATTCACAGGTGGAATCCTGCGCCAAACAGATGCGGGTGAAAGCATAACCTCCTTGACATAAGTAACAAGAAGGAGATACCACAGGAAGCAGAATTAGAATATTAAGTAATAGCTTGTTCATCTTGTTCTGTGGGCAGCGGAACAAGCTGAAAACACAACATCTGACATTTTATTACATCATAAAGTTTTTATGGTCAATGTGTTTACAAAAAAAAAGCCTATTTACTCATCAAACAGACATGGATCAACATTTAGCATTCATCTAGTGGCCACACGATAAATGTAAGTCCGATATTAACTCTGTTCCGTCCTCTGCCAGACTATTTAGCTGCTAGATGTTCCACTATGTTCACCAGCAGATCGCTAACTTTGTCTGCCTGTATTTTAGTACTGAACAGGTATGGCACAATCCATTTTCCTCAAAACAAGAGGGTCTGATGACACCACACTTCACATGAAAACTACAAAAAACATGCTGGAAGAAGATAAATGGGTCACTGGGACAAGAGTAATTCATTTGCTATATAATAAAAGAATCTCTTGAATAAACAGAGTTGGGTGATTAATGTTTGTCGGTTTGTCACTTGGCCCAATACATTTCACCTGTCCCATTTGATCCATTTTTAAACAAAAATATTGATTAGTGCAGCTTTAATATTAAATGTAATAGTAAAGAGTTTCAAACAAAACAACAACTAAAATTATCTTTTGTGTAATTCTAAATGATCAATCCTGAAAAGATACAACACCATTCACACTGATGACCAATATAACCATTTACAGTACAGTACTATCTACATTCCAGGTGTTGCGGAAAAATTATGTTAGCAAAATAACCATACACATAAATTATTATTCCAGCCTCCAGGAAATGAAGTGGTGAAGTTAAATTTCTGCAGTTATGCCTGGGAATCCCTGTGTTTCTTTAAAGACCAGCGAGAAAGCTAAAGTTCTTCAGGGATGAATGTTGCTTATCATGCACAATAGCTATATTTATGCTTATTTTTATTTATTTCGTTCCCTGTGGTACTTATGTACAGTATGAGCTATGTATACGGAATTGGAGACATAACAAGCAACAATGCCAAAAGCTATCTTCATACAGAGACTAAATGAATGTTTATCCAAACATGATTAATGAACCCACATATCCATTTGGAACAACATGCTGTATTTGGCTGGCACACATAAAATTCTAATTGTTTAGGAACCAAACAAATTTGCATGCTTGTCCATGAACACAGCGATTTTTTCTCATTCGTTATTTGGCTCACCTGTCAAGCCGTAGTGGTAGTGTCATGGCATGACAGCAGCTTGGCATGATCTACAACTTGGCATGTGTGCACAAGGGAGCAGGTCGCACATGTGTGTGTGTGTGTGTGTGTGTAATGACTATTTCAAAAATGTAGCAAGTAATAATTCATGCGCTCTGGCTCAGAACTGCCACATCTCTAACGGTGCAGGGGTAACTCCAAGAGCAACTCCTTAGAGACGGTGTTTTTATGATCATCACCCAAGACAAAATCTATTGAACCAAGCGGCTATTAGAAATGGATTTAACTATGAAGAGCTCAATTGCAGGATGAGTGTCTTTATTTTTGTATTTGAATCAAAATGGAAATGAGTAGTGATGACCTTCAGTAGCCTGCCCATATCAACTGAAACAAGCACAGTTTGTGGTATTGTAGCCAAGGAAGAAATCTCATCTCAACAGCAGTTTCTCTGTGGTTCAGTGCATAATTCAAACTGAGATGAAAGTGAGCTGTTTACATTTTTCACTTGTAAATGATGGAACCTTTCCCATTGTGTCTCGGTAACACCATTTCTCAATGCGAACCGTGATGTGTATGGAATAAATTCTGAGGCTCATTCTAATTAATATTGTTGGATATGATATATATCAGATAGCAGGTAAATGATAATATCAATTCACTGCTTATTCATTCTTGGGCCTTTGACACTTTGCATCACGAGACACAGGGTAGGTTGGTCAGATTCATTTTAAGTTTCCTTGATTGATTTTTCTGACTCACAAAGGGAAAAATATCTAGTCGGAGAATTTATTAAATGAATACACATGAAAATGAGAAAAGAACTTCGACCTTCTTTTGCCAGGGTTTTAAATGTGAGCAAAACATAATTGGAAATTTCTAATCGTCAAAGAGCTTATACTGTAGCTGAGATAAAAGAGTTAAGTTTTGAAAAAGGTTCTCTGCATTAATGCAGTTTCAGTGGAAACTCAGCCACTAAAATCCCCCTGGACTCCAGACTCTGGAGAAAAATGGTCACAAATGTACTTCTGAAGAAAACTTAAAATATGCTTCCATAAAAGAGTCGTTGCGGTGCACCACATCTCTTTATGCTTACTAAGTGACTGGTAGTGAACTGAAGTCCATCAATGAGCTTCTCACACGGTTTCATTGATTGATTGAGGGAAGGATTTCAACCATGACCCTCTTAACATGCCTACTACAGGGAACTCTTTCACCAGCAGGATATTGTTTTAATTGGGTTATTATTTGCTTGTTTTAATTTACTTCAGAGTAGGACGCTCTGTCTTTCTTGTGCACTCAGGTGTGCAGCTGACCTCAGGGGAGAAGGGCAAATACACACACGGTAAACTGCTTCATGTCACAGCGAGGGGAGTGACTTTCATCTTTCTATCAGGATGTGAGCAGTGACTTCATCATACTGTGCATTTGACTTGCGATGCTTTGTTTATTTCTATAGATACATGTGGTTGCTGCTCTTTCCGCACCTCCTCTCAGATCAATGTTCGAGATCCAGTTGTTACCACCGTGTTGAGTGTTTTCACCACTTATACCATGTATGTGAAAGTCAAGTCAGAGCAGCAGTTTCTACCTGCACATGGAGTCATGTCAGTGTCACCACCTAAAGGCAATGAAGGTAACTACTGCTACCAAGTGAGCTCTTGTGCCACCTGCAGGGAATGAATGTTACAGTGCCTGTTTTATTCTTATTATATTTTTTGTAAATTCATCCTTTACCAGTATTAGCCTGAGGGTTTTTAGGCACTTGACCATCAGAAAAGTGAGCCCACACCATGCTTAACAGTATTAAAACGTAGTGGGCATCCAGTTACGCAGTGAAGCAGGGGAACACGTAACAGCTCAGCCAGCCGCATCAGAACACTATAAAAACAACATAACCACTGAGTAAATACACTCAGGGATGCCTTTAGTATAGCGCAAATTAATTATTGTTGTAAGTTAAGAATCCCACTGTATAACAACATTTAATCATGTAAAATCATAGTCTTTGCCACCCTCTCTCTAAATGCGGTTGTATAAATGAAACCAGCCCATTCTCATTCTTTCTGACTCCCTGCCAGTGCTGTATGCCCTTTACACTGCATCAATTAGTGAGTACATTTTATGGGCCATTTAAACTTGGCTCAAGCAGTTAAGATTATCAATGGTGGAGCTAACAGTATTTGCCCTAAAGAGAAGGCCCTCCCATCAGGATAAGCCTGCCTGTCCTTCCCCGCAGAAGCGGATTGAGATTCAATTGCGAAGTGACATTCCCTTTATGACAGAGTGATCTTGGTATTCACAACTAGGCTGAGATGCCCTCCTGTTTAAATAAGGGCATTTTGTTAATTGTGAATCAGAAAAAAAGCAGATTGGCATTTGTCTGGTGAGAAGGAGAGCATAATCAGGCGGATCGGAGGCTGAGGAGTGGCGACAAGGGCCATTATGTTCTTCCAGAGCAGACACTTCAGAGGAAATGATAACCGGAGCCTAGAGTGACAGAGTAATATCACACACTCCCCTGCACGAGGAGACACATTCCTTTGCTGACGCGGACATGAAGTTAAAAAAAAAAAAAAAAATCTTTGAATTTAAAACATCCATTTGACGGCAAATTGATGGCCGCTCCAAGAGCTGCCGACTACTCCACTTCACCCCCTCCAACGATATTAACAGACTGTAATTAATCAAAGTTTTACTTTTTCTAATTGAACCCAACTTTCGATTTGCCGGAAATGAGAACCCCTGACATTGGGTTGTGATGATTTCACATTATGCCAAAGACAATTATGTGCATGTCAAGAGTGTTGTATTACCACTCCTAATAACACCGTGTCCTCTTTCAGAGCCACTGCGGTCATCTTCCATTGCGAGAATACTCTCCAGACAGAAGACGTGTGGGCTGTGGAGATAACAGGGAGGTCACTGCCTTTGCTGCCTTTGTCAGTCCCACGGCATTCAAAAAGGAGCTTGAGTATCTGTTCAAAATAAGTCTGGAGGATGATATATTGGTTCTGTTTGCGAAAATCATTAGTAATAAAAGTGGGGGTTCAGTACACAACACTTACGTGAAATTTGGTCTCTCTTTGGTCTTTGAAAGAAACAATACCTCATTTTTGATTTTCATTTTTCAAACTGTGGCTCACTGTATTCCAGCTGCGTTCTTTTTCTCCATTTGGTCAGGCAAAATACAATTAAATCAGTACAAATTGAAAACTCAATTGTGTCAATCATTATGCAAATAAGACAAGGGGAAATAAAGCAGCGGAAAGAAGCTCAAGTCGAGAAATCAATAGCAATGTAGGCCTCTATACTTGGAAGCTAGAGAACCGAAGCAGTCACAATGCCTTCAGGATAAATTTTTCTCACTTGCATAAAGATTGCATTTGCCTTTAAAAATAAATTAAAGATTGATGTATAATCTATTTAGTTCACTGTTTCCATTTTCTGGGCAAATACACCTTGACTTCCTGGTGTATTTAAATCTCTGTCTTTGTCAGTTTTGCTCCTCTTGAGTTCTTTTGAGTTTTGCCTTTTCTCTCCTCGTGTGTCTGTTTGGTTTCCCCGGGGTTCCTCCTTACTGCTTGTGTTACCCTTCTGGATGTTCCTGAGTTTTGTTCATGGCCTTTGTTTGGATCACCACCCTAGTTTCGATTTTAGTTTCACCTGTTCAGTAAGTCTTTTGCCTTTGCAAAAACCTAACGCATGACAGAAATTTTACAATATCTTGCTCAAATATTAGCAATTTGTGAACTATTATGAGAGAATAAGGCCTATTTGACTCCTAGATCATTTAGGAAAACATTGCTGCTATAATGCCAGACAACAGCTGAAGTCACCTTCGTAACTCTTTTCCCGTTCTCTCATTTTTGTTAGAAATGTTTCTCTTTGTAAAAGTGACTTTTTTTTTTTTTTTTAAACACTTAGTAAGGATGTGAGATGGAGACGAAGCTTCCCAAATTACATGAATCAGCCTGTTCAACCAATCTGTTGAACACAGCTCTACTGGCATCAAATATTGGCAATGCTGACTCATGCAAAAAGCAATTACTGCATAATTTATTACCGTCTATCAGTCGGTAGCTTCAGAGTAAAAATTGAAAATATTCATATTAAAATGCAGGTTTTGGAGTGTTTTGAATAACTCAAATGCAGAATAGTGTAAATTGTGGTTAAGTCTATAAATATCTTGCTGAAAGCTGGATGCTATTTAGGTTGAAGCCTCAAAAGCAGAGGGGAAAATTTAAAAATGTAGTGGCATGCAGGTTCCCTGTATGATGGGTATTCAGTTAAGTACTGTATGTTCAAAATGGCTCCAAACCAGCTCTTTGTTGGGGTCCATCTTTTGTGCCAATAACCCATAATGTCCCAGGTGGACTGTCTGGTCAACAGCCCAACCACAGCTACAGCTAACTGTGCCACCTGCACTGAACAGCTGCCACCGACGCACCAAATCAAAGCCTACGAAATATGGCTCCACGAAGGGGTAAGTGAACACTTTATTAATTTACTACCATTCACTTTGCTGTCACAACTGCCCCAAAAGGACTGAAGATTGGTGGGGTTGTAAATAGTGGGATAGTATCCTGAAGTGTGGCTTCTTTGCTTCATCCTGCTTTAGTCTAAATAAACACTTTACTAAAGTGTGGCAGTGTGGTGCCTGCTATGATTACACCCACTAGCTGTATCATGATGTGTAAATGTAATGGCTGGGACCTGGGGTCTGAGCGCTGCAGTTATTGAGCTTGGCCCTATTAAATACAGAAACTGATAATCTCTCAACTGCACAAACACTTTACCCATCTCCCATTTCTGTGTAGGTGCAGAGTTATGCAGTGATCAAAACACACTTTTTTATAATAAAGGTTCAAGACAGGAGTTGACTTTTGAAATCTATAGTAGAATCAAAAGTGAGAGTAAAAAAATATTAGATATAACACAGCAGATTCACTGATACTGCTTACAAATCAGAGCAAATATGTTACAGTGAAAATGATTTAGGCCCGAGGTTTTGTAATTATTTCTTAAAGGACGTGTGGATTTACAAAAGCACAGGCCAAATATCAGTTGCATTGTCCCAGGAAGAAGCAGCAAGTCCCCTGAATATAGGCTATAGAAACTTTCTGAAATGTTATATCAGCAACACACCAGCCTCTGACAGCTGTGGCTTGTGCTTCAGCACTAAACAGAAATATAATTTACTATCTCAAATTTACACTTACACATTTCTTATAATAAAGAGTACACTGACACATGATGGTCCAACAGGAGAATTGGTGTGTAAATTCACACACTGCCCTCAAAGTCCACAAAGGAACCAAAAAGTCCATGGTGTGCATACTTCTTACTGATAACAATCCAAAAGTGCAAAGCATCGCATTCTAGATATGCAAAGTTAGTGAGTGGCTCTACACGTCAGTGATGTCACACATTGTGATTGGCAAATGTCAGAAATCTTTTACTGCTCACTATTGTGTAAACTATTATATAGGGAGTAGTGAATGAGGGAATGAGGGGGTAGACGGAAAAAACATTAACTGAACAATACTTTGTTATTGACCTGGAATTTTGCATTAGCAACACATTTGCCTCAGACAGCTAGTGCAATGACCAGCTTGGTTAGCAATAAGCTTATCACAGAAAAACTCATTACAATGTAAAATGACATCCAGAAAAATCTACAGTCAAATAATTGCTATGATAAATATAGTACTAACAAAAATGGTGACACAAGGCATTAAGGGTGTAGATAAAAAAGAAGGATAAAAAAAAAACCTGTCGATGTTTGGTTACAGATCAAACACAAACATGGATGTAACAATGTTGGTTAAACTGCAAATATAGGGAGGGTTTGCGACACAGTGTTCAACTCACACCAGCTGCTGTTGACAGATTTATAGGTTCTAAAATAAACTGAGGCTTTACTCAAAATGACAGTGGGTAAATCCCCAAATCTTGTCAATATAAGCTAACTTTGCAGCTAAGCTACATTGACACACATAATCTAACAAATTTGTAAAAGTTACTGACAGTTAAACACATTTTCCGACCTGTCCCATCCTAACAGAATTGATTTTTATTTCAGCTGTCATTTCTTCTAATGAACTAGCGGTCTACAAACTGTCTTTTGTTTTTTTTTATTATGTTTTTGCCTTGTTTCAAACATTCATTTACCTAAACTTTATTAACAGTTATATGGCTGCTCAGAGGTCATGAAAGCAGTACTCCAACCAGGGAGTATCAAACATTCACTCCTGAGGTTTTAAAGGTGTCCGTTTAAGTATGTAGATTTAAAAACAGGAGCAGTTGTCATCTTTTTTTTTTCTTTTTTTTTTTTGGTTACCATGGATTCTGATAGTGGTTGGCTTTTACTAAGGAACCCTGAACTCACGAAAACAGCATTACCAATGTTCATTGCTATTACCTATGTTTTTGATTTTAATTTTCTTCATGTAAAGCACTTTGAGCTGCAATTATGTATGATACGTGCTATACAAATAGTTTATTATTACAGAACAATAAAAAGAAACAAGTCTATTAATGCATTGGTATAAAATGATGAGATGGTGAAGTGACGCCTCTGTTTTTATTTATATTAACACAAGCCAAAATAGTATTTTTCAGCTCTTCAAACTCAATGCACTCAGCTCTGCACATGGTAGATATGACCAGATTGGATACAGTGGCTCTGCTTCAGACCTTCAATCAATAACACTACATAAGTAAAGTGTCTTAAGAAAGTGACATTCAAAAGAAATAAAATCTGATTTTTTTCACTAGTTCTGTCAAGGTTATTGTGAATGTATTTGTGCTATCTGAAGGATTTTCTTTGATGCATCACAAAACTTATAATACACTTTAAGATACGTACATTGTACATTACACTGCACACACTGTTGGTATTATTAAGTTGGACTTGCTCCTTTTACTGTCTTCAATCACCTCTTTGCTCAAACACACAGCAATCTCTGTAGACTGACCTGGGCATATGGGATCAAGACATGGCAAACTATAGCTACCAAATGGTGCAAAACCCTATTTCAAAGTTACACAGGAGAATACATCAAATTCAGCAGGACTGAATGTACAATGAATCCTGCTGTTACTCTGTGGCAATGTTTTATAAACTTTATCCAAACACAATATGCTATTGGAAACACATGAAAACAATAAAATGAGAATGTATTCAGGCTTCTAACACAAGAAATTGTTATTGCCACGTGACCTATGCTGCTCAGCCAAGATGCACTCATCCACTAACCATTGGATGTTTTCAGCTCAGTAGTCCCCTAGCATAGACAGGAATGATCAATATGGCCCTCTTTTACTGCTTCACTACACAACTGTCTAGTCCTGCAGCTCTGGAATAGCTTGACATGCACAGACATTGAGGTAAACAAACCTAGAATCGCAAAGGTGAGTTTAAAGGGCCCTAAAGGATGCTTCTTTTTAAATATTTTTCAACTTTGAGTCTTCCTACTTCTCCTCCGCCTCCTTTTTCATTTCTTACTGTCTCTCAGGGGTACACACATTTTTTCAGCTGTAACACCAGAATACTTGGGTACCTCCTCTTTCCATGTCATCCTTTACATCTCCTGTCCATAAAAAAAAAAAAAAGCTGCAGACTGTGTCGCCTGTGATTTGTACCAACATTTTTGAGGTTTTGCAAAGGTGGTAATTTCACTTTAGCTGTATAGTCTTGCTGTGCTCACAACTTGATGCTTTGATTGCTTTTTTACAGGAAAATATGGTTAAAAGTTAGAACAGCACTATAACATGCAGCATTATTGCATCCTAGTCCTTCATAGTCTGTTCAGACAGATCCACTATGATTTAGTATATGCTTTTGTGACATACTTTGAAACCTGCAGTGGTGGTTTGGTGGTGTGTCCAGCCAGCCTTCAGTAAAAACAAGCCTGGACCCTAGTGTGGCCCTACCAAAAATACTGTGCTTTTTTTTGGCCCCAGGAAACAAATGCCAAAGACCAAAGTCTTACTCATAATATTACTGTCGGTTTAATAAAAAGAAATCCAATCTTTTGCTGTATGGTTGGGGCTGTTTTCAAAAACTTAACAGCCAGTGTCACTTAAACAATAAAAAAATAGTTTAACATCCTCACCATGTATCTTATACCCATTAAGTAAAATGTCTTTAAACAGTTTAAAGCTCATCTCCCTTTTTTCTCTGACCCTCAGATCCACAGTCTCGAGACACCTAAAAGAAATTCTGCCATAAAGTTACAATCATCGATTTAAAAGAACATCACAAGTGCAAGCAGTGTCTGCTCGTTCTCTCAATATGCTGCTCTTGCCAAACAAGATCCTTCTGCTTTGGGCTTGAGGAGAATTAAGTCATTAGGCTCAGGTCCAAATGAAGTCACAGTGAGTCATTCGTGTTAAAGGTTTTTGCAAGTGTTTTTTTTTTTTTTGGCTAGTTGAGTACTAAGTCATCAAATCCTTCACACATGTCCACTTTGACACACCTCGGTGTTTAACGTGCAAATGGATGCTGATGAAGTAAAAAAAAAAAAAAACATGCATTTGGCAAATAGGGAGACATGAAACATGAACATTATTTTTTAGAAGTGCTAAAAGCTACTGTGTTAATGCCCAATGTGTGACAGTGAATTCCCCTCCACAATGGTTTAGGATATTTAGACGTCACAGTAAACAGTTTGTGCTCATTAAAACGGGTTTATACAACAAAATCCACATCATTTATTGTAGTTTAGGGCTCAAGTTTTGCACTTAAAAACTCCACTGAATTTAGCCTTTTACATTATTTAAATCATGGCCAAAATCGCCTACAGTCATAATTTCCACTGTCTTACTATTTCCCATAATTATCATCATCATGCTTGAATGCTTTAATTGATGTCTCACCCTGAGAAAACTATTAGTGGCCTAAAAATGTATTTAAAAATTACAGAAAAAACACATAATTAGACTACTGACTTTCTCCTGCTAAGATGGTCCTCCATCCATCCCTTCCATTTTTTCTGAACGGTATTCATTCAAATATCTTTTTTTGAACCATAAGAAGCAGGGCATCGACAGAGAAGGGGATTATTATTTACATTCATTCAAAATTAATGTATCAAAGTTTTATCTATTTTTGCACATGCATTTTGTGGGGAAGTATGATAGTAACTGCTTTTGATTTGCACTTAGCATTAATTAATGTATCTGTATACGATAGCATACACACAATTCACTCTAAACATTTATAGTGTCAGGGCCTTTTTGTCCTTGCCACCACAGCATCATCCAGTAATCTTTTTAGGCTTGCCATATTGTAAGGGTGACAGTTCTAGATATTTTTGTACATTACATTTGATGCTCGTCAAGTGTGAAGGGTACAAGCCAAAACAGCTGAACAGCTCCAGCTGTAGGCATTCTGCACAACATATGCAAATAATAGAGACAAAGAACCTTTGTTACAAGAGCCAAACCTACCACTCGTTTTAGTGATTTGTGGATTTATCTATTGAATTATTGGGTTTATTCATTCATCTTTTAGTTCCAGCTTATGTTGACC
Organism: Seriola dumerili; assembly: GCF_002260705.1. Classification (NCBI taxonomy): domain Eukaryota; kingdom Metazoa; phylum Chordata; class Actinopteri; order Carangiformes; family Carangidae; genus Seriola; species Seriola dumerili. The sequence continues at coordinate 31,258 of NW_019174664.1, forward strand.
TCTAATAAATGGTTCTATATGTATTGCATATTCTGCACATTGTCACAATAATTAGTATCAGTGATTAATAAATAGTCAGAGATCCTCTCTACTCCCAACAGCTACATGAGATCACCAGATGTGTTACGTCTTTTTGATAAAAGACACTTTATGATAACTACGTGTTCCTGTGTATGTGTCATTTTCTAATTACATAGCTGCTGCTGTCAGCTTCTGCACCGACAGTACCACACAATCTTTCATCCATGGATTCACACAGAACAAATTTAACATGATTTCCATATTGTCTGATTTCTATCTTAGAATTTGAAGAGTGGAACGAAGGCACATTTACACAAGCCGGTTCATCTGTTTGAACAATCTACAGGCCCCCTCTTGAATATAGCCCTCAATGCATGCTAAACAGGCTTCTAGATTATCACTATAATCCAATATTGTGCATGTTTCCCATGTTAAGTTCTGGGATACACAGAATAACAATTTCAGATCTTGAATTGGCAGCGTATAATAGGAGTGTAGTCTGTAGGGGAACAGAGCCATTTGTTTAGGAACAGTGCAGGCAGCCCCGGGGTATGGAATAAATATGTGTTTGAAGCTTTTGTGTTTCTATGCAAGGGACTGAGCTGTGGTGTTGTGGCTTATGAGAACGTTCTAAGGTTAGAGTAATAGGCTTCCACTCAAAAAGTAACTACAAAAATGTTTTCGTGTTCAAACGTGAGGGTACGATACAGATGCTGCCTCTTCTGCTGTGTCTTTGTGGTATAAGCACAGAAGCTCATCACCGTTTTGTGGACTGCAGGTTAAGTCTCAAAAAACCATGCCTGTAATCTGCCCATAAACAAACTCTGCAATCACTTTGTCACATTTTATATCCAATGTAGATATTTCCTGATGGAAAGCCACCAAAAAAAAAAAAAACATAGTTTGCCTCTGACAGATGTTGCTGGTATAATTCAGAGAGGGACGTGTTATTTCCATCTGTAGAGGTGAGAGGCTTTCTGGAAGGCTGAGTGTGCATATTTTTCAGTGTGGAAATTAACTGCTAGACGTTAGGGAAGTTAGGATTGCTTTGCCTTGTGTGTGTGTGTGTGTGTGTGTGTGTGTGTGTGTGTGTGTGTGTGTGTGTGTGTGTGTGTGTGTGTGTGGTGCACTTACACGTAATAGAGTTCTATAACCTGTATTTGATCATGCATTTCATAATCATTAGGTAAGGCCTTGGCTGTGGCATCAGCCTTTCATAGGAGAGCTGCAGTTGTTTATCTGCTTGTGCTACTGCAGACAGCTGTAAATAAATGAAGAAGGAGTAACTCCCGGGAGTATGGGGACACTCTCATTGGGATTTGCCGGCTAGTTTTGTCATGGTAGACTTGGTTCTGCATTTTTTTTTCTTTCATGCAACTTTTGTCCTTTTTTTTTTTTTCCCATGTTACATTTATTCATTCATCATGTCACAACTTCTTCTTACATTAATTCCTGTCGTAGTAATAGAGTTTTCCCTGATTAATCTTTCACCCATTTTACTCTACAGCCAGTATTGCTGTAGCACCCTACTTATTTAATTTGAGAAACGATCTGAAAGAAAAACTCAGGATAATAAATGTTTTCTCCTCTGGGACACTGTTTGGTACAGGCGACATCCATCTTTGTGGATGCCCCCCCCCACCCTACCCCCCACACCTAACTGATCTGGTTACACATGTGGGTGCATACATGTTGTCAGTTTACATCACTGTACTGTTGGTCTTGCAATCATAGATAAGAGACAGAGCTTATGCTACACATTTGAATAATATGTTGTATTTGTGCACCTCTGAGTTACATTCATATGGAGAACACACAAAAGAAGTAAAAAAAAAATAATAATTAAAAGGTGACCAAAAGAGGTGAAGTGAACAATATACACTGTCTGGAAAGGCTACACTGAACATATTCTGCTTTATGGATAGAGACATCCAAGATAGATCTGCACACAGACATTCCTCCTCACAATTAACCGCAAGGAGGTGGAGCTGATGAGGATGTCTCTGGTACGGCAAACAGAAAGGCCTATTCAGTTTTAGCTCCCGCATTACAGTTAAGCTTTGCATACTCCTAATCCTTATTGTCTACAATTAATGAGTTTCTCTCATATTGAGAAACATGCAAATTGAGATTTCTGGTTTGGAGACTGCAATTATGGAAGAAGCTAAGGGATATAAGACCCTAATTATGTGCTATCATTATTGCCATGGCTACTGCTACAGTTGACTTAGTATGCAGGGGTGTAAAGAGGAGTATGAAATATTACGCAATCCAGTGACTGCATGTGATACAATGACTAAAATATTAAAGGGAAAAAACAACACAAAGTGTCATAAGAACAAGTCTTTTGTTTCCATTCACATGCTGATGAACAATACAGCATAACCCACCACTGCAGTCTCACACAATGCAATTTAATTATACCATGCAACCAACAACATAATATGTTTTACAGGAAAACCGTGCTTTGCTTAGTGTTTTGAATTTTTTTCAAGCTGTGCTCAGAGGAGAGGAAAGGACACAAGCCCACAAGGTGAAACTTAGTCAGAAAAACGGATGAATCAAGCAAAACAGTGCAATGACAAAACTGATTTAGTGTCATACCACCTTGCACACTGCAACTCTGCAGAAAACACAATGTTCCATTGTCATGGAAATTTGACACTATTGCATTCACCTCTCAAAACATAAACACACGCCATGGCACATGCTTATTGTAGACACGGCCGTACACACATGCCCACATAGGTTCATAAGCGTTCCACATTAACAAACTAACTTTTGTCAGCTTGAGCATTGAATTTAATCTGCTTTGATTTTGCAGCAGACAGAGCACGCAGCCCTATTGTGAGCACCATCATCTCAAAAGAGCTTAGTGGGCAGAACTGCTGTTTGACGGAGGATAAAACACAGTCTTACAGACAGAATCGATGCGCTACTTCTACACTGGCATGGATTATGTTTGCATTCCCTATATCTCTGTCTCCCTAGCTGTATTCAAATGAAAAGATGTCTATCACAGGGTAGCAGCCCCACCACAGCTTCTTCTGCTATACCACCTTTGTGTACGGGCATTTACTCCCAGTCAAATTCATGCACAGGAAGACTGCTCGGATGTATGATCTGTGGAGCAATGCAGCCAACTCACTCTGCACTTTTAACTTCAATGTCATCCACCAGTAGATTTCCCTCAGGGCTTAACTGATTTGTAAATGGCGCAGTTCGCCCCCTTTTGTGCTGCTTACAATGTGCCTTTGAAAAATAGAGAAAAAATAATAAGTTCTATTCCCTTTTATCCTGCATTGTGCCACTCAGTGCACCTGGGGAAGTGTAGCACTTGCATGATAAGAGGAATATTGAAAGAGGAGCCAACTGAATTCAATATTTCAATATTTTTTTCCCCCTACTATTCAGCATTACAGACTTAGAGCACACTCAAGTGTTTTGCATGACATTTTTAGTCAGACATACTTTGACTCATGCCAGAGATATTATTTTGCATAATGGTTTGTATTTGACTCTTAGCAGTCAAGCTTCATACTGAATGAATAAATATTCATCCATTAATTATTCATCCACTTTTATATTGATCTCATGAAGCGATTAATCTGTCTAAAGCCCAAGCCCCGTCTCAAGAATCCCATAACATATTAATCACAGGTACAACCCACAAGAACTCCTGTTGCGTTGTCTTGGCGACACAGGCTGTGCGGGTGCGAGAGGGCAGGGTCTTTGAACTATACAAAAGATAAGCCTTGTAATCCTAGTGAAGAATTTTTAGACCCATCACTTTTATATTACAAGAGGGTCATGATGTTCACATCAAACCTGAAGACTTGGCCTCCGACACCTTCCCTGTGTGAAGGGCCATGGGTAATCGGCACATCCTTTAAAAATGAGCCATTGCTGCACAAGATTTCCTGCCTTAGTATCTAGCTCATACACCCTGAGTCACTGCTGCCAGGCACAGTGTACGATTGCAGGGGCAGCTCTTTCCCCTAAGAGGCCTGTGGTGAGCTAAGCGAGCTGGTCACACAGCCAGAGCCAAAGGATTCTGGGTAGTTGAAAGCAGCTTTTCCGTCACAGCTACCTTCAAAGACCAGGAAGCCTTCCACAACACAGGGACATAGGATCAAAGGCCCAGAGAGCTCTTTCTAATTAGTAGGTGGGAATCCTGTAAATGCACTACACACTATTGTCTGCCACTGTCACATTAGTGATAGCAAAGGTTGAGCAAAAGAGGCAATAAGAGGATGTAGCAGGATGAAGGAAGAAAATGAGGGAGGGGAGTGCAAGAGAGAGAGAGAGAGAGAAGGACGAGATGAGAGAGGGGACACACAGTCCCATTGTGTAAACGTGAATGTTCTGTGTGTGTGTTGGTTTGTCCCAAAGTGAATGGCATGCGTAGGTGTGCACTAATGTAAGTCAAGAATGCAAAGTCACAGCACCCTGTTCTCCTCAGTAACAATCTCCCACAAGGCGGCGGTGACCTCCTTCTCAAAGTCTCTTGTCGGGCACCGCATCTGCTCCAGTAACACGGTTGTTATAGAACTCCATCAAATCATCATACCTCACAGAAAATATAGGCTACATTTCTCCATACCCTGGGTCTTATTTCATTGTTTTGACTTGTATTCACACCTGTTTTAATATGAACATTTTTACTCAGAAACCCCTTTGTAAATGTGTGCAGGCAGTTCAGCTGACACTGGTATGTATCCCATTTTTCTACAAACTGCTGACTAATGTCCTTAATCCTTGTCAGCTAGCTGCGATCGCTAACTGTTCACTGGACAGTTACAATGATATATGGCTTGGGTTAAGTTGAATCACTTACTGCCAAACTGCAAGCACACCCAACTACAGTGTACGGTTTTCATCCATGTTGAACAAAAAGGTTGTGACAAATGGATGTTACCTGGATGTACTGAGCATGTGTGTAGCCCGCTAACAGACTTTGCTTTTGGTTTATTCTGAGGAAGGCTCTTCCTTAGCACCTCAAGAAAGATCAATCCACTCACTGCCAAATCAGGAAGTAGCATGCCCCATAAATGAGCGCAAAGCCCTTCTTTCACCGGTCTGACTTCGAAATCACTGAAGCGTGAACAAGGAGCTGGAGGAGTACATACACACTCATGGAACTGGAGTTTTATCCAGGTAACCTCAATTTTGTATGTGCTGCACCCTCTAACAGGCTTTACTGTTGGTTAAAACTGGAGGCAAAGGATATTAAGGATGAAGTGCTCATGGGCCCATATATGCGATCACAGACCCACCAGTGGGCTGCTGTCTAACTACACTACACCTGTGTGCCCAGGAGCCAAAAGGCAGCACTGAGCCAGATGGTCCTCTCTCAGAAAGCGCCACAGTTAAAGTATAGAAGGAACACCACAGGCAGATGTTTCTACCGTGACACCCTTGTACAAATCTGTGCCCCTTGTGAAGCGTGCTCTAAAGGACTGTGATCCACCACCTTGTGCACGTTCTGAATGGCATCATGCAACCAAAGAGCTAGCCTGTGGGTTGAGATTCACCCAGATCTGCAACCAATGGCAGACAAAATACAAAAAAATAAATAAAAAAGAAGATAGAAGCCAAGACAAAATGCATACACCGCACATGCAAGGGGTCACCTTCTCATATTCCTCCTCAGACTCAGTTTCAGAGTGGGGCTGACACTTTTTCTAATTTCCCTTTGCAGACTAGCAGTTTCCCCTCCCTCCCATCTCAGATGCCTGGGGTTCAACCAGACTGGCAGTGCAGTGGTGAGCATTTGTCAGCACAGATTGACTTTTTTGCCCCATGAGGTGTCGATATGCTGCACCTGACAGGCCGCTGGCTCTGCGCAGTTTGCCTGCCTTGTTAAGTCTGACACTGACACGAAGTGACTGGGTGAGAACTGACACACAGAGGGAAATCCACGGCTACAGCAAATATTTGATGATGTGATTTTCGCTGGATTGGAGATGGAAGCCGATGTTGACATTTATGTAACATCTGCACAGTCTGGTCGTCAGTCGGTCTCTCTCCCTTGTTTTATCTCTCCCCTCTCTCTGCCTCACTCTCTCTATCTCTCTCTCCCCTTCAGTATGTGTTTCCACAGTAGCAATGCCACCAGGAAATATTTCACCTTTGTGTATTCTGCAACACCATTTGTAAGAAAGAAATAAAGGACGAGAGACGCATAGTTTCTAAACCAATTAGCTGACAGGTGATGAGAGCTTAAGTGCCAGGTAAATGCCAGGCACGTGTCACCTGGCATCTTCGAAGCTCTGCCACTGCTGGTCGTCAATGTACTGTATGACTTCACATGCAGCCACATGCTGGCCTAAAGCATACATAATGTATAACAGAACCAGAATAGTTTCATATGTCCCTTTATGTTGAGATAAGATAAAACACACTTCCCATGGAGCATTGCTGTACAAACATCTACGTGTACAAACATTTAAATGCCAACAGGGAACATATGACAGAATATATAATATTTCTCTTTCATTTGGAAAACTTCTGAAACCTCTAACAGTCTTTGAACCAGAGATGATTGCAACTATCCCTATGCAAGAGATATAAGATGTCACAAAGGGAACAGAGCAAAAAATGAAACCATCCAGATGTTTGAAAAAGGATTGGAATGGTAAAAAAAAAAAGAACTGAATGCTAAATCACTCCCTGTAGCAAGCTGAACAAACACACTACAATCTGCTTTTGACAAAGTAGGAAGGGCAGAAACAAAAAGAAAACAGTGAAAACAGATTTTTTTTTTCTTTTCCCACAGAGTCTGGGATGGTTTCAGTGGGGCCATGAGAACACAGTAATGACTTTAATGAAGAGGACTTGTTCTTAATTGAGATTAGATTTCTGTTTTATCTAGCTGCCACATCAAGGATCCTTTAGTTCCAGTCTGAATGGCGTCTCATTGTGGTCCATTACGTGGTTGATCGACCATGTTAATTTAAACTGCATGCCATCAGTTAGCTGGTATAATTCTCACAGACTACAGTGTAGAGCCCCTCTGCTATTAAGTGTCAGAGGGTGGAGGAAAATATACTTTTCGGTACATGTTTACATTGATGTGTTGTCTCCTTTCCTGTTGTGTGGCACATTGCGGTGACATAGTAAACGTTGTTACTCCCTCTGATCACACTCGTGTTTCACATGGCAGAGACATGTCACATGTTTGACCATGTGACCATGTTGGATAGACTATACGTCTGACAGCTTGAGTGTACTCCGCCCCCCTCCTGCAAGGCAGGCTAGCAGAAAGTGCCTTTTAGTGCAATTACATGGGTTTCTACACATCAATTAGCAATCCAATTAAGTCTTGATGTGATGAATAGCGGTGAATAGGAGCAGAGGAGCTACTGATCTCGCTAATAATGATTTCACCGATTACACTGATCAGTCAGTGGCTAAGAAGACAGACACACCAAGGTCATCAATTAACACGCAGAGGGAACGTTGGGGGGGGGGGGGGGGGGGGGGGGGGGGGGCGGATACACAATGTTATCATGTGCAGAATAATAGCAGTATAAAAGTTATAAATGGTTTGCATTCTCTACACGATATCCATAATAATATATTTCTTCATGGTGAAAAGCATGACGCAGTGTTTTAACTGAGTAGTCTTGATGAGGGAACTTATCCATGACAGATAAATGAATAATATGTTTTAAGGCAATTCATGAGTTGATTAAATGAAAATTAATCTACTTTAGTGCTATTTCAGCTTCTTAGTACAAATATGTTCTACAGTTCATTTGTCATTTAATTGTATTTGGCACTCATTTTGTGTGTTTGTGTGTATATGTAGATTGTGCATCATTTGGTTTGTGTTTTTGCTCATTGTACACACATGCATATTTTGATAGTCTCACAGCGCATTAGCTCCGCACATTGATCAGTGTTAGGTATGTTAACGCACGCAGCTATATATCACATTTAACAGCAGATTGAGAATTTATAGGAGACAGTTTCACTGTAATTTTTCATCCTCGATGGTCCATCACTGACCAGCATTACTCTGGAGCCTGTTATTGTTTTCAGTGTCCCAGAAGTTGCAAAGTCAAGTTAAAAGGATAAAACAATTATTATTCTGACTCGTGAGCTAGAAAACTGTTGAGTTGTTTCAACCTTTTCCCCTCATGCCACCTTTAGAGCACTGAGCACCTTCCTAATATTTGAAGGTTCACGCATACTTGGTTACTGTGGGCCACTGGTTAATTCTATTTGGGTCAGTGACTTTAATGAATTAGATTTCATTCCTTTTTTGCACTCGCTCCCCCTCCCACTTTGTCAAGCTCTGATTAGATATTTTAGCACTTGAGCCACGCACTCCCTACAAAGTGAAGGTTCTGGGAATTAAATTAAAGGAAGGACAACACAGATACATTAATGTTGGTTAGGAAAGTCAAACATCAGTCATCGGCATGTAAACTGTCTAAAAATTAACTTCTGTCAAATTTCAAATGAGTTGTTAAGGACATAGAACTGAAAACACTCAAGAAGGAAGCAGTCATATTATCAGACTTTTTTCAGATGTTATGCCCTGCACTTTCAGTCACACGTCACGTTTCTATGCAGACAGTGGTGGACTTGGGGAAAATACCACTAAATACACTCTTTCATGTTCTTCTATATAAAGGAAAATACATTAAATATGTAAAATTATGAACTATACATAGTGAATTCATTCATTCATAATCACTAAGCCTGCATAGGGTCAGTGTGACTGGAGCATATCAGCATGCATTTTCAAATCTGTCTTGATTTAAGTTTGAAAAGAACATTTTTTTTATATTTACATCCAGTCAGTAATTAACTTTGTGCTACAAAATGTTCTGCCCATGTAGCACCTTCATGAAGAAAAAAAAATCTTGCATACTTTAAATCTGTGTGCCTCTGCATTAATGCTGCTCAAGCACAAAGCTCTTTGCCCTCCACCCACTGCATTCATCTGTACCATTTTCTCAACATTTTCAAATGCTTTACAAATCAAACATTTCATTTTCCACTCAGTGAGACACCATTCATGACAGCATTGACCTGATTCCAAGCAATATTTGTTTCACTTACTTCTACAGATGCTTCCTCCACCAGCTCCTGGGAAACTGTGCCTGTCTGTGGGTTCAAGGGAGCTATAAGTCACTGAGCATAATTATCACAAACAGAATATGGGAAACACATGTAATTTAGCAGTGCACATGACCATCAAACAAATTTGCTACTCTGCAGTGAATCAAAGTATGAAAATTAAATGGACCTTTTAATACCAAACAAATGTCTGGTCTTGTCCATTTTCTGTTCCCACCATCTGGCTGACAAGTTTAAAGCATCATAATAAAAATCTTTTTCATCAGACATATGGTTGTAGCAAATTTAAAATATGATAAAGTTGCTGTAATTCATTAGGCAGCATTAAAAGTTTTTTTTTTCTTTCTTTTTTCCTCATTAACTAACAAAGTACAGCAGCTTCAGAATAATTAATTTTTAGTAAGGCAGTTAACAATCTCTAAATTACAAAATCAGACAATGATGTGTGTTTTCAACATAACACTTGCCTCCTCACGTATCACCTAGCAACATCAGGTAGCTCACTGTGAAAGGTGGGGTTGTATTTTCCTCAAGTGAAAGTAAAAGTGGCATGCTGACTTCTCTTCTTATAAATTCTTAACCCTGTAGATGTGCTGTCAACTGTCAATCATCTCTAGTTATAGGTGGAACTAACTAGGGAATATCATATTGACTTGTTAGAGACAAAGTTTAAATAGCAATAAGTAGGCCTATTCACATGTTATCACCTACAGTATATGTCCTTTTTAAATGGATTTCATTACTAAAATGTTTTCCAATCACCTCCATACTGTGGCCGACATGGGCAAACGCGCTGCAACGGCCCAAAACACTCCCAGTAGGAAAAAACAAGCTGCAAAATTCATAAACGATGCAGATTCGAAAACACATATGAAAATACAAAACCAATACAAAAACAGGAACGCGCTGCAAATGAAAAAACATGCTGCAGGAAGCCAAAACAAAGACATAAACAGCAAACACGCTGCAAATACGGAAACGAGGCAACAGCAAAAACACACAACCCCCAAAACAAATGCGACAACAACAACAACAAAAAAAACACCGCATGTGCATATTCAGACAACACAACGGAAGTGCTCCAGGCCTCTAGGGGGAGGGCTAAGTGGAGCAACTTGACTATAAGCTTGAGCTTCGACCCGAGTCGTGTCTGTGTGTTTTTGTTGTTGACCCGTTAGTCCCCATGGTCAGTCTGCCTTTACGTTGGTCTTATCTCTTTATTTTGTCGGAGGTCTTTTTAGTCAAATACGTGGTTTCTTCAATGGAGGGAATTGTGGAATGCTTATGTTCATAAACAGGGCCAACGGTTTAACAGGAGGGACTCACAAGCACTAACATGCACTCGCTGCCAAACCAGATACTAAAACAAAGAACATAGAAACTGAGATTACAACACACACACACACACACACACACACACGGGGGGGGGGGGTAACTTCATCCTCTGCTCAGGACACCATTACTCCACTATGCTGTATATTTGCATAGAAAATAGTTGTTTGCTGCTATATTATTGTTTAAATTTTAGTTTACAGAACCTTAAAGTAGTACCAAATGGAATGTCTTGGTATTTTACTTAAACCAACACATTGGTGTTCATCAAGTAAGATAAATACCAACTGTCTTGTAAGTTGCCCAGTTATAAAATTTTAAATCTTACATAAAGGCACAAAGAATACAGAATGGTAAAGCCGCAGCACCTCTCAAAGCTATATATGTTCATATGGTCCCATTTTCAGTGACGCAGCACGACACTTACGTAGGGCTTGGATTGTGAATATTTTACATCAAGCTTTACCATAGCAGAACCTGTGTAATAAACACTGATCTTTGTCTCCTTGAAAGTCATATGATGTGCAGAGTCAAAACTATGAAAACATATTAGTAGAATAGCATTGCAATTCATAAAATGGGAATGAGAGGGATAGAAAGATTGAGGGCTTTATTCATCAACTTATTAAACCCTTCCCACTGGAGACTAGATTAACATAATGCTGTGGAGAGCGGTATACTTCCATCACTACTGTTGCCCTTGACCACAGGCAGCTCATCATGAAAAATGAAGTGCTATGTCTATTCAAATATTCCAACAACATACTGGGTGCAAGCACAGTCACACTATGCCTTCATAAAAATTAACAGCAAAAAAGAATAGCACTGTAATTTGATTTTAGCTTTAGAAGTCTCAGTATTTTCTTTCTCTTCGTAAAAAAAAAAAAAAGCCATTTCTAAATCCTCAGTACATCCAATATAGTTTAATTTCTTCTCTTCCATAACAGGTAATTATTTACATTCACTGCAACAAACACTCTCGACCTCTATGGATGTGCAAGATCAGCACAATCACCACAGTGACCTTTAGCCTGTAAATCTTCAGCCACTCTTCTTGCCTTCTTCTTGGAGTTTGTGCTTACCTTATTTGCTGTGTGACATGCTTCTCTGCGCCATATTAACAATAAGAGAAGGTGAAATTCAATGTTGCTGTCAGTCATTCAGGTATCTAAATGATACCTACAATAGTTTATATAAAATCCCAGATGGCAAATAATCTCTTACTCACTGACATGTGTTAATTCCTGGTGGACAGATATTTGTGAGTACTGTGACTAATGTTTTTTGTTATTACATCAGTTTTAAATCCCATCCATAGGTTGTTTAGTTAAAACGTAGCCAAAAATATTTGACCAGCAACACTGGATTTCAGCAGTTGCTTCCAACCACAGCTTGACAGACTTAAGAACAGTACTGCGCTGGCGTCAGGCTTTGGGCAACTGATACTTAGGGAAGAGTCAGTTGAACAGCATCAGTGTTGTAGTCGCAAGCTGTTTTCCAAAAGGCAGACTTAAAAATTGAAAAATAAGCAACAAAAAATAACAACAAAACATGAAATTTGAACCATAAACAAGATTAAAAGTACTGCACATTCTAAAGATGCGTGCGAAAAGTCTGATTATTGATATTGGAACAACCAGCACTTGTGTCAATAGAAATGACACATTCAGTTATCAGGCTACAAAATGCAGTGTGTTTAAATATGTGCTCTAAAAAAAATTATTTAGGTAAAACTTTGGCTGCATCCAATATTTTCACCTAGATGGAACCTTGATGACTGAGCCGTGCTGTCGGTTTAACGATATCTTGCTGAATCGCATTACTTAACTTTTCTACCTGGATGGTGATAAGTGCTGTGTCTGCAGGCCAAAGTGCCAGGGGATTATGTGAGAATATCTCAGAGAGCAGAACTATAAATTCAGTATAACACCTAAAAAAATAAAAGAAGTATTGATTAGAGAAAAGAAAATTTGCATAAGAAAAAATGTGAAATACTATAGATAAATGCCACAGCAGAGGGATGTGAGGAAGTTAGGTGATAAATTCAAAGATGCTAATGACTTCTGTAATTAACAGGTCTCCTGTTTGCTGCAAACTAATTATTCTCAGACTTCAGTCTGTGAGGCTGATCACGTCCTTTCAGTCAGTGCCATTGGCAAGATTCTGTGGTTTTCAGTTCTCACATTGTTAAGTAATAGACTTACAATATAGGTCTACTAGTTAACAATGCAGTCCAATACAATATGCCACAGAACGAATACTACATTACTGAAGCTTAAAATGTTTGATTGTTGCTGTTTTTGAATTTGTGTAGTGGTAGTGATTGTGTGGTGATGTGTTTCTCAAACGTGTAGTTTCAGACAGGAAAGAACTCGAACACAAAAGATATAGAAGCCTTATAGGCATGTTTGTTTTCAGCAACACACACAGTACACAATATCAACTGAGAAATGAGAGGAGGTGGGTGGATGCTTGACTGCCACAGTCATAGAAATCTTTAGTCACGGTTAGGATGGAGAGTACACATATGTACACTAAGTGATTCTGTTGTCAACCAGCATCAGATGCAAAAAACATCATATACTTCTAACAAGGGAACTTTTTTTCTCTGTTGTCCCTTTCATTTACTAAAGTCAGAAGTTCATGGGTTTCATTAGGGGTAAAGAATGTGCATTTCAGCAGCAATTTTATTACCTTTACTGCCTATGCAGCTTTTTACGATAGTATCCATTTCCAAACTTAAATATGGAATCGTTCCAGGCTTACAGATGAGAATGTGCTTTATGCCACAGAAGCCCAGTGGAACATGGGTTAGAAGCAGCTGGGTTGGTGGTATTACATGGGCCTGCACATTGTATGGTGGGTAGGCCATCCATCAGAGAGACTGCTGCTCCCAAAGGCAGATTCTTCAAGTGCAGTGCCTGGCCCCACTGCTGCACACACACCTCAACTTGCTCTAGTTATAAACAGGCATGCACAGATATACATGGACATGGACAAAGACCAATGCACATGTATACAGACAGACAAATAATAGAATTGCCACATAAACATATACTTAAAAGCTAAATTACCATAACCACAATGACTCAGCTAGACAACTTGGGGACTGATTCACTTGCCATTTAGGCACTGCCTATTCAGCATTTTTAGATGACAACATCAAAAAGAGACAATTGACACAATAGTTGCCGTAGCCCACACAACTATACACCCAACAGAAAATTTGATTGTAGAATCTTTATTTTCCTGTGAATCAATCAAAGTGAGTTCTACAAAAATTGTATTTATGACAGAACTGCAGTTTGGAAGCTTCTTGCACCAAGGCCAGCGGCAATAACTCATTATAAAGAGCTCAAAAATAAGCAATAGGAAAACAAAGTAATAGAGTTCGTCTGTCATGAAGTTTTTTATTCAACATTCAAACAGGTTTAAAAAAAGCCAATTGATACCATCAACCTACAATGTGTGCTTCCAGGGTACATACACAAGCGTCAGCTCTATTCTCTCATTATTTTCTCATGTTCCAAGGTGAAAACACCCCCATTCCCATGTGTTGTCAGCATTATTAAAGCCATGCATGGCCTATAGTCTATGGGCCTCTGAGATCACCAGTGTGAAGTGCCTCGTCCATTGCTTTTAACCTGGAGGCTTTCCATTGTGAAGAATAGTCCAATACATCGCAACAAATAGTTCAGAATTTGTGTGACAGCTTTTCACACTCGAACTGAAGCTGCCATAGGTGTTGCTGAAGGCAAGTAGTATGATTCTGTGTATAATGTTAGGTGTTTGTATTATTTTGTCCACCTCCTATATAGGCACACATAGGCTACATAAATTCACATGCACATAAAGACACATACCGCCAAAATCTGTAGGTCCCTTTGGGGCCACTTACACCAGAGGCAGTATTGAAACGTAAGCACTTGTGCATCCGTGTCGATTTGTGAATAAAGTTGGCCTGCTTACATGTTAAGTACATGCATGATATTTGATTTATACTTATTCATAGGTTAAATATTTTTCGCTGTCTTCATGAATTAATTATAGACCTGGACTTTATGCTTTGAACACTAATTTACAGAGAGAGTGCGGAGAGACATATTTTGCATCGTTGCAGCCGCATTTATTTTGCTTTCTTCATATCAATTCTTATCTTAGAAATATGCCCATCATCATTCTGCCTCATGCTCCCTTGAAACCGCATTTAAATGCGACTGATTTTCTGCTGCTTACATGTGCAGTCAACCAAACCAGCTGGCCGTGAAACATTTCAATAATCTCACAAAGTGAATCCTCCTACATGCAGCAAATTTGCATATCATGGGAGAGGGTCTATATTGTGAAACCAGATTTAAGAAATGGAGAGAGGCTTACAGTGGGTACATGATGTCTGTGTTTGTGCATTAGTTCAGATACAAGACTGGGGAAAATGCAGATATTATCCAGTCATCAAGCTCGCACTAGGAGCTTCATTTTTATAGTCCATTTGTGATTTCTGTACAGGGACCTCTGATATAAGAAAACACATCTCGCTGTCATGTGGCATGCAGACTGAGGTGAGAGAGCTCATGAATATCTACTGTATTAACTGATTATGCATATTCCATTATTCATTGAATGAATTATTAAAATGAGATGATCTTTGTTCACTGTATAGCTACAGCACCTTCACCGTAAAGGTGTGCTCTCCATGTCAGCCTTAATTGCTGAAGGACATAGATGGTAGAAAGCTGAGTATTTACAATGACCACGTAAAGAATTATGCGTTACATAATTTAACTCGTAGATATTGGTATGACAGCTTCCATAAGAAGATGTCTGTAATGATGTGCGTGAGAGACATTGCACATTTGCATTAGGTGTTATGGCAGTCGGCAGTGTCATTTCTATGGTATGAGGTGACATCAATAACTTTTATCTATGTAAAGGTACAGGAAACTTGAAAAATTATCATATTCAATCATTTGCAGATTAAAAGAATATTGCACATTTTCATCATGTTTTTTTTTTTTGCCATTTATTCTTCATGAAGCTGCCTTTTATTTTTAGACACTGCTCTTTGTTCTGTCACTGAACCAGACTCATTATCTGCTATAGTTCATTCTTTTACTTTCATATGATTTTAGCGAGATGTGAGATTGGGTGCCATATTCCTTTGGCTTGAACTCTTCCCTTTACTGCTGCATGCCATGGCTGCCAGGTGGCCACAGCTTAAACAACATAGTATAGGCCATCAGATTGTCTACCAACATAATCACAGCTGTTCCCCAAAACAATCATAATTGACCCCTTTTTCCCCCAGTCTGAGCAGATACACATATCAGATAGTTATGAAATTTGAACACAGTAAGGAAAGGTTGACTAATTCACTGGGGAATGAATCAACAGATAATAAGTGCACATAAGTGATGTCATTATTGATGCAGACAGTTTAATGCGTGGCATAAAGAGCAGACGGAGAAACAGAGAGTGATGTTGTAGGTCACTCATGGTAATTTACTTCTGCAGAGTTGAACTTCATAATTTCTTTATTACTAAGGATATTGATGATGCTGATATCAGCAACATTAATGTCCACCTACATCAAGACAGGTGTCATCCTGCAGGCACAGCAGTGTGTCACAATACCATCAACGACATATTTTGTTTTCTAATATTCTGTTTCTGTTTCCACACTATGTGCTGTCTGTGTCTTTCAAAAAGTATATAACCTCAGAGCTGACAGTTTTATTTTTCTGAGTTCCTGCAATTATTTCTCCTGTAAGGTTTGTAGTCAAACTGTGATTAAAACTTCTCATTAGGCAAAAGACACTTAGATCCAATGTTACTGCCACTTAATCAGTTTTGGGCCATCTTTACATCATTTGTAAATGACACTGACAAACATGGCAACCTGTGTGGGAAGATGCATCACAAAAGTCATTCTATAGTTTTCTCTTTTGAAACCCTTTAACAATTATTTAATATGTTTTGTAACTTCAAATGTGCATGATTGATACCAAGTACACCTATATTTAGATCTAAAACTTTGAATTTAGATGTTTTCTATAGCTCTAAAGATAAATTGATATGCCTCTCATGTTAGTATCAAGTAGGGTATGTTTCGTAAGAGCATTATGTGTTCTCACATTTTATTGCTATTACAAAGGACATAGGGAAATATTTCCCAACACAACATGATTCAGTATTCCACATGCGAAAAGCACGTATGAAGATGCACCTCTGCTCTGTTAAATCTAATAACATGAATACAAATCGCCTTTGAGTTGAATTTTTCTTCTTCTTTCATCCATTCAGTGGAGCTTACATTAAGTTTGTGTTCCCCTTTTCCCGCTCTGACATATTTTTTTTTTATCTTTTTACCCTTCTCTTCATTTCTTGTTTATCCACACCTTGTGCTCTGAAAACCTTGATCATTCACAAATCACACTGAAGAAGAAGCTATTCCATAAGAATTTCTTTCCTTTCCTTCTCTTCTCCCTTCAGCAAGTCCTCCAACCTCGGTGACAATATGACCTATAAGGTCATTTTTCCCTAACTTCTGAAATAGTGCACCTCTAGTGGCAGGCATACTGGACCTTGGTTGTCGTGGTTACAATTATACACGTTAAAATTATGGAATGATCACAGTTTTGATTAGGTTTCGGCACAAAAATTTCTTGTTTAGCTTTAGGGAAAGGTTGTGGTTTGTGTTAAAATAAGTACTTCCTGATTAGTAGAAGACCTGATTGTCATGGTTACAGAAATAAACACACGCTCAAGGTTGTGGAATGGTCATGAGCTGTGTTCCAGTTCAGGGGAAGCATCTTTTGGAGCACGTGGTCCACAAACGTGTGGCCCTTCATAGCTGTCGCGGACTGCGGAGGCAAAACTGAAATGAGACGGTCTGGTCTTCAGAGGATTTTCACTTTGCGTCACCAGTTGTGCCCACCCTTACTGTTGCATCGCCTGGCAACCTTGACAACACAAAAACATCACAAAAACCTGTACTGTTTTAACAGTTGTACAGGTAGCTTATGAACTGAGCTGAAACCCAATATTTAAATTTTAAAGTGTAATCCTTGGGCTCTCTGTCGGTGTTGTTTGCTTTCATTTCCAGCACGCAATGAATCTTGGGATAGGTCGGGCCACAAAAGATCCAGCGGGTAGACACATTTCTCAGCCACATTTGAAGGATCCTTTAAAACGAGGCAGTCTATCGCACCGCTGTGATGTAATCTGTCATCAACTGCAGCATCCGAAGGATACAACCCCTGAATCGGGACACAGCTATGATTAAAAACAAACAGTGATGACACGTGGTTTTAAACAGGAAGTAAACAGCCGTTTCCTGCATTCTGTAGACACATCCATCCACCCCAACCTCCTTGTATTATGGGCTTTGTCACTCTATACACTTCGTCACCTAACTTCCTGTCATAATTGCTATGACCACAAGAAGTCTCTTAACAATAAAACGTAACTATGGGTTGTAGCTGCTTGCACAGATGACCCATGGGCTTGTTCTTTATGGGAAGAAATTAAAAATTAAAATGATAATCACAAACATACAGTTGTAATGAGTTTCTAATACATAAACTTAAATAATGATAATTCATATACTCAGGTTTCTTATTTGCATGTTTCAATGGGCCCCTTACAAGATAGACATTAATGATCCTTATTACGCATGTTGACTCTGCATGTTTATAAATGTCAATGAACTCAATTCACCAATATATTTGAACATCAATTCAAATATAATGGCACCATGAACTGCCTGTGTTCACGCCAGAGAAATCATCATACAGTTCTCTCAATTACTTCTTACTGCATTTGTGCAGATGACCTCTCCTTTTCTCTTTCCATCTACTCCGCCCTCATCCTTTCACAATCTTCTGAATATTTCAAAGTGCCCTGAAAAAGCTACTAGTGGTATCACATTGCAATTATAATTTTTATTTTTCCAGTCATTTGTTCTAAGATGGCGTGTCCTCTTTCCTCAACTGTGGATCAAAACATGTCTTTGTGCATATGTGTGTGCGTGTGCGTTCTAAGTGTCAGACGTATCTTTAATGTAATCGCAAAGCCATTCTCCCTGCCAGATATCTCTCTTCTCTTATCTTCTCTTCCTCTTTCTCTTCCTTTTTCTCTTCTCTTGCAGCATAATTCAAGCAAGAGGTGCAATTACTATAGGATCTCCATTAAGTATCATAGAACAAATGTCAAAGCATATCAAGTGCTTTTCAATTGGCCATTACATGAAACATGCTCAGTGTGATTATATTTACAGCACATCACAACTTCTCTGAATGCACCACTTTTCTGCCAAAGATACGGGCAACTAAGAGAATTCAGTATTGTACAGTGTATGTGCTGACATTATGTGATATCAGGCTGCTTTAGACTGTCTTTGCCCATTCTCAGAAATGTCTTCTCATTGAATTCAGAATGGCTTTTCTGTCTGTCTCCCCTCTTTTATGCTACTATCTCTCCCCTGATTCTCTCACAACCTCCTTAATATTTTACAAAATAGCCGGAAGGGTCTTCTCTTTGCATCTCAGCCTTATTATGTATCTTTTTAATCTCTAAGTTATTTATCCATCTCTGAGATGGAGCCTTGTCTGTCAGTAAGCACTTTTCGCCTTTAATTTCTTTGGTAAAAGTGTGAAAAGACTCGTAAGCGCTGGTTACGAACTCCACCGTGACTAAATTTTTAGAGAATTATGTAAGTTTCAAGGTAAACACACAGAGTGGAGCTTTTTTTCTATTATAGCATCTTTTAAATCAATATGATAACAAAAGTTTTTGTTTGTAGAAAAATATGTCATATTGGTGCTGTTTGCTTTCAGCCTGTTTATACTGTAGCACCATTATCAACTGCACAGTACACAGGTTAAATACCTTGGATTGTCTTTATAATGTAAATTATAGACATGGACCTAAATGCTTTGAAGACTAATTTTCAGTCTAGGGGGACATATATTTTGCATTATTCCAGCTGCATTTATGTATCTTTTCATGTCACACACTGAGTGAGGCCATGGCCTGAACCTGTTATAACATTCCTGCAGCTCAATAGCAAAACAAGAATGTAGATAATGAATAGTTCTGTAAATTGACAATTGTTGACAATGTTTTTAAAGTCAATGCCAGCAATATAAAAACCTTGCTTTCTACAATATCTGCAATGATGGCGTGATTAAGGGTAGGGATCACAGCTATGGCAAATGAACTCAGTTTAAAGTATGGTTGACACTGAGGTGGTCACCTACTCTTTGACATAAATCGTGAGGTGCACAATCGTCCAATATCAGTGTCATTCTGAGTGATGCCAAGGTTGGATTTGTCTCAGAAAGCTTTGTTGAACAGGGAGAATATTATACCTCAGGGATAAATGACAAGAGAAATATGGAGCAGTAAACATACCGACTAAAAGACATATTTTATTATTATTTTTATCTCCACTAATGGAGGTTTAAATTTATGATTTGTTGCACAGTGATGAAAATGATCGTTTCTCCTTTGTTGTGTTTGTCACAGCATTTTCTTTTCAAATGCTGTAATTTTGTGGACTTCATGAGGAGTTTTCAGAACACAAAACCATTTGAAGTGTTTGATATTTGTAAACTGTAATAAAGTCTTGCTTTGCTTTTTTGTTTTTTTGTACCAAAACTTGCCCTCATAACTTTTCACTATTACACTCACAAAAGATACATTCTCTTAAATCATGAAAATGATGAAAAATGCCTGTTGGTGTCATTCTTAAACACAGTGCTACATTTTAAGTTAAACTGTTAATTCTGGCCTAGTGACAAGTTCCTCTTTGTGTACACAGTGTGCATTAAGAATTCCTACTGCATGCAGTTTACTTGAGTATACTGATGCATCTTCACTCAGGGGCCTCAGTTCTTCTTCACTTCAATATCACTTTTGTTTTCAGACTTGCAAACCTGCTCACATTTAGCAACAAGCAAGGAATCTCAGTAGTCCCCTGTCTAAGTGGCAACATCAGCTGGTGTCTCTGGTGAGAACTGAGCAACTGTGCCAAAATAACACACCATGAAAGACATTGCGGACTCTGTTACTCAAGAAACTGTCATAATGGACTGGTGCAGAGGACTCTCTCTCTCTCTCTCTCTCTCTCTGTCTGTCTCTCTCTCTCTCTCTCTCTCTCTCTCTCTCACTCTCTCTTTCATTCTCTCGCATTCATTTTCCCTATCAAATTACTCTTGTAAGAAGACCCAAAGATGGAGCTCATCACATCACAAAGGGGGAGAAACCAGATAGCAGAATTCCCAATCCTCAGTTTAGCAGAGATTTGAAATAGCAATCCCCATCAGGGCCAGGCGATGTCGGTTAACTTCCCCATTCACTGAACAATGGCACAGAGCCGACCCTCCCGAAGTAGTGAACAGCATCAGGGGACACAGCTCAATGGAATCAGCCAGGGGGATCTCTCACTTCTTAAGCTTTTCAGTAATATGATCCCCTGCTATCTACATTACCATATGGGATCTGGCAGCCAGGTAGGGGCAGAGGCAACGGGATTTCAGACAGATAATTGATTCCCATTTTTGGTAAGAGGATTGGGGATGTTGGATAGTAGCGAAAGGGCCCTTTTCAAAGCTGCAGCTAGTAGTCTGTAAGGCTACATTATACCTGACTCAAGGAGAATCTGATCTGTTATTCTTGTACAGCTCTCTGAGGTGTTAGAGTGCATGAATAAGCTATGGGCTACAAGAGTTCTCTGGTTGCCATCAGACAGCAAGACAGACATTCAGCATAAGGAGTGGGGCAGAAAATGGATGTGTGCAATTTTATCGTTTTTCACTTAGAGGATTTGTTTCAAGGGCCCGAACTATCTCTCTCAGTGGACATATCAATTAGAAGGGTAGGGTGTTGTCAGTTAAAAATGGGAAAGAAAATAAGAAACCATTTAGGGACGTTGTATGACATAAATGTCAAACACAAGAAAAGCTGTCACAAACAAACAAAGAATGGTTTTGTGCCTTATCACAGACACAAAATATATTCTCCCGCTGCCAGGCTCTTGGACTGTGAGATATCAAGAGACTGGGTCTCCAGCCAAATGGAGTTCATTCCCCCTGAGTGAAAGAAAGAGGAATGCCACCGAGGATAGATGAATGGCAGATGAGTCATTTCCATTTATGAGGTTGAGAATGCTCACATGGATCTGCTGTCATGTCTCTCTGTGATTGAAATGTGTTTGTGTGTGTGAGGTTGTGTGAGAGAGACAAAAGAGCAAAAGAAAGAAAAGAGGGAGCAAGAGTGTGGGGATGAGATTTTCATTTTGCTCCCTTGCTGCATTATGCTTATGGCCACCGAATTTCCCATTGAAGAGCCCCACCCTTTACCCAGCCAGCATCACTGTACTTTCACCCAACTTACAACGTGGCAGGTGTTTCTCCTGGAAAGAGCATGGTATAGTCCACCCCCCTTCCAGATGTATAACTGCTTTGCTCCTTTCAAAAATGTAAAGAAGGAAGGAGAGGAAGCACGCCTCGGTAATATGAAGTTGGATTAAAACCAAGCCAGCTGAGGAGCACAACATTTCCAACAACATCCAGTTACAGGGGCTCCTGCATAACTTAACATTTACATCTCTGCCCACACAGATAATATATCCACTGCATATACCTACTGAATATTCACACAGTGGAAGCACTGGTTTGAAAAAAAGACTCAGGGAAGTCTTATTCCTTTACCGGTGTAAACTTTGTGCCATTATACAATTTACCATTCCAGGAAAAAAAAGGTTTACACTGAAGATGTTAAATGTAGGATTGATGCATAAAGTACTGCACATAAAACCAGTTATTATATCTCACTAAATTTAATCTAAATATAATCAGCAAAATGCCAGTGGTGCTAATGATTATTTTCTTTCACTCGAAATGTTGAAAACCATTTAATATAATTATTAACTGTTCAACTGTTTGCATGCAGCTACTGAACACATTACTTTTTTTTTCCAGCACAGTAACTCTAACCCCATGAGCTCTGTAGCTGTGGACTTGAGACTTGGAATCAAGTTAGAATAATAGGTACCCTGTAGACTTTTTGACCACTTTTGCTGCTGTGGTGCCTTGTTCTGGTGAATAGGTCCTTGTTTTATTTTTTTACATCATGCCCAAGTAGCATGCACAAGAGGACACAGTTGTATACACACATCCATGTGATGCACGCTGAGGAGTGTCAGGAGTGCATATCACGTCCGATGTGGTGGTCAGGAGGAGTGCAACACAAACTGTCTGACAATGACTTCACAATATTCCAGTGAAACTATTAGTTAAGTTAATATACTGTAGGTTCTGTTGACAGATAGTGGTGGTGATGTGCCAAGTATTGCAGTAATACATAATTTGGGGTTAAAAACTGACTTGTTTTCAACATTCAACGTGTATATTAAGCTTCAAGAATACATATAGAATGCATTTTGGTGAGAAATACTGAATACAGTTGTGTTTGGTACCTCACAGTATCTTTAAGTGACAAAATGGGGACTTACTCCATAAACACTTGACTAAAAATATTTTAGTCTCAACTTCTGACCTGGTAAAATGCTGGAGGGATAGAGAATTAATATAACAGTGCCAGGCAGGCCTTGTGTATATACCTAGACACCTTGAATATTTAAAAAGTACTCCAACAACCCCTGAAATTCTTGTTTTTAACCTTGCTCCCGGGACATCACCTCTGGGTTTGGCTACTAATACAACTGAAACTTTTAACTGGAGAGGGCAACACAACACTGCTTCTCAGCCTGGTGTTAATTTATTCTTTAAAGGAGCTGTTTGTAAGCTTTGCTATTGCTACATAGCCAGTGCTAGCATTAACAGCTGTTTACTTACCAGTTTAGAAGAGACTTGCGAGTTCAGCATCAAACTTCATTGCTCCATCAAATCTTTTCTTCTACTGAAGTTAGCATGCTAAACAGGTAGCCCCGGCCTGTCTTGTGACTTTCTGAAAGCGATTCATCGTAGCCTCCAATCTGCCCTGAAGACATAGTGCTGCTCAGAGGGCGTGTTGTAACCTCTTGTCTTGTAAACGCAACGATGGCTGAAGCTCATCAGGCTACAATCACCACCACCTGCTCCCAGCAGGGATCCATGGCAGAGAAAACTTGCAAATAGCCCCTTTATACATAACAAAGCGTATGTTTACATTGAGTGTTTGTCTCACCAAAACATATTATGTGTAACCTTAAGGTTTCAATGCATTTACAAATCTGACTTTTTGCGTATTTTAAATCACGTTTGTCATATCCATGTTTCCTCACGAGCAGATCTTCCTCTTCTCTGCCTTTATTGGTGCATTACCATGTTTCTTTGTACCTTACCTGCCACCAGCTGTCAGTCAGCAGAATAACATGAAACCAATGTCAAATTCTGAGTCATGCCGACACATGCATGAGTATAGGCATCCTTGTGCATGTGCACAATACAAGAAAAATGGGGACTCAGTCTTGAAAGCATTGCTCCACTACTCCACTACCACTATTAACTTGGTCTCTGGGGTGTAAAAAACACAGATGCTGTGTCATTTTACTAGCCTAACATTCACAGACTTGGCATACTTGCAGCTTGAGCTTCTAGAATTAGACTTGACTGCTGTGAAACTTAACTCCCTATAGATATCAATTGTGCTCATGAAGCCTTGTGATTTCACTTGAACTTGCCCCAAAATACTTAACTTACTCTGAAAGCCCTGAGACTTGACTTGAAGTTACCCCAGCAGACTGAAAAACTACTCAGATAACTCCTAATCAAGTGTTATAAGTGCAAACTCAATGTGCCAGCTAACTATAGGTAGTAGCCTTTTCTTTCCTTCTGATCTTCACAAAATATTGCAACAGCATTAATGGTCCACATAAGCCAGATAATTAACTATCTCTTACTTTTGTTTGAGTACTGTTGCCACTGTGAGCTACCTGTTTAAGTACCCAGTAGACTCTTCTCTCTCCTCACTAATGTTGTCACAGTACTCACAGTACACTGCAGTACTTACAGCAGGTTAATTGCACACCAGCCGTACAGCCTCTCAAAGCTCAAAATGTTGCTAGTTACATGAGGCACCATTGTTGAACTATTCCCATTATGCATTCTGTATCTATGATGCATTCCTGTGGGAATCTACAGTCTTAATTGGCAAACTGTTGCACGGAACCAGTTGCATGCCTCTCAAGTCACCTGTTATCACAACACTGACTTCTGCAGAGAGAGCAGTATTTGAATATTTCAAAGCAGGATTACGACAATTGCTACAGAACATTTTGCAAGCGCTTCAGTTTCTCCATCAGGCGGCACAGTCGCTGGTAGCCTGCCATCAGTCTTCCAGCTCTACTTGCTAGATGTGTTTCAATCTGCCATTTCTCAGCAGAGCTGGAGAGACATGTAACAAGTCATGTGTCTCTCCCAAAAGGAGCAAGCAACAACTGCAGGAAGGAAGAGAGAGGGGGGATTGCTGAAAGGAAAATGTCTGAGCTGTCTGTTAATTGGAGAGAACATTTAGCAGACTCCTCCACAAACATATGACAACCCCACCTGTTCATTTGCCAGTCTCCCTGGCTTGTGTAACAATGCGGAGCTGACAGTACTCCCTGAGAATTTGGCTGCTATCTTGACAGGAGAGAAAAACTTGAAACACCTGACTTGTCAAAACTCCACATCACAATCCTCAAAATGTAAAGCTAACAGATGAGAGCTATGTGTTGTCTTTCAAAGGGTACTTGGTATTTTGTTGTCATTTATTTCTTTCCACATTTCTGCTGCTGTGACACAAAAGCCAACCTGTTACGTCCAGATGAGCAATTGATTTCACTTGTCCAGGACAAATGTAAAAACAGTCCTTAAGAACAGGAGTGGTGTAGTTTCATAGAAATAGTCTGTGATTCTTCTGAAATTGCTTTGTGGTATATGGATTTACTTTCACCACTTTTTGTTGTTTCAGATGTGCTTCCCTAACAACTGAAAAATACTAAAGAGACGTGTACAGGCACGTGTAGAGTCCAGGGCACACACTAGCAAGGGGGCTCGCAAGCACACAGACCAAGCTCCACAAATACATCATTACTCTTGGTGCAGTTAACCTGTAGTGTTACTCTCTTAAGTCCACCAGTGTCTTAAAACTGCACAACAACAACAACATAAACCTTTCAACCCCCCCCCCCCCCCCCCCAAAAAAAAAAAAAAAAAATCAAAAACAACTTCATGTGCGACTCACAGACAACATCACAGTATAACACAATGAGTGGCCTCCCTTGTGTCGTACAGATTGTGACATATGGTGCACACCATCTGAAAATTGTGTTCTCTAAACTACTCTGGAGACATTGCCAAATATAGGTTGTGGAATATAGGCTAGTGATATGTATTCTCAATCCCAGGGGGCTGTTGAATACCCACAACCTCTTCTCCTTGTCTCACAAGTGTACAGAAAATGAAGCGTAATAAGCTTGCCCAGGCAACATGTTGTTTTTTTTTCCTCTTCTTCTTCTTAACATTTGGACCTAAAAGGATTGGACTCCAGACAACAGTCTTCAGAGAACTTAACGATCATGCCATCTGGAGGTAGGGAAGTGTTGTGGCCACTGATATCGATCATCTTTTTACACTTTACACTCGCAGATGGTAAAAAAAAAAAACAACCATCTGGGCGCAGGTGTTGGTGCTTTGAAAATGAAAAGCAGCCACAACAAAATAGCCATAAAAATATTTGTCCTGACACTTCTAAAAGTTTGCTTTAATTAGGAGCTTTTAATGTGTGAGTCGTTTCTAAGAGTTAAAGTAGCCATGCTACATCAACTGTGTGTGTGTGGGTGTGTGTGTGTGTGTGTGTGTGTGGGTGAGTGTGATCATTTATGCAAAGACAAGTATGTAAAAGCCAGTGCTTAAAACTTTGAGACAAAATTCATAACTTTTAATTTTTTAATAGCTGCAGTCAGATAAAAACTGAATCGCCTTTTCTACCTACTGCGCAGTAAAAAGCCACTGTACAAGAGATACTAATATGAGTCTTGTTTGTGCATTTTATTTCATGGGTTTGGTTTCACATGAATACTTCTCTAAGAGCTGGAACAGAGGATTTTTCTTTGCAGAGAATCATACTCATACTCACACCATAACAATGCTGCCATCAAGTGGTCAATTATTTTTATTACATCAGTCTCATTATCTCTTAGCCTTGTGGTATTTGTCACTGTCATCATCAACATCATCATCATCATCATCATCATTGCAATGATTACCACCATTATGACACATCTTCTCCTTTTGTTACTCCCAGAACCAGCTGTCCAATTTACCACAATGCACATCCTCCATGTGCAAAATGGGTCAGATATGTGTTACCCATTCATACTGCACTTTTGACATTTGTTATCTTTGCAGGTGCAGGTGCAGGTGGAGCAGGAAATAAGCAAATAACCATTTTCATATCACATCAGTGGGTATAGAATTTGACTATTAATGGCTTCACAAACAGCTAAGTCCGGCCACTAGATGGCACTGCTTACCATTAACTCAAAAGATGGCAGAGATACAGGGTACACCTGCATTGTGAGGAACACTTCAGTGCAATAATCAGACACAACAGTTACAGTATATGGAGA
Source organism: Seriola dumerili (assembly GCF_002260705.1). Classification (NCBI taxonomy): domain Eukaryota; kingdom Metazoa; phylum Chordata; class Actinopteri; order Carangiformes; family Carangidae; genus Seriola; species Seriola dumerili. Next base: position 58,319 of record NW_019174664.1, read on the forward strand.
CAGACTCAAAATCACAAACAGAGGATCAGCCTTGTTTTTGTTTACGTACTTCCTCCACACTGCAATCACGAAATCAACCCCAGCTGCAGAGACAAACTCTGGGAGAGAGCATACAGGAGTTTGCTGCAACTGCATTTAGACTTAAAAAGTCCTGCTCATGTAGTATCTGTTGTGGTAGGTAATTATTTAATTATTTAATCCTGAACATATTTGTCTTCCTGCTTTCCTGAAATTGACAGCGAGAACAAAGGTGAAGGTTCAGTGTTTACCACAAACACAGACATTACACATTATTGAAGAAGGAGGTTTTGGCACCTGGCTAAGTCTATGGATAATATGTTTTAATTCTAAAGCGTGTGGTTGTTTTTGTGAAGGTGTGTAGTATTATTTCTTTGTTGACAATGTGTGCGGGAGAAGAGTAGATTTTATGTTATTTGAATGTTATTAAGCCTTTTTATGATCTTTGTTTACTGATTGTCCTACAGTGAGATCAGCCTGTTTTCTGCAGATCTATTTAAACCTATCACTTATTGTTTTGGTAAAGCTTGTTTCTGTTGATAAAGCTTGTATAGTTTTTGTTTTGTAAATATACCTGCTTGGTTAATCCATATGACATTTTTTAAATGTTTGTTTACAACAGGAAGAGCTCACTGACCTGAATTTGTGGGATGCTTGGAGGTGCTGCTGGCATGCTCTGATTGGTGGACTCCTCTGGGGTGAGCCTTTCATGGTGCTAATGAAAATGAAATGAAATTAACCTGATAAAGGTCCAAGGATGGAGCCATGTGAATTAAGTACTGTACAGTGCAATTGATGAGCAATGTGTAGGAGTTATCATCATATGCACCTGTCAGTTGTCTGTTAAGAACTTTGTTATTAGTTTTCATCAAAAGGGGAAATGACTTATTGCAACAAAGAAATGGTTCTATGATTTTTTTAAAAAAAACACACACATACACATGCACAAACACACACACACACGCACACACAAGGAAAAAAAAGCACCGTTAATTGTGTTAAATTGTTCCATCTCCCGTCCACAGTACTTCCACTTGCTTTGTTTTGTCTCCACCGGGCCAATACCTGGTGACTGTAATCAAGCCTGAAGCCAGAGAGAGAGAGAGAGAGAGAGAGAAAGAGAGAGTGAGCAATGCTTAGATCCATCTGGCCCTCACCTGGAGACTGTAATATGCCCTGAAGCTGCAGCCTGTCAGAGTAAAGAAGGTAAGGAGAGTGTTAGAGGCCTGCAGCCAAACCAAGTCACATTTACACTCAGAGAGATCACACGCTGTTTCTGGAAGCAAAAATAATGCTACACTCCAGCAACCATCTCTGAGTTGTTTTTCATCTTTCACTGGTGTGATTTTCATTGAAGTACATCAAAAGGCTCTGTTGCTGTTTCTCTCTCTCTCTCTCTCTCTCCCTCTCTCTCTCCCTCTCTCTCTGTGTGTGTGCAGCACGATGTGTTAATACTCAGATATTTGCCAGTATGTGTAAGCCTTTTCTTCCATCCATGTTTTAATAGAAAAGTTTTGTTTGTGTGTATCTGTCCTCCCACCTACCTGCTGTGGACTAACACTGCCATTAACAATATATTAATTCCAGTTTTCAGTCTTTCCACATTTTCTGAGCTCCTCGTGAATGAGTGGGCCTGATAATGCACCCTGGGCCTTGTAAAATCTTGGCAGCATGTTGCGTAGTGTGTTTCCTTGGGGCTGAAGTCTAGAAGTGAAACTAAAGACTTTGTTAGAAAATGATTTCTCCTGGGCCTGTAAGTTGGGAATAGTTCTCATGGGCTCTATTTTGTATTTAGAGCGGTTTCAGTGTATAATACTCTGCAATGATGGGATACCTTAATAATACTCCCTAAGGAGTTTTAATGTTCAGGATGTAACAAGAAGAGTGCACTGTGTGTGTGTGTGTGTGTGTGTGTGTGTGTGTGTGTGTGTGTGTGTGTGTGTGTGTGTGTGTGTGTGTGTGTATGTGTGTGTGTGCGTGTGTGTGTGAACATTACTTGAAAGGCATTATTATAGCATTAAACTGTTCATGCACAAGAATTAATAATCAAAGCAATAGTGACAGTGTTTCCACATCATACAGCAGTGAAGACGGACCACATATGGAAGCAAATGATAATCAGCTGGCTAATTCCCACTATACATTTAGATAGATTTTTATTTTTTTTTTACTTTACTTTACTTATACTTTACTGACCTGTCAGGTCATTAAAGAACAAATTCATATCAAAAGAGACAGCAAATTTACTTCGTTAATATCGTTGTAATTTTGTTCTGTCAGGGTTCACAAGTTTGATTACTGAGGGAATTATCTGTGGTAAATTACTTCGCTGGGCGTCAGTGAGCTGGCTCGTCAGCTGCTCAGAGAAACACGGTTCAATCAAACATGTCAACTCAAGTGTGACACCGAATAAATATGAATAAATAAATAAAGTAAAATAAAAATGATTCATTTTAATCAGTGTGGTTCCTTAAATGTTGGTACCCACTCGAGACAAGTCCTAATAACATTAGCTCTGACATCGCTGGCAGCGTGTGAGCTCTGCTGTAGCACACTATGGAAAATATTCCAGTGTGGCCTGTACGGCACAAAGAGCAGGAAAATAGCGTAGTCAATGCCCTGCTCTCTTTGCTTAAACCGTGGCTGAACCACAAGGGTGCGTGATGTTGGATCCTTTGATGCCAGGCTTGTTTACATGACATAATGATGCCCATGCTGTCAGTTTAAAGCATTTCAGTCCTCTCCATTCCCTCACAGAAGACACTCATCAGAGATTCACAGATGGTCTGTTTGGTGGTGGAAATGTGGCTCATTATCATGGGTAAAATGATATGAATTGAAAATGCAGCTTTTATGTCAGCGCTTATTGTGATGTGTGCTCTGACAAAAATAAATAAATAAATAAATTGAGACCATTCAAGGGAGAGAGAAGGAGAGGGAGAGAGACAATAACAGAAATCGAAATTTAAAAAAAAAGATAATAATTCAACATGGGATGTAAGATTTTGCATGGTGTGTGAAGGCTCCATTTGGAGGATAACTGTTGATAGCTGTGTTTACTATAGGTTGAACAATTTGTCAAACAATGACACAACTACTGGAATTTCAGGAAGATGTGCCAGCGGGGGGTGCCATGCAGTGTGTGGCTTCGCTTGCTTTTCTCCCAGCTTCTCTTGTTCTTTTAATGTATTCCTGTATGGTATATATGTATACATTTGCAAATCTGTGTTTGTATGCGCTCGCATGCCTGCAAACATGCATATCATGTGTACACATGTTCCTCCTGTGATCACAAACAAGCAGTTTTTTATGGGAAAAACCCAAGAGGGTTCATGTGTTTTTAACTGGAATGCTTCAAACCACATTCTCAATGTTAGTATGTGAGAATCTGCCCTTTTGAATTCAGTGAAATGACTATCAGTCAACTCCATATTAATAATACATATATTTATATACAGGAAAACTTTTTGGATAAACTCACGAACAATCTCTAGTGTTAAGACTTTCATTTATTTTGTCTTTGACCAATGCAAACATGTAGTTTATATTTAGATATGATCTACAAATTTGTAGTTGTACAATAGGACAATTATTGAAAAGATAGAACCTATAATACTGTATAACTGTATGCCATGTAATGGACTTTGAGTACCACATTTTGCAGCATGGGTGGTCTTAGTTGGACTCAAACCCCTGACTCTGGAACTTCAAAGCGGTACATTATGTGCATTATGTTTCTTAGCGTGTTGTGCCACCAGGTCATCATGAAATGGTTAAGTACATTCTACAGACTCCTGCAAAGAAATATATGTCATGTGTCTTTCCATTTTACCCTTGGTCAGCTATTATAGAATGAAAATATGAATCATTATTATTATCATTATTATATTATTTATATTATAATAATAATTTTCAATCAATGTGTTTTCTCAGGAACAAACCGATCAAATACTGTACATGCCCACTACGCTGTAATATAGAGTCTCCTCTGCTGGATCCCGTTTTGCAAAATGACCCACGGACATTTAGATGTTTATGGTGGCCAGGCAGGTGATATCTAATTAGCCGACACGACAATGAGTTTAGCCCAGAAGAAGAGCTCTGGTGTCAGAGGTCATGTTTTTGGCCTCAGGCAGGGGAGGGGCTGAATCTGACCCCAGAGTCCAGTTCCAACACGGACTTTCCCTCTGGACCCTGAGGGAAGAAAATGGATGCAGGAAAGTGGGGAGAAATTAATTAAAAATCTAACTTGAACGTCTTTTTATACACTTAAGTTGACTTAATTGATGTTTTTCTGTGGATTTTCTTTATAGTCAAATCCTCCTGATGGACATGAGTAGCTGTTGTATTTAAGTTCCGTAATAGTTTAGAGAATATGTTAGATTTTTGTTACTGATCCTAATATGCACATTATCACTAGGTATAATAGTTACAAGCTGGCAAATTCCAAAACCATTCAATAAACATATAGGAAGCATAGAATTGCATTATTTATGGTGTGGAAAAATAATGTAAATATTCTTACATTTCAAATTAGACATAATAGAACATGATTTTAACAAAACAAATATCGTCTCACCCCTTTTTTTTTGTGACCAAACAAACAAAGCTTTTGTATTCTGGTTTTGGAAGATTTGATAAGAGCCTCTGCTTCCACACAAAAATGTGTTCCTTGTTTGTCACGCTCTTGCCTATCCAACACTCTCAGTTCTGTTGAGTCTCAGTCTCCCCGCACACTGCCAGACTTTTTCCCAAATGGGGAAACAAATAACAAAACTCTGAAAAAGCCTTGTTCTCCTCTAATGTGCAATGTGTCTGCCCACCTCCTGGGAGGCAGAAACAAAGAGCTACGTATGACTCACAATTCACCACTATGGCTTCCTTTCAACTGTCACCCCATTTAGTCTCCGAGCGGAGCTCTGATGGTTAAATGTTGGACAAGAGTCCCAGCTTTTTGACAGTCCTGTGGTGGCTGTGGTGTCTCTGGTTCTCTCCTCTCTCTCTCTCTCTCTCTGCGCCTAGCTGTTTATCAGTGCGTCCTCGCTGCCTCTAACGTTCCTGCGGATTAAAGGATCGAAAGGAGAGGAACACACACTGCGCTAAGTGTGTATGCATTTTTAGTGGTTTCCTCTTTACTCTGCAGCTATTTTTATAAGTTTGATTATGCCATCATGCAGTCAGAATCAATGACAGATACAGAGTGCAGATGAGTGAAAACCTTGGCAGCAGTTGAATGTCATCTAGATTGACTGTCATGCGGGGCAGATGCTGCTTTATAGAGGGTGAATAAGTCAGTTCCAGTGTCTATAAAAACGCTTAATAAAGTTCTGAGCTTGTACATGTGTGCGTGCTCAAGATTTATTGGCAATGTTGAAATATGGAAAGAATCAGAGAACACAATGAGTCATCTGGTTCCTAATTCTTACTAAGTCACACAAGATTGAATTTGAACTTCATCACTGTTATGAGGAAAAGAAAGTTATTGATTTGCACATTAAAAGCTTAAACACATTAACACACTCAGTCCTGGCTGTTAGTTCTTCCAAGCCGCTCTCAGTACAGTGAGTTTTTTTAGCAAAGCCATACACTCCCATGCCATTTATGTACATCATGATATAACTCCAGAGAGCTTCCTTGCCAGACATACAAAAATCTATGCATTATGTGGGTGGCGGCAGTCATGGTGGCATGACATCCAAGAGCCACGTTGCTGTACCACTGTGGTGGTGCTGGAGATCTCCATAATTTCCTTGATTCCTTGATCTGTGCCCATCTGCGTATCTGATGGCTCGCCTGCAGAGTCTGTCTCTGTCATTTGTTCCAGCATGTCCCCGTTAAGTCTCTGCTACTCTCTGGGAACACTGGACCACAAGAACCCCCTGGGGGGATTGAAGTCCTTAACGCTGTTTTAGGTAGTTGGGGGGGTCAAAGAGAGCAAAGGAGATGGGAAGAGTGGCGTATGCAGAAACAGACGCGGAAACAAGGAGAAAACTGAATGGTAAAGAAGGGGGGGGGGGGGACACAGGGGAGGTAGAAGAGGCATTTTACTGGAAACATGTTTTGGTATGAGGCTGAAATCCTTCTGAACAAACAGTAATTGGAAAAATATGAAGGGGAAATAGTGGATTTAGCAATAAGAGCCTTTTTGTTCTTCTGTTACAATGGCAGCTTCTTCAGTTTTCTGTGATGTTTGGCTGAATCAGTAAAACCAGTTATGAAAAGAGGATAATAATCATTACAAAGGGCTTTTTACGCAAACTATTAACTGTTATGGCATTTGTCGGATGACCTTTTAGACATTAAGACCACTGAGGAATTTCAGTCTAATTTAATTTCATCAATGTCTTGTTTAAGTAGCTGAAATTCGTATTCTCTCGTTAATAAAAGTAACTTTTGAGGGGATTGTTTGTGTATCCCTTAAAAATACTGCTAAATTCACATTACTAGGTAGCAACATCATTTTGTCAAACAATTTATAAACATAAACTTGAAGGAGTTCGTATATTTTGTTCGGCAGCTGTGATGACTTAATCGCCAGGTTTGATTGAAACTTCCTGTAAGTACCGGTTACTAAGCCAGTCTATAAACACACAACATGTCATGACCTCTCCTTCTTCTCTTCTCGTTTTTCACTACACACACTGGATTATTTTTGCCCCCCCCCCCCAAAAAAAAAGAAAAAAAAAAAAAAATCAACAGAAGCAGTTTTACTCCAGTCTGTGTCTCTTTTGGAGGCCTAACAGTTTGACCAGACTCCTGCTAGGCCTCTGACACATTATATCACTCAGTGCCTGCCTCTCTTCCCACAGAAACCTTCCTCTAACAACGTAAGACTGATTTACACAGCAGGGGTCATTAAATGTGCAACCAAAGAGACACTTATGAGGTTGTAAAGCTACCTCATTGTAAGTGTTTGCCCTAATGGCTTCCAAATGGCCAGGGCTCATCTGACTATGATTTTCACATCAATTTATTACATGTAAACAAAGGCTGAGGCCAGCGGAGCGTGAAACCCCATCTCTCTGTGATGTGTTGTTTCATCAGGGCAGGGTGAAGAAGGAGCCTCAGAAAGGGAGGTGAGAAAGTGTGATCAGGTTAAGTGAATTTCTAGCAAAATTGAAAAAAGGATAATGTTTTCTTAAAAACTTGTGAGTTTGCATGGGAGTGGAGGTGAGTGGAGGTTAGCAGGTTTTTCTATATGCGTGTTTGTGCACAGGCACATTAAACAGCGACTGCTTCGAATGTGATTGGAACCCTATTGCGCTTTTCACTAGGGTTTCACTATTTCATTAGGAAGCATGTCTTTTTTTAGATGATCAGGTCCCAATATGTCTTCTTTTTTTTTCTTTCTAATCATGCTCTGCCTGTGTAGCACATACAACACATTCCTCTCAGCTTGTTCATTGTCATCCAGTGATCAACAGTTCCGAGAAGAGGAAAAAAGAAGGCTGCTAGCTAGAAAACAACAAATTTCTACATTATTTAAAAAATCTGTTATGAGGACAGAAGGGCATTCAACACATTAAAGCCATGAAGGGGACACACAGAGTTTTGGCAAAAAACACTAAATGGAAACATAATTCTGTTTGTTTGCAAGAATCTCCATGAAATGTCATTATGGAGGGTCATATTAATGTTACATTTAACTTGTTCTTGCATTAGCAATGTGTAAAAATGAACAAAAAATAGTATTTTTTTACATGTGCATAAATTGATTCTCTGACCACTTGGAGACAGAAGAAAAAGCTGTAAACAAAACATTTAATTTATCATTGTTGGAAGTTTTATAATGAATGCATTAGCAAAAAAATTGCCTATTTATCCATAAAGCAGACATGAAGCACTATTACTACTCCAGTCACATAACATATGTAAATCAACATGAACTCTTCTTTTAGCTTTGTTTTGGTCTCCACTAACTCCTGAGAAACAATATCTGACTCCTCGGCAGCTAAATGCTCCACTGTGTGACTAGCATCACCGGTTAGCCAGTGTCTGCTATTTTGTGCAGCAGGTGTGGCTTATGGCTTGAAACGACACTGATGAGATCAGGTGAGGCAGAAACTAAATCAGTAAAGCCGTGGGCCGTAAAACTAAAGCAACGAGCCAAAAGTTGCTATAAAACTCCAAAGAGCTGAGGGGAACTATAGTCAGATGGTAATTTTCTGTGGGCTTGCTAGTACAAAGAACACCTTTCACATTATACACAATAATTTTTTCCATTGTTGACATAAAAATTTTGTTTACTGCATCTTTAATACAATGTTTTATATTATCCAGCAAGCACCAGACATCAAAGTAACATCAGAAAGATGTTGGACTCTAATGATTCTAATGTTGGACAGATGTTAAATTTTGTTTTTACTGAAAATCAAGGTGATGTCAAAACCCACCGTTGGCTAATTGACATCATGACATTTAGCTGACGCGTTTTGCTCACAACTAGAATGTCGATATTTTATTTGTCAAGATGGCATTGGCATGAGTTATTTGAAGGACGTTGGATTTTGGTAATTTAACAACACAACTTAAAAACCAACAAAAATATCAACATCAGCTGTTGTCAGTATTCTATGTTAAATTTATGTTGGCATTAGATGTTGTCCTGACATTGAATTTTGGTACCCAACATCACAGCCTACATTCAACCAAAATATCAACTTCTCACGACGTTGGTGGCCAGCTACGTGCCTGCAGGGTTGAATTGACATTAATCAACACGTCACTGATAAAACTATATAATATACTTTTTCATTGAAATTTAAACTTTAAACACACACACCCTCTTCCCCTATCATTGGCCTCTCACACTCATGAGAACACACATGATTTTCCTGTCTCCCAAGTGCAGTGCAGCAGGTCGGGTATCAGACTGCAGGTGACAGGGTTAAACCTGCAGCTCCTCCTGCCCCGGCTCCTCCCCTCTCCTCTCCACCCTGCATGCCTGGAGGCAGAGAGGGCGGCTCAGGGACGACTTATGCCGTGCCAGAGATTCACACCGGCAATTTGAGCTGTCAGCATGCTCATGAATCACCTTGCTAAGGCATCATTACTCTAGAAGATTTATTGGAAACACATAGGCCAAATTTTCATACTAAAGCAGCAAGTGGAAGAGCCCCTGAGGGCTTGAGGTGGAAGGTGGAGAATATGTGGGAAAAAGAAGGGGGCTAGAAAATTGGCTGTTGAAGAGTATGAAGCTATAGATCTGGTTGAAAGGCATGATCCTGTTGTGGGAGCGCAGGTATCCAGAGATCATTTTGATCCTGGCCAAGTTTCTTAAAAGGCCTCTAAACACCCACATTAATATTTTTTTTACCAACAAAGGTGATGCTGAAATACTTTTGGTAGATGATCTCATCTTGATTCACACACAGGATGTTTGCCCAATGATTGATCAGTGTCGCAATCAGTTGTGACCATTGCTATGATTCAACTAATATTCTTTGACACTTAAAAAATACAAAATAAAATTGTTGGCTTTGTATGGAAACCAAAATAAAAGTGTTCAAATCTGAAAATGAAATTGGAAGATGGATTGAGATCCTAATAGAGTTGGTCTTCTCTTTGTCTTCTGTGTCATGATGTATTAGCCTTCGTGCATATGAGTACATGTGTACAAAATTGTTTCCATTGTTTTGTTGTACCAGCTTTTACAGCAGGAATGCAGGACTTAATTGACAGCCACTGCTGCTTTACTTATCTGTCCATCTTCAGATGATGTGTGTGTGTGTGTGTGTGTGTGTGTGTGTGACTGAGCATGTCAGTGTGATTTTGTTAGATCATTGTAAAAACACAGAATAAAAGCCCTTTATTATTTATTTCAACAAACTGGACGAGCGGTTGCAGAAGAATAATTTTGCATTAAGCACCTTTGCTCAAAGTCACTATTATGGAGGTTTTTCATTATTTCTGACTTCACTTTTCTCTCAAATATTTTCCCAGTCAGTCAGTCCAGGGATTTAGGCCAGCAAGTTTGGTTCCAGTTGTGTTTCCCTAACATTCAGGCTGCATCCACTGTGGCTCTAGATTGTTTCTTTGTTATTGTCAGCTGGCTGCAGGATGAGCTGTGAAAAAACACAGAGGCACATCATCGTCTAATCTGCTTTTCACAACCAAACAAACAGTTGGATGATTCACAGGATATCTTTTTAACACAGTGTTAAGAAAAAAATAAAAAATAAAAATAAAAAAATAAAGTATGTTTATTTCACAACAGATATGGAAGAGAAGACAGGAAGTGACAAAACAACTGAGAGGGTCATCACACCAGCACAACCTGTAATACCACATGTAGCAGCACAACACATGTATGCACCACCTCCTCCACGTTAGTGGGAATGACAGACGTTCGACCTCAGAACTAGTCTGAGCACCTCCTGATTGTTCCCACAAGAATCCCTATTTAAGTAGCGTGTTAATGAGTTGCATTTAATTCCGCTTCTCAAATGTCCAAGTGCCTGAAAAATCATGCTGCAATTACCTGTCAGCCATCTGACAGCACCACCTCTCTGTGTCCTGTGTCTGTCTCACACCTTTAATTAACTCCCTTTCAAAATGTAACCTGTTACACTCTTACTGATTGCCACCAACAATCGCTCTCAGTCAAGTGAGCATCAGATTAATTCCTTTTAGTTATACGATCTTAGATGTACTCCAATGTGCAGGCAGGCAACTTTTGCTTCATCACCAAATACTTATATCTCCGTACCTGTGTATCTGTGTATTTTGTGTCTATTAACACACATATACCCTAAAAGGTTCCCATGAGAGTGTTACACCCCCCAATTTCCAATATTGCAACTGCACCAGCTGTGAGGATATTCATACAACAGTAAGTGTACAGTAAACACATATGGTGAGATGGAATAAATTGAACTTGAATTACAAAGAATTACACGCATACCAAAACCCATGACGAAAACAAGTGATAAACTAAACAGTAACAGCAGTAACACACACACACACACGCACACACACACACACACACACACACACACACATATCCTTGTTTTGCTCTATTCATGGGGACCCCTCATAGACAAAAACCAAGTCTAAAACCAAGTCTTAACCCTTAAACAGCCATTTCTAGTTGTGGGGTTCAGCAGTTTGGTCCCCACAAACCTGTGGGACCCAACAAGTATAGCAGGCTCCAGGGCTGTGGAGCCCATGAATATAGTAAAACAAGCCCACACACACACACACACACACACACACATACACATACACACACAGTAAGTCCAATACCCTTTGGTCAGTGTAGTTAGCAATATGACATTTAATAGAGATAGAAAGAGACAGGCCTGTCTGGTTTCTCTGTCTGGCAACATCGGCCTCTCATTATATAGCAGGAGGCTGTGAGGTTTGACCCCCATGGCTCTTCTGAATTGAATTAGACACATGTTGGGCCCTAAAGACCAGAAACCCCTAAGATGCAAAGGCTTCACGACCCTGGTAAACCTTAGGTTTTACAAATGGAGGAGATATCGGTACAGGGATTAAGAAGTAGAGAATGAGAAAAATATAAACCGGGGAGAAACATTGAGGAATGAAAGAAATTAAATTAAATTAAATTAAATTAAAAATTTAAAAACGTAAAATGGAAGAGAAAAAAACTGACATGCTGTACCCTGTGGGGTGGTTTACTGAAGCACCAGTAAGGGTGTCATGGCAGACCCTGACACCCTTACCTCAGGCCTTCACTTTTCCAGTCAGTCCTCAGCTCACCGACCTGACAGAAGCAGCAAGTGCTCCATTCCACTACCCTGTTAGCCAAGGGCTTCATGTTCTCTATGGTCAACAAGTGCAGCTCTGTTTATACAACTCAGCATTTTGCATGCACCAGAGTAGCCTAACTACTAGAAGCTGCATAGTATGTACTATAATAGCTTGCTATGCCACTTACAGGCCCCAAATTTATAAAGAATGGCTTAGGTTGGCAGATGCCAAAGAAAGAATAATGGCCTTACCTGAACCCTGGTGAGTTTGATACAAATCCAGTGGGGTTGCCTCCCTCAGGATGGGTGGTGGGACCCGACCGGCATCCTCTTGGAAGTTGTCAACAATACACTGACAGCTCACAGTTCATCTAGATTTTAAATACAAACGCAGACAGCAACTGAAGCAAAATGCCCTGGGGATCAGGGTTATTATTCATCATAGTGATTCCCATCACAATCTCAACAAAGGAGTTCCTTACTAATCGGCAACATGCCAACTTTCATGCATAATACCATCTTCCATTTCTGTCCTAATATGAAATGACCATTACAGGCTTGGACTTGAAGCCTATGATCCTTGCTACATTTATTTTATTTATTTTAGTACACAGACTTTGGGATTGACTTCAAGAGGTTATTAAATCTAAAAGTCCATGATTCCACCATGTTTTCAGACTTGATTTTGGTGACACAGAGAGAGAGAGAGAGAGTTACATTCACACCTGCCCCGAGTGAACAATGGCAGGTGGGAACCAAAAGTGCTCTACAGTAAAAGGAGTTGTAACTACACAACTTGAATGTTACACCCACAAAATATATATAATATATAAAATGATAAAGTCCTGTAACTGATAATGAAATTATATTACAGACTCTATTAAGTAATATCAATGAATAATATGATAAACACAAATAATATTGCACACTCCAGCAAAACAAATTAATATGGTAAACTTATAATTAAAATAACCCAAATGTGTATTATAATTTAGGTTACAAAAGCATGTAAGTTAAAATACAAGATCACCAAGGATTAAACCCAGGTGAATTCCACAGCTCATATACTGTGCGGTCAGCTTGGATGTGTAGCCATATAAGACAAAGAAGTTCCTGTTTAATTCAGGAATGTTGCAGATTTATTCTGCCTCACCATCCTCTGTAAAAGGTAGAAACACAGAATGAGGTAGAACTGTGTTACGCCAAGCTCCTGATTCCAGAGTGTCGACATGCCATCTCAAATCAGACGTGAGGGAAGAAATATGCTGGCTTTGTTTGGTTCAGTGAAAAACAAGCAATGGCAAGATAAAGAAGTGTTTAAAAAGGAAATTCTTGTATATTTCAACCTGATATCCCAGTGCAGTTAGAGACAACAGTTTTACAGATTAAATTAGATAGATTTAAATTTACATTTGAGAAACTCAGAAATTAGTGGGCCACAGCACACATTTACAAACTTACACAAAAACACTCAACTCTGACCCATGGTGAAGTAGCTTACACATTGAGGTGATGCTCAATGGATAAAAATAGTGGCAATTAAATTTTTAGTTTGTCAAACTGTCTCTGATGTTCACACTTTCAATCTCTTTGGTCGTATTTCACAGTATTTGTAAGCCGGGCAGCTCTCTGTTAGTCATCACAAACTCATCACTTATTCAGCTGGTTTTGCTCATTCACATTTTCCTTCGTTTTGCACCCATTCGGAGCACACACTTCGTCATCGCAAGATCCTCTTCTTTTTGACATTTCCATGTATTTCATCTGAGAGAGAGAGAGAGAGAGATAGACAGAAATGAGACGTGCCAGAGACTCAACTCAGAGTGACATTTCAAAGCTGGCCTGCAGTTATCTGCCGGTAGATTCATCAGTGTCAACACCATGAAGCGCTCATCAAAGCGTCGGAAAAAAAAAAGAAAAACAGAGGCTCACTGATCATGTCAACACACTGATATGTCATCATCAATTTAAAAAAAAAATGTTTAGTTTGAAACATCACCCTCTTGTAATTATCATCCCTCTGGGTGACCTTATGTTTTGAGTCTTTAATCTTTAATCCTAATATTTTAATCTTAACGTCAGTATTTCTCTTAACAATATTATATGCTGCCATTATCCATGCTGCCATTTATTGTAGAATTTATCATCTTTATTGTTTAAGATTAAAGCCACATGTTATTTTTGCCTGCAGAAAAAATAAAATAAAATATGAATAACAAGGCACATGAACTTGTGTCAGTAAACCATCTTTTGATGATTCTTTTAGACTAATTATCTTTCCCTGTGCAGTCTGGTTCATCGCTTCTGGACAGATATCTGTATCAGTAGCTTGGACATTGATGACATTTATTCCCTCTGTCTCTGTCAAGCTTCATCTGATTTACAGTTAAACGGTGATAATAAAATTAAATAATCACCACATTCTCACCTGCACAGTTGGTCCTCACTGACAGCGCTGCAGCTATAGAACTGCTTGTCTGCCCGCAGGGCTGAATGTTGACCTTGTCAAAGAAAAAAACTGAGAGGTGTGAGGCAGATGATTGGTGATGGGTGCAGTTCTTTCAGAAAAAGTGTGAGGAGGATTTTATTGTTTCAAAACTGGCTGTGCTATTTCTCATGCAGCCAAATCTGTCAGTTCGTATGGGGTGGTGCAAAGTTGCAGCGAGTTCAAGTGTTCATTGGGGTATTAGTGCTTGATTCGGGATTGTTTGATGTATAATGCAGGATGAGCCACAGATTAGGAATTAGTGTTCTGCTTCTGTTTCCGTGACTCACCTGAGTACTGACTCTTAACAGTAAATCATAAAAGATAATTATAAAGGTCATTAATTAGAGAGCATGTTATTTATTAAAAAAACCTGGTCAATTTTTGTGGACATAACATGTTTATAAACAGGTGAGACACGACGATTGTCGTGTCTTTCCCATCTCTGTTATAGCTGTTATAGCACTGACCATTTAGATCAGCTGAACTGGTTGGATGACACGTAGCATGAATTGGTTCATTTTAACTAGCCTATACCCTTGCTTGACTGTAGAGTACACCTTTTGATCAAGAAAATGGGTGAAACTGCCAGACATCACCGCTAGTGACTCCTACAATAGGGTGACTAGTGACCATATAGAATTAACCTTAGGCCACGTCCACAAACACACACACACACACACACACACACACACACACACACACACACACACACACACGCACACACACACACACACACACACAACATGTTTTCATTTTAAAAAGTGCCAGTGTAAACAGAAAGCAGATTGTCTACTCTGCTGTCGGTTGCTCAGTTGCAGAAAGCACCACGAACAGGGCACAACAATGGCAAAAAGTAAGACCAGAGATCTCTTTACTCGGACTGATGACAAAGTGGAACTGTTACTGAAAGAAACACCTATGAGGTGTATGAGTATGAGGTGGTCAATACAGCGACATATTAGAGTGGTGCTGAGAATATTATCCATCCCAGAATCCAAGAATCAGGGCAGTAGTATGTAAACGTAGCAAAAGAGAGATGATGTGTTTTAGAACTAAAATGTATTAGTGAGGATGTAACCTTAGACTAGATTTGGCTGGGGTCAGAATGGATTGGATTCTTCTTCTTGCCAAAAATGATGCAAATGTAATTATATCCTTTCATTGTATGGAAAAGGACTCTTACAATTTCCAAAATCAAATATAGGTACCATTTCACATAATGATGATGATGATGATGATGATGATGACTGACTAAAGCAACAACAGTTTAAAACATGCTTTTATGTTTTGAGTCCATGGAAGTGTTATGGAATCCGGTATTTATACTTGTGTAATAAATCTTC
The DNA here is from genome assembly GCF_002260705.1 of Seriola dumerili. Taxonomy (NCBI): domain Eukaryota; kingdom Metazoa; phylum Chordata; class Actinopteri; order Carangiformes; family Carangidae; genus Seriola; species Seriola dumerili. The sequence continues at coordinate 73,882 of NW_019174664.1, forward strand.
ACCCTGGTGGTGGAAAATGAGCAGTGGCTGTACTCTGATAAAAGAAGCCAGGCGTGTACAGGGTTCTGACTGCCTCTTTTAACTGCTCTCCTTGTCTAGTTTTGACATGTTGCAATGTTTTGTGTGCTCTCTCTCTCTCTCTCTCTCTCTCTCTCTCTCTCTCTCTCTCTCTCTCTCTCTCTCTCTCTCTCCTTCTTCCTCTCGCTCTCCCTCTCTGTACTGAAGAATGTGACTCCCACCGCTGAATCCAGGCCTGGTTAATTGCTGTGAGTGAATAAGTCATAGATGGCAGCAGCAGGCCCTTGGGGCGCAGATCGTTTTCATCCTTCCTCAGCCTCACCGCCCTGCTCAGGTTTTGGCTTTTAACCAGCCCAGCTCATTTTCAGTGGGAATCATCTGGCTTAGCTTACCACTAAACTCTGTCAACAGCTGTTACACTAACCTGCCGTCTTTGTAATTAAAACAGATATAGTCAAATCATAATGGTGTTAGCACTGCATGCATGAACAGATTCAGTCATGAATGAACATACTGTACTCGTGACTACAAAAGCCTCCCTCGGTTTGACCTCAAGAAAGCAATGTTTGGTGAAACAGCCCCTATTGTCTTATAATCACTTAAACTCTAGAACTTAAATTCAATAACAGCAAGTGGGAAATTATTTTTTTGTCCTCTGACTTTTACATGCAGGCAGCGTATACAAACCCACACATGATTATTCTTTAGGGAAGATTTGGTTGATTTTAATCGACTGATTAAACCATAACATCAGTTACCATGGTACCACAGGTGAGACATTTGTTTTCTTTGAAGAAACACTGCTTACTGTAACATTTCCAATGAGAAACACATGAGTTTGTTTACTACGGCTCAAGTATACTGCCATCTTACCCCTGTGTAACAATGTCATCCATCAATATATGTCACTGGTATGTTTGCTAAATGGAGTAGGTCCCAAGTATCTCTTTGTTAGATGCTTACTCATGTAAAAAGGTTTGAGACAAGTAGTCCTTGTAGTAAACTGTACCAGAGTGTCTAATAGAAAAATACATTCATTCTTGCCAAAAACTCCTTGCAAACATCCCTAATATTTATTGTCCTCTCATGACTGTCAGGAAGCTTCTTGACCAGTAAACTCACCGTGTGTTTACATAAAACATGCTGCGCATCTGCGAAGCCTCTTCACAAATTTAAATGGTCACCACGGCACTTACCCTTCAGTCAATAAATCAGAGTTGTCTGTTCAGTGAGTCGTGCGGACCTGCGCTGTTCTTCCTGGTTCGCTTCAGGGCCATGCTGCCAATCACTCCGAGAGATAAGGCGGCTCAGGCTGGGATTCTCACAGAGATCCAACTTATGGTTAATATCTCCTGCCTACACTGAGCATCCACACTGTCAACCTGTCAGTCAGTTCCCTGTAGCGCCCTGGCCTGTCACGCGATGGCCTACAGCCTAGCTGAACCTATGATTTATTTTATTTGCTAATTTATTTATTTAATACTTTTAATAGTGGTGCATTTCAGTGTTTTAATTGGATTTGCTCTAGTTGCAGGAATTGTGAAATCATGACAAGAATTCAGACCTGATTTATGTGCAGCATATATCCCTTAAAATACTTAACAGTGAATGACCCCAACAGCCACACATACGCTGGATGTTAGTCATACAGGTATTGAACAGGTTATTTAGTCGTAATTTAAGCAATGTTTGGAGTGGTTTGGTCTTTGTTAACCCTACACTCTCCTGCCCCAGGGCTTTTTCCTCCGTGATGCCTATCAAGTTGTTTATGGTAAACAAAAGCTGAAAGGGATTGTATCTGGCCGCGGTGCATTCGTTCGACAATGCTGATTAGATGTGACATTAAAAAAAAGAAGACAAAAGAACAGAGCATCATGAGAGAATCTCCAAAGAAGGAGAAATGTGTCATTTTCTCCCTTTTAGTCTTTATTCATATTCTGCTGCCTTTCTCTCTTCCTGATTAAAACAAAATGGGTGAACTCTCTTCTTTCCTGCCCCCACTTCACTACCAGTTTTGGACAGATATGACTGCCGCAAGAGCAAACTTAAAACAGTGACAATCCAAACTGTGTATAGGAGACTATTGTTTTCTTGCACAGTGTAGTCTTTCTTGTGCGTTGCTTTTTTTAATTTTCAAATTATGTATTTAAATTTCAAAGCAATCTTTACCAGATGAGTATTTGCTCATGAGAGGCCATGCATGAAGACAAAGAAAGTGGCTGATTTCAATTGTGTTCTGTCGTTTCTTGTTTAGTTTGGTTTGCTGGTGGATGGAGGTGGGGGGGGGTAGGGAGGGTGGGGGCGTATTGCATGAAGTTAGCATAACATAAAAGGCAGAGTATTCCTTTCTTTTCAGCATGCACGTCATCCCATAAGTCCTAAGTGTTACAGACACCAAGGGATGCACATGTTCCCTGCACAAAATTAATCTCATATCCACTCAAAGTGTCACAGCTGCTGACCATGCAGCGGATGGGAGTGCCTTGGAGGGTGTAGTTTTTTATTGTGTTTCTACTGTGCATAAATCCCCTTCCTATAGCTTAATGACAGAGCAGGTTCCGCAGGTGAAGCCCTCAGGGGGGGAGAGGAGGGAGAAGGAGAGCAAGAGAGAGCTAAATACAGCAATAAAATGTCATGAAATCAACTTCATTCAAAGGAGATGACACACTACGACAGAGTGATATTCTTTGCTACATTTCATGATCAAGACAAGTATCAATTTTACTGTTTTTTTTTTTTTTTAATCAGCTTCCTGAAATATTTTTTCAAGGCATTCATTTGCAGTAAACATTCAGTTTACAGCCTCAGATATATACAGTATATAGTGCGACTCAAAGTTGTAATACACCACTGTAATTAAAACATTTCATTGTGTTTAGTTATATCCACCTGAAGCACTACAGACATAATAATTAGCACAAAACCTGAGAGTTATGCCGTCACGTTCCAAAGGCCTGTGCTTTTGCCTCTGAGCACTAAGAGAAAGTATTAGGTAAGAAGAGCTATTAAGTTACCAATTGTGGTATAAGACGTGGTGAAAGCAGGTCCCTTAGGCAGGGGTCCGCAGTCTGTGTTCTCCTGTTTGGCCCTGACTGATTTTTTCTTTTTTTTTTTTTTTGGAACAGAAAACAACTCTGTGTTATAGTAGGCTGGGAGTAAGTTTACCTGTGGCCTGTTGTTAGTGGAATGCAGGGAAGAGCGTGGTCTCTACACTGTCTATTGTATTAAAGGCCTCTATCCCAACCCCCCCCCCCCACAAACACACACACACACACACACACACACAGGTGAACTGAAATATCGGTGGCTGGCCTCGTCCTGGGTAATTAAAGGAGATGGTGATCTTTGTGACCTCACCACACCCAACACTTAGCCTGGCATGTTGTCTGCATATAGCAGCCCTGCCCAACCATGTATACATGACAATAGAGAGGGTCACAAAGCCAGCAGAGAGGGCCGGTGTGTTTGTGTCTGTGTGGCAAAGAAAGAAAAATTATGCAGGTACTTTCTAAAGCGTCTGACCTCATCTTCTGACCCTCTTTTAACCTGCTGTGGGCCTGGAATTCCACACCAGCTTTGGCCGTCGTCTCATTACGTGTTTATCATTAGTATTCTTGTTAAATTCCCCGTATTTATTAAAGGGGGATAAACTATTTATTGTTTGTATCTAAGCTGTTACTGTCAACATTGTCACCAGTTACTCGTGAAAGCTTCTGAAATTTAAAGTGGCGTGATAAATGTATTACACCAGACACCCACTTTATCTCATTTATTTTCCTTAACCAAAATTTATCAAGAGTCATGATGGGAATTTTTGACAGACACATTGTGGGTTGTAGGTGATAGACAAAATATGAAAACACTTCATTTGGGTGTTACAGGGCTCAGGTTGAAAGCTTCATGGCAGCTACTAACACCAGAGGGCTCTCTTTCTCTCCAATTTATTAGCTCATGGGACACCACTGCAGACATTAGGAGATAGGGGTAAATGTGTAGCAGTGATAGGGTACGACTGAATAATAAGAGACTTAAATTCCAATACAAATTACAATGGATCTAAATTAAGGTTATATAGACTAAAGGAAAAAATATATATATTACTGTTGGTATATATGTTATTTATGTATATTTTAATTATTATTTTTATGTGCATCGTTCTGTTTGATTATTTGATTCCCAGCTTCTCGCAACAAAAATGTGTCACTGAACTGTACACTGAACCCCAGAACTGCTCCATATGAGCAGGTCAGTAACTTGCACATCATCTCAGTGATTAAATGTGTGAGTGTGCTTGTTTGAATATTGAATGTGTGGCACTGCTCTCAGGATAAATGCAGTGCTATTTTTTTTTTTTTTTTAAGTGCATTTTAAAAGATATTTTTCTCTGTGTGGGGAGGGTATATTTCCTATCAAGTAATACGAGTAGTGTGTCATATGTTAGACTAAAAGCAACTGGAGCAGAGAACTAATCAGCAGGAAGAGAGGACACTGTCGCCTTGGCGGTCGCTCAGAGCAGTGTCCAAACCTCCCTGTGGGTAGTGTTAATTGATGAAACTTTCTAATGAATGGGGCAGAACTTTGCCATGGGCTCTGTTTTAATAACAATTACAACAGCCACAAACTGAAGGATACTTGAATTAGTGACGCTGGATATCAAAGCACGCTATTTGGCATGCGAACCAGGTCGTCTTTGATAAATGCCATCGGTGTCTTCATGTTAACATGATAAAAGGCAGCATTTAAGGCACTTTGTGTATTTTAAAGTTTTCTTCATTCCACATTTGATTTGCCATCGCTGTACTGTGTTGAAAACACTGTACCTCTTTAGAAAAATAGATTTTTTTTTTTGTCCCGAATACATTATTTGATTCTGTCATTTCAGATTTTTCTCACGGTGACAGAATGAATCTGACACAGAGATAGCTGTCAATATTAGCACAGATGAGCCGGTTTTCACAAACCTTTTCATGAAGCCCTAACACAGGCTAGGTTAAAGCCTATAATTGTTTAAATCTGAGTGGCATTGTGGGATATGCGTTTGAACAGAACTCTCCTGTAAATGATGTTATTAAACAGGATCTACCACACTAATGTGCTGCTTCCTTCTCCACTTCATTTCGCAGGTTTAAGCCTAAAAAAAATAAAAATAAATAAATATTTGTTTGGTGAGTTCACGGCTGCACTTGGTGCAATTTACAACTTCTTGAAATTACACATGTGGTACTCTACTTTTAGATCGCTGAGGTTTTGTTATGGGTACATTTATCGTCTTTACACCAAGAGAGATGTCGTGCTTGTTCTGCTTCATTCAACATTATTCAATAATTACAGTTTTACTTAGCTTGTAACTCACCAACAACAGCAAGAGATCCATGCAACAGACAAGCTGTAAAACGTCAACTAATCAGTGTTTGTTGTTCCACGGAGCGGCACAGTGAATAGAGGAGAGCAGGCAGTCGCCAAGCAGAGAATCCTGCATGCAGCCGGCCAGCCAGCATGAGCTCTGTGCCCCCTCAGGCTCTCTGCCACAGCGTTAGGGCAGGTTACACACTTTGCCTGTTTGTAATTCCCAGTGACAGCGCTGGCGCTCGGGGCCAGACCTGTAACCCTGAACGCAGCCTTCCCAAACAGGCCCTGAGAACACAGAAACCCCACAAACTGCAGCTCAGGTCCTGTGTCTCGCTTTTCCTGCCCACTCTCCCATCTCTTTCCTCCCCTCTGTCTCCCTCTCTCTCTCTTCATATATCACTCTGCTCTGCTGCTGTGAAATGACCCTCGGTTCAACCTTTTTCTGTCCACCGGCCAGTTTTCAGATCACTTCCCACCACTTTTGTTTATCAACAACACAGTGTCATATAGTTCATTGTGATGCCCCTAACCATGCCGCTGCGACCAATTGAGACTGGACCGAGACTGTATATTTGGTAATGATAAGAGCTAAATTTAGTACAACTGGGAATTATATGTTTCTATGGTGGTTTTTTTATTATTTATTTATTTTTTATTTCAGCCTGAGTCATCTGGTATTTTTCTGAGGATGTTTCCAATACTTTGGGAATTATCCTCTCAGCCTTAACACCTGAAGATCATTTTACATTACACAGTGGTATTATGTTATGGCTCTGATATACAGTAATGAATGTCTTTTGTGATGGAAAGTGTGGAATCCATATCCTCTAGGCAGTCTACTTGTCAGGGGACATGGATTTCTTTCTCTCTCTCTCTCTCTCTCTCTCACCCCCTCTCGCTCCCTCCCTCTCTCTCTTTCTGTCTCTCTGTCTGTCTCTCTCTCTCTCTCTCCCTCTATGCACCATGGCTGACCCCCTGCAGACCTTAGGGCGAGTACTTGACTCTGCATTGCATGAGAACACTGCTGCTTTTCCACCCTGATTAAAGCCACTGCCAGAGTGAGTCAGAGCCAGGCTTACTCCGTGTGCCTACACCCTGCCTCTCTGCCCTGAAAACTCCTCTTCCTTCTTTCAAGAAACATCTAAAAGGGGTTAAGATATACTATCAATTCCGCTGCCCAGTCAGGTTCACTCAGAAGTAACATGAGGAACTGGATTCATAGTGTTCCACGAGGAACTCGGGAGCACCTGAGGCAGCAGAGAGGAATTCTTAATGTCACAAATGAATATGCAAATATCACTGAATGTCATAACACGTGTTTAGTCATACTCTGATCCAAGAGCAGCCAGGATGCCAGGAAGCTATCGCTGCACCAGTGATGCCTGAAGACCATGAGCTCCACCATTAACAAGTGAGAGATCAGAGCTTTCAGCCAGAACCATGCAGGTTAGGGATTTACAAATGTCATCACAGGCATGAAGTGTCTGTTTGAGAGTGGAAACTGTGTAACATTTTATACACTCAAGAATGGAAGCAATGAATTGGCAAAGAGCAAAAGAGTAAGAGACAAAGCAAAAAAGACAAGCAAGACAAAGACAGAAACCTGGTCGAGCATATTCTCGCCCTCCAGTACTAAGAGCCAAGACTTCCACCCATGTCACAAGCCTCTGGCATAACAGATTCATCATCATCACCATCAGTATATCCCCTCTGGACCCCTCTGTCCCATTTCCCATCATGCTGAAAACAGACCTTCCTGTTCCAATTCCTCTGTGGTAACAACTTTCAACCTGAAATGTAAAATAGCATCATTAATTGACTAGAGAACCGTAATGTACGGTAATTTAGATTGCGTAACACTGACAGGTCTGAGCACTGTGTTCTGGGGACACACCTGTGGTAACTCTCTGTTTGAGGTTCCTGACAGTAATGAAGAATGAAATGACTAACACAACAAACTATTGATGTGTTTGACTGCTTAATTACTGGATTTAATATTAAAATGCATTCTGTGGAAAATCGGTTATAATGAGTCACCTGAGATTTCAGTTGGTGAGCTGCCATTTTTTTTAATCTGCTAAGAATTTCAATCTAGAGGTTTGCTTCTGTTTCTGATTTAAGTAGTCAATTTCCATTAAGGTTTAGTTAAATGTTGTATTTATACAATTTTTCTCTCAAATAAAACTTACTTTTAAGGGAAATTGTTATCAATATGCTAATAACACCTACCCACATAGCCAGGTTTAGGTGATGTCTACATGACCGTTTTCGCTCTGTATACTGGGCATGCATGTGCCAGCATAAACTCTGGAGTAATGTGGACGCCAGGCGTGAACGTGGCAAAAGAGATGCGTTAAACTAAAATGTTGTCGTATGGATGTAGCCTTAATTGTAGAAGTAGGTTAGGTGGTCATCATCCAGTCAGAATCTGTCCTGGAGTCACAGTGGTGGAATCAGTGCCCCACTTAAGGACAACAGAAATACTGTTCATCTTCCAACACAGGCTTAAAACCCACTTCTCTATCCCCTCAGCACCCCATGGTAGGACTTACAGATGTCTCATATCTTAAAAACTAAAAATTCAAAAAAAAACTGTTAAACATAGTCTTAGTTTTTAGCTTTTAGTTTTGGAGGGATGCACTTGGAGGTTAAAAGCATCTGCAAAAATGAACGGAACATAAAATATAATTTAATGTGACCAGATGGCCTGACTACTCTGTATTAATGAGGAAAGTTCATGTTGGTCATCAATAACCCCCTCCCACCACCCCAACAAAATTAGAAAAAATATGCAGTCAATGCTTTCTAATGTGACCTATGACTGTTTTATAATCTGACATAATTTTTCAAAGACTGTGGTTATGTCTAATAAATTATAGTTAAGCTTTGGATATGGTTAGGCAACTGAAACACATGAGGTTAGGCAAATATTATATTTACAGCTGTTTAAAAAGTGAGCATTGTTTGGAGGTTTATTAATCTCTGTCCTCTTGCATGAAATTTTGGCCCTGTTCAGATCTGGCATTAACAGCCGACTCAGCTGATCCAATCCCATGTGGACAGGTGTAAGTACAGGTGTGAACGCACCCAAGACGCATTGAGGACGCATTTGAGATTGGATCACTCAGACCACATTCGAAGATAGTATGGGCCACATTTTGCCACTTTCGTTTAGCAGTGTGAACGTGAATGCATCATTGACCACACTGAAGGACCGCCTGCTCAACTGACGTTCTCTGCCACAGTCTAATTACTATACAGTCTAATACTAACATTGATGTACTTTTTAGGGTAGCGTACACTGGGTCGCTAGAGGGGTATGTCAAGTAAAAATGAACATACTGAAGACGGTGTTAGACAGTTGAACAAACCAACTTTCTTGTTATGAGTCTCGGTTCTTGCAGTCTACAATACTTGGTTTTATTCTGTGAAACTTTATTTAGCCTACAGGTCTTTTGTCTTCAGTGTGAAAGGGAACAATCAGCATTCAGTCCTGGGTCAAATGACTCTGCAGTAGTCACCAGTATTTATCAGCTCTGGCTCAGATTGGCAGTGATGTAAACATGACACCCAGGTGAACACGCTTCCTTTTCGTGCTGTGACGTTTTTCAGAGCACACACCCACTGAAAGAGGCCTGTCACCTGGCCAGCGCGGTTCTGCTAAACCAGAAAAACCGCAGTTACACCTTGATTTTATACAGTCAGTGGGCTACATAAAGCACATTATGGCTATGCTAACCATGCTAACTAGCATGTTAGCTGACCAGCGTGCCGTGCTGAGAGTGTGCTAGCCAAAATAGACATTGACATGAGATCGGAACGATCCACTTTACCAGTCTGCGCGGCGGCTAGCGGCTCGCTCTCTGTCCGAACAGAAGGCAAAGTGAAAGGAGTCAACTTTAGCAGGTCAACCGTGTTTTAAAAAAACACTAATTTTATCTTATCTTTCACAGCATCAATGTTTCTTACTTGTTCTGCTTATTGTCCCATTTAACTCACCTGTTTGAAATCAGGTGAGTAAAATTGTGTTTCATAACTGCCACGCAAATGTCAAATGTAGGAGGCTCCCACTAAAAAGTTAATGCCTGGGATGTCATCACCTTTCCTACTTAATGTTGCCGTGTTTTGTTCCCTTCAGTCGTGGAAGTGGATTTCCAAAAATCTCAGCATGCCCTGAGCTGGCAGTTTGTAAGAGCATGTTATGGGAACATTTAAGGGTTAATGTAAAAAGAAAGGAAGTTAAGTGGGCATGTTTTCATTCTGTCTATGTTGCAATGTGAACAGTTACAGTGACAAGCACATGGGTCCACACACACACACACACACACACACACACACACACACACACACACACACACACGCACACACACACAGGCATGTGCACACATCCACAAACACACACACACTCACATGTGGATGGAAATAATTAGACTAGAACAAAGCTGAAAAATTAAAGTGGGGAGGAAATGTTGAAAACACGAGTTTGGTAAATGACCTCATAAACACCCAGTCCCCTCACTCTCTCCCTTGCTGTGTGTGTGTGTCTCTCCCTCTCGCACGCGCTTTCTCTCTATCTCTCCCGCTGTCACTGTTTTACAGTGATTTCAGTTTGTTTTTCCTACGTTTTGTTGTGAGATGTAAATGAAGGACATCAAAAGACTCCCTATCCCTCCCTTCTTTTATCCCCCCACTCTCTCTCTCTCTCTCTCTCTCACTCTCTTTCTCTCTTTCTCTCTCTCTCTCCCACTGTCAGTCCTGCTTGGCTGCTTACTCTCTTCATCTGGTCCTCATATGGGCTTCATTCCCCCCTACTGCAATCCAGCCCAAAACTATTTCCTCTTTCAATTTCCAGGGGAAGTTGTTAAATGGTTTCTGAACCAAACAAGCCCTTTTTTTTCTCTCTCTCCCTCTTTTCTTTCTCGGCTACTTTTTGTACGGCAACTCATGCAGGGGCCCACAATCAGCCCTGTGTTTTTCAGTATGCAATAATGAACTACCAAGCAATAAAGCCAGAGGAGGAGAAATAAACATTTCCACGCTGAAATAATAACTAATATGGTGAAACTTCCCATTAAGAATTCTATTCATCTACATAAATGCATTTTAAAGGGGATTTTAACATGGAAATAGATTCATTACCAAAGTGAAAACTGAACTGTTAAGTAGTTGGAGCATCCTATGTCACACGTACACACAACCTCTTTGTCCCGAGTATGCAGTCAGGCGGGAAGGCGAGCTATAGCCACAGGGGCAGAGAAGCATGCTCATCTGAAGGACAAACCCTAACCGGGCAGACTTTCCTCATCCCTCCATCCCTCTCCCTCCTTTCCACCCTGCTCTCTCTGCCTGTGCTGTGCCCTCTAACCTCGCTACCAGTATGGAGGACAGAGAAAGAGGGGATCTATAAATCCACCCCCTCCGCCACACTTCTCTCCACCACCACCACCCCCATTTGTCGGCGGCAGAGGCAAGGCGAGGCGAGGCTGGAGGTGGTGTGTAGCAGGTCTTCAGAGTAAGCTGTGATGACAGGTGTCACTGAGTCTCATGGGCGGACCTGTGACGAGTGTCCTGCTCACTTACAATCCTCACTTTGGCGCTTTTCACAAGTCACGAACTGATGAGTGCCAAAAGAGGTGGTACGAGGATTCATTCGCCCGATTTGTGTTCCCTTAATGCTGGACTCTGTGTGTGTGTGTATATGTGTGTGTGTGTGTGTGTGTGTGTGTATGTGTGTGTGTGTATGTGTGTTAGACACAAGCACACGTACATGCAGGCCCATGATGCAAGACATCTGAACGCCTCCATCCCTGTACAGGCAAAACTTAGATATGGGTATACATGTGCACGAATCCACACACAAATACATACCCTCCCTCAAGCCTGGCACTACACACACGCCGGCTGCCAAGCCGGTTTAGTGTAGTCCAGGAGAGCTGCTCTGTCTCAGGGCAGGGACACTGCAAACAAAGCCTGTAGCTCCTCCATGCAGTGGGTAAATTAGATGTGCCGCAGGAAAAGAGAGAAGAAACTCACAGGCACGTCTGTCTTGCTTAACATGATGTACGAAAAGGGTTTTGTCGGGTGCAGAGAGGTTGTTCACACTCCTTAAAGTCTCAGTCCAATGATAAATGACGACAAAACAACTTCAATTAGGGTAGTTTGTGTTTCTAAATGTACATGGCCTGGTGTTGGCTTTTTTCGAAAGGCATACAATCGGCTCTGTGAACCAAATTAATTGTAAAAAAAAAAAAAAACAGCATTGACTTGTTGTTGCCACTGCTTTAAGTGCCAGACATCGCTTGTTATGTCAGGTTGTGTTGTTGTCATGTGAGATCACAGGGCTTTCATGCTTTTTTTCACACTTAGCATGTGATGCGGGAGGGAAGGATGGAGGAGGAATGACCAAATTCAGAAACAACAATCAACTTGTGCCCAAATTAATCAGAAAGATGATGTTTTTACCACAGAGAATGGAGCTTGCATTTATGTTCAAGATTAAGCCAGTGATGAGTATCAGACATTGCTGTTGTCCACAGGCATGCACAACGTATTCCCTTTCTCAACTATTAACAGGTAAATCTGATGTAGGATCAGTTGTTGAGGGCCTAACTTCTTCTCTCCCAAGGGCTTGATTCCCCACAATAATGTGATCACAGCAGGACAAGGGGGCCAATACAGCCTGGGAGGAGCTGACCATTCATCAGATCATGGTAAGCGCTGCATTTCCATTTCACTGGGACCCCAGCAGGGATACACATACTCATGAAGACCCTCTTTTGTACCTGGAACAGGGCCTGCCCTGCCTTCTTTTATCCTGCAGCCTCGGAGGCTAATGAGCACAGGCCTGGTACCTCTATTCTCCAGGAGGGCAGCTCCCATTCACCCACTGGCCCTTCTGTGAAATCCCATGTATTTACCAAAGGCCAAGCCCGCAGTCAGTCGGTATACACACCACTCCTCCCTTCCTCTCTCACCCCTCTGTAGCTCGTTCTCCCCACTGCGGCACACAAACCGTCAAAGCCCAGTTCCACCTTTTCACACTGTGCCGGGCTCAAAGGGAGGCTGGCGGGGGATGTAGAAAAGAGCTGTGTTTGTTTAAACATGTCTTTTAAAAGCGAAGGGGGAACTTGTTAAATGCAGGCCAGCATGGCCTCGCTGCACACACCAGGACATGAAGGAGTGAAGCTGCAGTTGTGAGGCTGATGCTGAAGGCCTTTTAGGTATCACTGCCACTCAGGCGCTTCATAAAGCCACTTTAAATGCCACCAAAGCTCTTTAACACAGCTCTGTGTGTGTTTGTGTGTGTGTGTGTGTGTGTGTGTGTGTGTGTGTGTGTGTGTGTGTGTGTGTGTGTGTGTGTGTGTGTGTGTGTTTTCTTGTATTATTATTGTCTTTATGATTATTAATAATAGCTATTATTCTTATTAGATTAACAGGAAAACATATTGATGAAATAGGGTCAATGACCCATAGTTTGTTTAATACATGTTTTGTGGGTGTTTCTATTTTTTTTCTTTTTCCTCTTTTTCTTTTCTTTGAAAATATCTCTCCTCACACCTTATTCCTGTGTTGTGTGGCTGTCTTGTGGCTCACTTAAACATTTATTTAAAAGCCTCAGTGCAAGTCAGAGCATCAAATTGGCATGTAGGATATTTATTTATTTATTTATTTGGTAATTAAATGCACATTTTAATGACTTATGAAGTGAAGTGAACCCAGTACTTTATGGCCTTTTACATCTCAATCTGTGTTACATTTTCTTGCGGTCTCCAAGAACAACTGACTGTGAGTTAATACAGCCAGTGACATTTTCACCATTCACTGAATGCAGTTAATTTATGTCTTTTCAAAATGCCAAGCAAGTATTTACCACCATGTTGTTACATAATATCCGGACAATAAATTATAATTTTGCCTTTTTGCTCCATATATCTTATATTAAATTTTTCTTCTTTTCTCACATCTTTTTTTTTTCTTTTTCACAAGGAAATCTAACGCAGTTTGACAGATTCATTGAATGTATTCATTCCGATCACGTTTTCTTTCACTAAAAATCGTCGTCTTTGTGTGGATGCAGTCCATGAGAGTAAACATGTGTTTAGTCATTTTGCATGTCTAATAACGGAATGTTTTCACGGTTGATTTTACGCAGGAAGACGCAGCCCTGTCCCGTTTGTCACGCCTGGACCCTGTCACAGACTTGTCACTGCTTTGATCTCGGGCTGCTGAAGCGCTTTATATGTATGGACCTCCCGAATTAGGTTAATTTGCACTAATAACGAGTGTATTTTTAATGTCTTAATGAGACTGTTGCCGCGTGTCCATTGTCCCCAAATAACCATGACGGGCCTGGCTGCAATGTCCCATATTTGACTGTGAGAAGAGATTTCCCTTTAATACACGGCAACGGTTCATATGCATCTTATTAGAGAGTTTATATTGATCTTTTTTAGCTTTACATTTTATGCCAAATGCAGTAAAAGTCAAGCTTTTGTAATATGTATTCATAAAATTTTAATCTTGTCTGATTACAGTTTTTCTTTTTTTTCTTTTTTTTTCGAAAAATGGATCTTTACAATCAGAGTAAATTCATGCATTATTTATTTTTTATTTTTTAACACTTAAATCAAATTTTACATTAATCTAGTGTATAAGTAAATAATGTTGCCTGTAAACTGTCGTTTGCGCCAACCATCTCCATGCACGCTCTGGACGCTCAAGTAGGACATTTGCATTTATGCAGATTAAATTAATCTGTTGATCTCCGTGTCTGTCTAATGAAGAAGGCACCGTGGTGTGTGTGGATATGAATGTCTGTATGCATGAGGAGGGCGGGTTAATTAGGGAAACTGCGCCTGGGCTTCCCTAAAAGGTCACACTTTGCCAAAGGCTTGAATACATTCTACACTCTTGACATGCCACAAAGTGACAAGTGCAATGACAGATTTTTTTTTTCCTTCTTTTTTTTTTTTTTTTTTTTTTTTTCAGTCAAGCAAAAAAAAGAGAAAGAAAGAAAAAGAAAACGACGTGATGGAAGATTTTCAGGGCTTCAGTGGGTTAATTTTCTATACTTTGTTATAATTGTCCCTCTCATTAATATATCGCCCATGGAAAGTCCAGCTTTATTCATCCAGGCCTAATATGTGCATTATTGAAGGACTCAACTCATTTGAACATATATCCACGATCTGCCTCAGATTTCAAGCCTTTTAAAAATGTATTTTGTAACATCTGTAACAATGTAACATCTGTGTTTCTTCTTTGGGACAATTACTTTTGTATAGATTAATCATATGTTGTTTATATCGTCATCCACACAAATCATCACAAAAGTGTTAAAAACAAGGCTTCCTTTTTGTTTTTTTTTCATCAGAGCAACACTGAACTCATCACAAGACTCAAACATGGGTGTGAAAGCATTTTCCTTGCTTCATCTTTTCTCTGGCTGTCACTTCCTACTCAAGCTGCTTTGTCTGATGGTTATTGCTTCCTTGTCTCTTCAAATTATTCAAATGCAGCCTACCTGACAAGGAACGGCCACCGGCTGATATTCACGCACAAACCACACATATTTGTGTGGTTTCCGTCAGACAGAGGGAAGCAGCAAAGGAATGGAGGCTCACGCTGACACAACAAAACGAGATAATGAATATAATATGGCACCACTTACACTAGCCCTTACAATATGCTCTGAAATATGTGTAAGGTCTGGGTTAGACGTGTTTTATTTCACTGTCCTTCATTGAACCCCTTTTTGCCTCCAGCGTTAGAACCATCAGCCCACAATGGTAGTCATGATCAACATCTCTCTTTCTCGTAATCTCTCTATCAATCGATCCGTTGTACCACAAAAGTTGCTTTTTGATCCCTCCTAACCGCGCTGTCCTCACAAACATTCACAAAAACATGTAAAACATCTTTCATGGTTTAATGTTTACGGCCACATGATTGCCTCTAAAGACCTGTGATAGAGACATGGACTTCTAAAAATATCCATTCTGGTCCTCTGCTGGAAGAACTAGAGCCATTTTGGTTGAACTGTTTGGCCCAGATAATGTTGCCTTGTTGACAAGTGATATAATACTGATGTCAGCTCAGACTTAAATGCTTGTGATGGTCTTAAAAATCACAGTTCTGCCTCTTGTGAGCCTGTGAGGCCTAATCTCATTTTATAAAAGTTTCATTTCTTAAATGTCAATATAGCACACTGTTTATTTTTTTGTTTGTTTCCCTATTATTTCAAATTTAAAGTTGAATATTGACAGTCACATTTAATCTTACACCAATTTAAATTCACTGTAAAAGTATAATCATTAGTTGACATTTGATTTTTTTTTTTTTTTTTTCATGTCTGTTCTCTGCCAGGAAGCAAAAAAAAAAACCGCCTTGTGTGATGTGAAGAGCATAGAACTCCACTTTTCTCACAGCTGATTACAAGAGAAGCTAGTGGCAAGAGGTATTTACTGGAGAAGAAGAACATGTGTAAGAACATGTGTTCATTTGTAGATGGACACACTAAGACCTTCATTCATTGTTGTTTTGTTCTTTGAATGAATGCGTTTGGGTCGGCCGAACAACGTCAGCCACAACACAGACACTCCATAATGGTTTTCATTAACAAGTTCGGGGGGGGGGGGGGCATGGGCGACACATTTTTCTCCAGTTTTGTGCATAATGAAGAACACACTATGCCCTTCAATAAAGTGTAGTTTCAGTCCACAATCCACAATTCTGCAAGAACACAAAAGCTCCTCTACTGCTGCAAAACTACACTTCTATTGTGAAGCTTGTATAAGTTGGTAAATAGCATGTGGTGAAAATTAGAAGCATCATACAGAACCACTGAACAGTACCAGCCAAACCACACAAGTGACGAACTGTTTTCTTCTACCGTCTCTCTCTCTCTCTCTCTCTCTTTCCCTGCAACAAGGCAAATTTGCACAGAAAACCTTCAAAGCTCGTTTCTGCTAAACACCCTCTAGAACAACCGATTGTTCTCTTTCTCATACTGAACATCAAACAAATAGATTTTAATCAGTCGTTCTGCTGTGTACCAGGATGAAAACAAACAGGGCAGAGACGGAGGGGCTCATATGAGCTGGTTGCAAGCGGAAAAGCTTGTGTTGCAGCACATTCACATGCAGGCCTGACAGGACAGATGTAATTCTAACACACAGGAGCATAGCTAAATATATGACATAAACCTGTAGGTGCTTACAAACAGATGAAGCGCCACTCTACAGGTTTTGTCTGTTTGTTAATAATGTTGCAACAGTGAGATGACTTCAGCAGTGGATCATGATTGACCTCAGTGTTGATTTGCGGTTGCATTTCAATCAATCAGCTCCTGTACAAAAAAAAAAAAAAAAGTCAGGCTTTCTAAACAAACTTCTAATCATCCTTTGAGAACAGCTTTGGCATATTACTGTATGCGCTCCCACCGAGCCTCGTATCCAAAAGCACTCGAGGGCTCAGATAGTAGCGAGTGGGCCGGTATTAACAGATTTCATACCAGCTATTGTGGTGCACCATGAATCGGGATGAGCCAAATCCCTCTCTGTGCCTACCTAACCAAACCACAGTGTCTCACTTTGTTTGAATAATATAAAAAGAGAAGTTTGTGCTGACACTGAAAATGACACAAAGCAAACAAGCACAGTGTAAGTGACACAAAGGATCCAAAAGATAAACATGTGTGACTGAAATAAATGGATTACATGTTCCCCTTGACAAAGTAGCTTTCTGCACCTCTGGGATTTTGGAGTTTGCCAAGTGTTGACTGCCACGCCCGGCCGAGTGAATAGATTTGGAGCAAGGGGGCTGTGCTGACGGATCCTTGCAGCTCTACGGGCAGAGTTAGTAATATTTTCCTACTTGATTATGGTCACCAGATTCATTTTATTAGGTCTACATAAAATCCTCAATCTGCTTTGCAAACTTTTTAACACCGTGGGTTGAGGAGACTCCAGAGTCTGCTTGGATGCTTGTAACAGCTGTTTTGGCAGGCTATAGCATCCTGCTTTTTGTTTGTTTTCTATTTTCTTCTACTTTTATTTCTCCTGCCGTAAGAGAGAGCACATTCTTAATATATTAGGATATCTCAAGATCCTTAGTGGTTGGTTCAGTGATTTACTTTGATTAAATTTAAGATAAATGTAGAATTAGAGTAAAACAACACAACATTAAAGTTATATGAAGTTAAGTTATAAGTTATAAGTTATATTGAAATCGCTGAATAAAACAAAGTTCCTTGATCTCAGCAGTTGCAGAATCTGCAAAGCAGATTTGCCCTGCTGTGGTGGTAAAGTGGAGATATTAGTTATACAGGAGTCTGTCAGTGTTGGCAGCCAGACTGGAGATGATGAGAGCAGGGCGCGCTGCAGCATGCCTCTGTTACACATACATTATTTGCAGAGCTGTGGGAATTTGACACAGGATCCAGCCTACTGCAGTGCACACACTTTGTAGTTGGGCTGAGAAAACCTCAACTTTGAGTGTCAAGTTTTTTTTTTAATTAATCTGTGGCTGAAATTTGCCATATTAGCCGAGGCCAATGTGCAAAGTTTGTTTTTGTTCTCTGTGACAACCATGAAACTCGCTCTGCATAATGTAAGGTGAGAAGCAAATTGTTTCAAAGTGTTAGCAAAACCAACTCATCAAACTTAGAAAAAAAAAAACACACACACCTCTGAGTGCGCGCACACACACACACCTATACACAGTCTGCTAGATGATGCCCCCCCACCCCTCCCCCACTGTCCCTTTGAAGTGTGGAGCTGGCAGTAAATTCTTGGGCTCTTTTATGCTCATTCCTATTTCGATTAGTGGGGTTAACAAGCCGCTGCAGCTCAGGCTAATGAGACTGTACCACGGAGAGGGGTCATCAGAGGTGGGGTAGGGGGGTTAAGGATGGATGACTCAGTCCGCTTCCTACTGAGGAGGTAAATGAGATGGAGGGGGAATCCTAAACATGTGCTGCTACAACTGCTGTTTCAAGACCTAAACAAACAGGAAGTGACAAAATAAGGGACAAATTGTCCAGATCCATGCAGTTACACACAGTTACCTGCTGTCTGCAGCGTCAAGCGCATCACTGCCATCCACAGAGGATGCACTTACTTTTACTTTAACTGTTACCGTTACTTCCGAACACATCTCCCCTGCACAAACACACACAGATGCAAACACACACATACACGCAAACATCCTCCTCACTAACATGGGGGCCCTGTGCGGCCAATCCCGCTGGGGACAGATGGGCAGACAGAGAGGGGGGCCTCATTAAGGCAGGATGTACCAGGATGCAGTAAAACCTCTACTTTCCTTTCCTCTCGTCCCCCCCCTTCTTCTTTTTTTTCCTCCCCTGTGCTCGTTCACAGCACACGGAGCTATTGGAGATCACTAACAGATGGAAAGGAGATAGAGTCGGATCACTTAGCGACAAAGAAGAGACCTTCTTGCGGTCTTTGTCGTTCCATTGATATGTCAGTAATGTCACAGAAAACTGTGTTGCACTTCCATGTTCCGTAAAGTACAATTCATAAATCGCAAAACGTGAAAAGTGAACAATTTGTGAATATAAACACAATCGATGACACGCGTCTGCGGCAACCTGGCTGTCCCACATAGCAACACATGGTAGCTATTTGAAAAATGTAAACATTAACACCCAGAAATCTTGTAATATGACATCACCTGACTGCACATAGCGGTCTTATGTTTTCTAACATTCACAGTCTGTAATGTTCCATACAGTGATGATTTTGTGTTGGTGCCGGCTTTCTCAACGTTCTCTGACCCGTGACTAAATTTTTAGGTCCCAAATTTTGCTTGACAAATTAGGAAAAAAAATTCACTTCTCATGTGAATTTGACCCCAAATTGGTGAAATATTGAGATTATTAGATATTTATGACCTATATTTTTTATGCATTTATTAAAAAAAAAACCTAGTACACACAGTTAATACACAATAACCCATGAGACAATAGAGAATAATTCTGTGTTATGGAATCCAGATTCGTCTAAAGTGACAGCTACTTCACTTCCTGGTGTACATGAAAGTTTTTAAACTTTAAAATTTAAGATTGTCTTTTTGTTTTCTTAACATTGTATGACGAAATGTGATCTAATTTTACAATATTTATTTTAAGCAGTGCAGCTTTAACAACAATAGCATGACACCATGACTGACCACTGTATATATATGTGAGGGCCTGGACATTATGTATGAAAATATTAACCAGTGTAATGGACCGGCCTCATGGACTGGCCCCAGGGCTCCTGTTTCACATGTAAATGTTCTGTGAGGGTCAACACACTAACAGACCAATCTGAGACTGTAGCACGGCTCTCCCGCAGAGGTTAAGTGTCTCAGCCGAGAGGTCAGGCCATCATTTAACAAACATATCTGCATCCCATCCTATTCAGGTCAAGTGCTGGCATGGAGATCGGCTGTGATGGCTGGCCAAGTGAGCAGACAAATGAGGAAATGATGAGAAGCGGGGGGCCTGTCTTGTCTTGAATCCAGCAGCATCAGCCCTCCCCTCCCCTGCTGTGTCTGTCTGTGTGGTGTTGTCCTAATCAGGCCAGTCAGCGCTGACACACAGCATACTGTACTACAGCCCTGCATGGCCTACAGTCCACCAGCATCCCTGCTCCTGTCAGTCTAGAGAGGGAGGGCAGGAGAGAAATCACCCTTCAAAGCCTGACACATTTTAGGACAAATATTAAGATACAGGTATTTCTTTTATTCCTCTACATTTCCTCTCCTGCACCCTGTCATCACTCCATCACAGTCTCGCTGGCCCACGCCCACTAGGATGTATAGATTGAGTATGAGGCGGACATTTCCTTTAGGTAAATTTTGCAGACACAAAGCTTTCTAGCCTGTTGCTCGGAGCGATGGAATGAGCATTGATCTCTGCAGAGAGAAAGAGATAAATGAGTTGAGGACAGAAGAGGGTTCCTCCTTAATTTCATCAAGCAGCACCTCGGGGGAAATGAGAAACGCAAGAGGAGGGGTTAGCAGGGGCAGAAACAGTGGACATCAGGATAATGATCATAATTCAATTAAAAGGTTACTCACCTACTCAGTCACTCAAGGGGAGAGATGAACACCGCTGCTAGAGCTGCATCTTCCAGTCAGCGAGGCCTATCACAGCACAGCCTAATTGAGGTCTGTGTCTCTCCCTCAGCGTGTGTGTGTGTGTGTGTGTGTGTGTGTGTGTGTGTGTGTGTGTGTGTGTGTGTGTGTGTGTGTGTATGTGCGCGTAGTGTATGTAATGACAACGAGGGGACCCTCGAACGCCTCCGAGGGGCTCCTCTCCTAATTGGTTAATTAATCCTCACAGAGCTCGTCTGCAGGGCCAGGGGCGCTCAGCACAGAGCGGGAGGGAGGGAGAGGTAAGGACGGAAGGCTGGAGGGATGTGGATGAGTGTGTGTGTGTGTGTGTGTGTGTGTGCGTGCGGGCGTGTGTGACGGGAGGGACAGCAAGTTTGACAATGACATCAGCAGCCACAGAGAGGATATTATCCCTTAAAGCGCCACATGTTTCTCACTAAGTCTTAAACAATCTGTTACTTTTATGAGATCTCTGTTTGATTCCGCATTTTGTCAGAATACATTTTTCTAAGTTTTGATCATGGTGACATAAACTTTGTCTCTCTCTCTCTCTCTCTCTCTCTCTCTCTCTCTGTTCCTCTTCTTTCTGTTTTGCAGAGAAGGGTTACAGTGGGCTGGAGGGAAGGGCAGCCATGTATAGTGCTTGTCTGGATGATACTCACTGAAAGAGACAAGTATGTAATTTGCCCTTAGATGCAACACAACACATAATCCACTCTTGCATAATATGTTGGTTACATGGGGTAAAAGTAGGATTGTCAAGTACATGTGTTACAGTTCGGTTCAAGTAGGAGTGAAACATTGGCCAGCTGAGAAAGAGAACAAGAAAGTTCACCGAGATAGGAGAGATTTTTTTTTAAGACAAAAGAAGACCTTTGTCTTAACTGAGTATGTACTTTAATTTGTTTATAATGACTTTTGTATGTGATGTAGTGTTCTTCTGTCAGCCAACTTTGACAGAGGTACATGATTGTTTTTATGTGTGATTAATCCAGTCTTGTGAATGATTGTGTTTTACCACCTAACACTCTAAAACAACATGCGGTTAATGTTTGTGTTTGCTGTTCAAACCGTATAAAATTCCTTCATATTCAACAGAGGGAATGGAGTCAACAAATGCACACCTGTACACACAAACTTGCTCAGGCACACAGATACACACACCGAAGGAAACCAGCGCGAATTCTCATCCACAGAGGAAAACGCAGTCCACGCACAATGTGTCTTTGAGACATACATGCACATGCACACGCACATATGCGTTCACACTGGGGAATGTGGTCTGTAAGCAGACTGGTGTATGTGAACAGGTTGAATGAATAAATTTAAAAGGGTTTGATGACTGAGGGAGCTTGCACACACACTCTCTAATCCCATTCACACTGCTGGTAAAACAAACATGTAATGAGGCAGCTGCTTTACACAAAGCAGTGGATATACAGCACATTACAGGGGACAGTAGATCATCTACATGTACCACAATGTCCTACTCATGGTATAGGTACAGTTACTATGATGCATTTCGGGTGCAAACGTGGAGGATTAGGGTGCTGCTTAACCTTCTACAATGAGAAAATTAAAATAAAGTGTTCGTCAGTTGGCAAAATAAACCTACTTTGTTAGGTCATTTGGTCTGAATGGCCAATGGCCAGCTCAGGATCAGTTGTGCTGAGGCTGAAAGAAGTGCCAAAGAAGTGAGCCTATCCTGGCTCAATGTTTGCCATGCCTTAGCCATGTTTGTAAGACCATGCGTGCTGAATAATCTCTCACAACTGCAGCCACTAACAGGTATTGTTAAGGTAGCTTGAAGGACTGCACTCAAGCTTGGAAACATGTCTGGGTCAGGCAGTTTGTAAACACTGCACATGGCAGGAATTGTGCCCTCTTTCTTTTCTTTTTCTTCTTTGCAAAAAGAAAAAGACTCAACTGTTTAGTCAGCCATCTGTTTTTGTTTGCGCCTGGGACGAAGCAGGTTCTCTATGATATTGTTGCATTCACAAATTTCTTTTGTTTCCTTGTAGAACTCCTCTGTCATTTCATCAGTGCATTGATTTCAGTGTTTCCAACTCATCTTTGTAGAATGTTACTTGTGCCACAGTCCATTGAATCTTTCTGCAGGTTTTTACGGAGCTGCTCTGTGACAATATAGTCCTGAACATCACCATCATGTAGAAAACCTGGAAAGTTTCAACTGCAGTCCAACCGTCATAGATGTTCCAGTTCCTTTCAAGATTTTCGAGCAGAACCTTCACTGAATTCAGCTGGGATGCCCATCCTGTCTTGGATAGCTGGACAGGTTCACTCCTCCAACGCCTCTAAACACCAAAAGAAGCGATATCACACGTTTAGTTTTACGAGTTTCAAAAAATTCTGTTGCCTCTGGTTTAGCCCTGCTAGTACAGCGCAGAACCAAAATTAGCTCGTGGTCATAGCAGGGAACATAGACATTGAACACTTCCATCTTCCCTGCTCATCACAGCAGCTCCATCACAGGCTTGAGCCACACATACTAAGTCATTCAGTCCAGTGGATTCAAGCACATCTTTAACTGCACTTGTGATTGAAATGACATTAAAAGCACTGAGGCTATTTCAAGGAAATGCTCTTTCAATGTACCATGGCCAGTGACATAACGCACACAGCAAGCTGATTTGCATGAATCCCCCTTAGCCTCATCAGCCATAACTGCATACATTTTTGACTGCTCCAGCTCTCCAGGGATTCTGGTTGTTACTTTAACCGCACAACATTTTGTTATTTTATTTTGTGATGAAGGAGGGAGATAGGTAGTTGAGGAAGGTTTGTAGCTCTGGAGAAAGGGGTCAACCAGCTGTGCAGGTTTATCAGTTCAACAAAAAAAGTTCCCCTGTTGAGCTGGTTTCATCACGGCCACAGAAAGAGAGGCCTTGTCCGAGAGCGTAAGAGAGAGAGAGAGCGAGAGAGGGAGTGACAGCCATGGACATCAGTTCCCCAAGGCTAATCATTGGTGTAATAGCTATCTAGCCTGGGTTGCTATATAGTCACATCAGTAAACCTTTTTTGGGCATCAACATAATTTGATATACTGTCTAAAACCCACGTTCAGCAGCCAACAAGGCTAGATTTTAAAACCTGAGAGTTCATCTGGCTGTGCACATCTTCCATCTTTATGTGCACTGTTCAGTGCTTTTTTAACTCCCCCCTCCTTCGGAAGCTGCAAGTCAAGTTCCACTTTGATACACATTCTGTCTACACCTACTTTTTCAGGGCGAAAATATTCAAGGCTAAAATATTTTGGGCTGTAGCTCTGAATGATTGAAAGTAACGATGGCACAGGTGGAAACAGAGCGAGTCACTTGGGGCGGTGCTCCATAGAAATCCTCTAAATTACCCATTAAAAACAGCAACATTCATATTTTAAGTCATCAACCAGTTCTTCCTCTCCCATCCAGGTTGTGAATGCAGTATGACACAATAATCAGCCTGCAGGCCTTGGCACGCTCATCACTGCTGTTGCACCGTAAATCAACCATCACTCAAACCACCTAGTATGATACTGTATTTAATTTTACGCTCAGATATAAAGTCTTTGTATGGGGCTCCAGTTACATGGAAAATGTTACTTTGGCTGTACACTTGGTTTATTTACTCAGCTTAGAGTCAGGATAATGGTTTATGGGAATTTGAGAGACTTTAATACTCAGCTATTAGAGAGAATGCTTTTTATACATTTACTAAAAAAACATTATGAGCCTGAATTACAGGGGCTTTTTTTTTTAAACTACCCAGGTACCTATTAATACAATATATCTACGTTAACTCATTAGAGATTAACTTAAGACTTAATGTCATGTCTCATGTTATGTACATAACTGTACAAAACTCTAACATGGTAAGCAAACAGTATTCCTCATACTGTCTGCTTACCATGTTAGAGTTTTGTACAACTGGTTACCCCTTGGACATTCCCCCGGACATTCAAATCTGAGGAAAGAACCCCGGCCTATTGTAGCTGAGATCCAAAGAGTCCAGTAATGATGAGCCATGGTGGTGTCCCAGAAAACATGGCCCAAGTCAAATCAAGTGCTTTTCTTGGATGTGTCCACCCTCAGGCAAGGACGAGCGCAGCACCGAGCAGACAGCATGTGACATGACAGAGCTCCAAACAAACCCAAATGGACACACACTGACTGCCCAGGCAAATTGTTTGTGTTGTGTATGTGTGTGTGTGTGTGTGTGTGTGTGTGTGTGTGTGTGTGTGTGTGTGTGTGTGTGTGTGTGTGTAAATGTGGTCACAGCGGTAGTGATCAAGCAGTAAATGATACACATGTACATACATGCACATATGTTGTATGTAGACATGAAGAGTATAAACAGAAAGATGAAGCGATGAAGCAGTGCAGCGAAAGTCTCGTTCCTTGTGTGTGAACTCTGTCCCCTGACAGTCCTTCTCCCTCAGGCCTGTACTAGTTCGGGTCAGGGATGTTAAAGTAAAACACATGTAGAGTAAATAGATACAAGTAAATGAAAGCAAACAGAACAACCAACTGTCATGTTCCTTCTTTGGACGAAGCTTGAGCATCAAATTTTCCATACAATTTTCCATCTGAAGACACTGGAGCCAAAAATGTGGAACATCTTGTCAAATGTTCCAGTTTTCTGTGCACATCTGTGTGTGTTTGTAAGCATGTATCTGTTCATGTGTGTGTGTGTGTGTGTGTGTGTGTGTGTGTGTGTGTGTGTGTGTCATCTTGTCTCCTCAGACATCAGAGAACAAGGCGAGGAGTGTCAGAAATCATTTGGCCACAATGGAGCCACACAGCACGCTGCCATTCACTTTGAATCAGCCGCGCACTGAGAGATCCAGCTCAGCCCGGGGGGCATGGCCACTGCCACTGCCACTGCCACACACACACACACACACACACACACAGACACAGACACACACACAAACACACATACACACACCTACCTCCATCACCCCACCTCATTCTGCCTCACAGACGCACCAAACACAAGGTCCCTAACACGCCTCATCACCCAGCCCCTGGCCACCCCTCCCGACCTGCCTGGACACAGACATGCACAAAAGAAAAGCACATAAACACAGACACCTACATTTTCTATACACACACACACACACTGACGTACGAGGATGTCACAAAACACACACATTCAATACACATGCACATGCACCAGACAAGCACTGTCTCTCCCATTTATTGTCCTTCCATCCTCCACCTTCTCAGAGATTTCTTCCCTTCCGCACTGACTCTGCTTGTCTCCCCCCTTCCTTCCTCTTTCTTCTCATCTCTCCCCCTCTCCTCCCTTTCGGAGATTTCAGAGAAAATAGCTGAGGGCCAGATTAGAGGTTGGCTGCCTCTTTGCGTTACCAGCAAAGATAAATATTCCCAGGATGACTCCAATTGCCCGGAGGATGTTTATGTGTGTACATGCGTGCCCCCCCCAACCCACCCCCCCACCTCTCCCTACACACACATACACACACACACACACACACACACTTGCACACTCTGACACACATATGTGAGCACATGTGCGAGTTTAAACACACACACACACACACACACACACAGAGACACACACATGCTCTGCTGTATTTCCGCTCTGTTCAGTGTGACACAGTAGACTGAGCAAAGGGAGATCACCAATATTTATCTGCCTCTTACCAGCCTTACCTCCCTGTTACCTGTTGCTTCACTGAGGTGCTGTCATCAGTGTATGTGTGTGCCAGCCAGGTGCTGATTGGCAACAGGTGATGTGATGTCACTGTCACAGGCTGTATGCTATCAGCCTGATTAGTTACTGAGTTAGTAAATGAGTTTAAAAAATGGGTAAAATAGTAAAAGGAGACATTTTTAAATCAAATTATTAGAATATCTGTAATTTCCATAATCATATTTACAATAAATTCAATCTTGGATTTTTATATTCACTCTACAGTATGTGACAAAATCTTCAACAAAAAGCTTAAAATTGTGCTTATAATGTTGGAAACGACAAAAAACTTGGCAATACAGTTACATTTGAAAAACAGATGAGTTAGTGGTTCACTTTCTTTTCTATAAAAAGTTCAGTTTGTTCAGTAGTTTTAAACACATCATCATTAGACAGTCCGACTGAGAGTGAGAGCACTGGGACCACAGACACTAATGTGTCTCCTGATAAGGAACATGTTTACGTCTTGCTCTACAGTTGTAAAAAAAACAAATAAATAAAATAAAGTAATGTATCTTTCTCTGTTTATATGACATGATAAAACTTGGTGTAACAGTAGCACAAGTAGAGAAGAGGCATGGAGTCAGCTAAGTGACTCAGTAATATCAGTTACACAACAACAAAGTTTGCTAACATTAGCCACCATAAGCTACTGGTCACACCAGACCAAGTCAGGCTGCAGCAGCAGAGTTTTATTAGTTGTGAATTCACATTTTGATATGCAAGAGTGTTTATTTCTTTTTGTCTTTTAACATTACATATTCTCTCTTTAAATTTCCTCCAGTCAGATATAGTTATTTTTATAAACTGTGTTGTAAAATTTAACTTTTCCTGTTTAGAGTATATACAGCACAAATACGTGTTTATGCACGTGTGTGTGTGTGTGTGTGTTTGTGTTTGTGTTGTGCACATCTCAACTTTATAACCACGTTTTGAATGCCAGCATTTGCGTAGTCACGTACATGTGTATGCACGCTTAACAGCAGTGGCAATACACTATGGCTTGTAACCTCTCCCTTATGTTCAACAATAAGATGGGAGTTCTTAATTAGCTTGTGTTTTTTTTTTTTTGTCGGTTGAGAACACGGCAAGAGGCGGGTGAACACAGATTAAAGCGTGGATTGCATCTAATGGCCATTTAAACACAAACACAATCTTGCCATGGATTAAATAAATTACAAGGTCATTTGTGGGATATTTCATTTGTCATCATCTAACAAGACATGAGCGTGAGTTGGTGATAGCAGCAGCCACATGATACCATTTCATTTCACATTATGCTTTTTGTTACATGAGGATTTACTGGAAAGCAAAAACATGTTTTCCAGTTCTCCAATCAAAAAAAAAACTGTAAATAAATAAATACATAAAGGTATGAAACGTGTTTCGTTCTTTGATGCATTTCAGTGTCTGTGCAATAGGATAGCCATACTTTGCTGTTACACAATGTGAATGTGTCACATATTCAGTGATACGCTTCTGCACGTCATTTTAACAGTATGACATGTTCATCCATGTTTGATTGTTTTGCTTTATAATGGCTGAGGGAAACTGATTTGCAGTGTGGGCAGACATACACAAAAAAAAAAAACAAAAAAAAAACTGATAACACATAAGCATGATCATGACACAGGATCACATTTTACCGAAAAACACATGACAATATACAGGCAAGAACAATATACACTGTGACTTTGTTTTTTCATTTTGTATCCTAACCACCATTGTGGATGTGCATCTTCTCAAAGAGGCAAGTTGGGGCCACGTGGCCAATAGGAGACCACAGGAACTCTGACTGGCCTCTCTGGGTTGCTTTGTGTTTAATCCTACACCGATGTGACCGCAAAATGTAGCAAGCTGCAGAAAGGCTAATTTTCTCCTTTACAGTATCACTAGACAAATTTATATTTTGTGGTCTATGAAAGCCCACTCCATTGCAAAATGCTGAGAGGAACTGAATGTGTGACAGGTCAGTCTTGAGTTATAGCCATGCTAAAACAGGTCAATGAGTTAAATTCTACAGTGACGTGTAACTCAAATCCTACACTTCATGTCCCTATACTGGCACCACCAAAATATCATGATGTGGGAATATATTCGTCCTTCTGTATAATCTTTTTTAGGGGATCCCGCTGTAAGGACATCTGGCCTCACAAACAAGGTTGTCCTGAGCCTCGCCCATGGGTGAACCAACGTCTTTATCATCGCATCTCCCCAGAACAATAATTACACAGAGGAGGAGGGCTGGCAGGACTCAAAGCTGAGCCAGTGGGAGAAACCAGGAAAGTTGTTAACCGTATTGGATGTTTGAAAGTACTGGTAGGATCTGATCACAGGTCAGCAAGGACGTGTGTGGCTCTCGAGGCGGCAGACTTAAATGCGCCATTGTTTTAGCAAGAGAAGGGCGCTACAGTGAGGAGAACTTAGACCTCTTTTCTTTATGATGCAGGCCCACAGGCTCCACGATAAGATCCTCCGTGCCCGAGTGTCCTGAAGCAAGACTTTAATACCTATCGACTGCAAGTGCACATGCAAGTCTTATGCTGTTAACATCATTGTTTTAACACCATAATATCACCTCAGATTTGACCTCTCACACTTTAAATGAAGCATCAGAGTAAACAGGTAAAGACCACGCACATGATTTTCTACAGGGGTACAGATTAAATTCTTTAAGGAAACTGCTTTCAAGGGGACAGTTGGAGGAAATTGGAATCAGATGGAGATTAGACAGTTAAGAATATGTTCCCCCCTCAGAGGTAATGTAAGGAGAAAGGACGGGACAGGGGAAGAGGAGGACTGTGTTGTATAGCTTACGGCACTGGTGACCTGTGAACAGAGGAAATGGATTTATGTTGTAAGCTCAGCTTCTCTGGAGAGCTAATTTACCTATTTCCCTTTGGACATTTACCTTCGTCTGCAATAAATCAGCAGATACTGACGGATTTTTCTTCTTTCTAAGTGTATCTGTTGACTTATTTTGTCTTGGCACCGGCCAAAGTGAGGGAAAAAAAAGTTTTTCAAAACAGAAAAACAACGACTGGTAACAGTCTCTTTCCTTTGAGTTATATTCATTGCTATTACTTTCACACATGCATAAACCTTTGTTGTCATATTTTTTTAAATCACAATTGTCCATTTTGCCTTATTGTGCATTTTTGTTCAAATAAAGCTTTCAGCATCGTTTGAATAATAAATGATTTTGACTCAACATAAGTGGGAGTAAATTAAAAACAGCAGAATTAAGATTGTATCATGTTGTAAGAAACGTTTCTCGATCTTTCAAGTTGTCTTTTTTTTTTGATCAGCTGGTGGCGTGAAGTTTCTGCTACTGTCAGGCAGACAGCTGTGCTTTAAGTGAGGCGGTTGGTGTGGAGCAAAAAAATGATGAGACATGTCAGAACAAGAATGATATTTTCAAGCTGCACATTTTTCTCCCTGCTGGAGACTTCTGTCTGTCTGTTTGGACAAAGCACTAAACACACACACACACACACACACACACACACGTACTCATAAGCGTACTCACTCACATGCATACATTCAGACTTACACACTCACACAATCTTGTGTAATTATACACTCAGGCTCTTATTCATACTCACTCATGCGTGCACAGATGAAGACAGACACATACACACCACACATTATTAATCTGTCCTCTTGGTTGGTCTGTATGGTATTGCTGTGGGGAATAAAATAAATAGGCCCTGATTTATGTGCTACAACTCTATCGTAGCTCAGCATATTGCGTTTGAAAAAAAAAAAAAAAAAAAAAAAGTCATTCAAGATGTGAATGTACGATTATAACTGTGGAAGGTCATGCACTGTCTCATATACACACATACACACCCAAAACAGGTGCTGTCAGACCAGGTCTACATGGTGCAGATAGCAGCGTTTCATGAACTCCTGCTATCTCAAAATGCATTTCCCAACACTCTAACAGGTCCATGCTTAAATAAGAATGATGAAATATGTCACCAACATCCTATTTGTCTTTCTCTGCTTTGGAAGAGCTACTTCCTGTTAATGCAAACAAGAGATCCATGTTGGAAAAAAATATGGCTGAGGGTTTCATATCATCCCAGGTGCGACACCCATGGCGCATATCATGAAAGTGTATGAAAGCCGTGACCTGTACATATTGATTTGGTCAAAAAGATTTCGGAGCGATCTGCCAGTTTGAAGGGTTCTAAGTGAGTGCCTCGGTAAGAGTGACACCTCTGCTTCTCACCAAACAATCAGATAGTACACAGCAGCAGTTCTCTGAGTGTAAACGTGCTGAGATATGAGCTTTATCGCCCTCATATCACTGACATCTGGGATCTCTCTCACTCTCCTTCTCCCTTGTGCGTTTTTTTTTTTCTTCTTTCGTTTATTCAGTGGTTACATCAGCAGAACCGTTGTCTGTGGCAGTCACGCAAATTTAGCTTCTTCTCTTTTTTTTTTTTTTTTTTTTTTTATACCTATCTGGATAAGCGGGTGCACATGTAGTTGTCACCACGACAACAACCACACACTGAACATAGCACAATCACATCACACAGCCCACTTTATTACATAAGCTACTGTCGTAACAAGGAGCACATAATCCATAACAAAGCAGAATATAAGATGATTGCTTGTTGTGTTTTTGGATAAATTGTGTTTGTTATGAGCAGATGTTTTCTCATGTTCTATATTCGTTCAACACTTAAAACTGCTAACTTCAAACATTTGAGTTAATTTTCAACTGTGGTGTTTTACCTGATTTAACTGAAGCAACACATACGCGTGTACACTTTACAAGCTAAACAAGTACGGGCTGGAGATATCATGTGATTCATGCTCCAATTCAGATATGAGACAGATTGCAGTCTCTTACCTTCGATCTTACAGATTTGAGATAGATGTCTAATTATTTATATCATTTTTGACGCTTTTACAGACCAAGACTATATAGAAGTGAATTCTAAAACCACAGATGAAAAGCTTTGGCGTTTCGACTTTCTCCTGTTTCTGTCTCTGCTCTCCATTCAGTGTTGTTTAAAGGGAGCTGCGCAATTGACAGTGGACAGCTGGCACTTTTATAAGGCGACGCGTGTTCTCTCTTTAATGCAAAAAAAGAGAAAAGCAGCGTTGTGGCCGGGAGTTGCCATGTGGGTAGGTATGTAAACATCATGAAAACTCCTTTCTCGCCTCTCTTTAACACAATAGCTCCAACATGAATTGATGAGCATGCAATCTGTGGCTGCATATAGTGCGAAAACATGGGCTGGATTGAAAATGTGTGGGATGGAGGATAAGCAGAGGAGAAAGGAGGATGAACGACTCAGTCTATTGATTAAATCATTCGAGTGAGAATCATTTCATTCAATTTAGGAAGTGGATAAGAAAATGCATTACAACAATCTTTGTTTTGTATGTGGGTTTTAATTTTGGCTATTAAATGAATTTGAAAATTCTAAAAGATAAAGCTGGGATTTTCTTTTTATTAACAGCCTGTTGAATTTCTTATGCCATGTGCCATGATGCTGTCAAACTACTATTCATAGAGAAGTGTTACAGCAAGTTCCTAAGTTGGCCTTTCCCCCGTTGAGACGTGAGCGCATCATCAGTTTCTGTTCACTATCTCTGCAGGCTGCAAACAAGTCTGGACAGCTTTGTATGCTCATCCCTCTTTGGATAAACACGAGGAATGGAAATGAATGTGGTTTTGTTCAATGATTCACTAATACTGGAGAATTTGCTGTCAGAATCATTCAAAGAGCTTTGCTTCAGATAGCATGT
Organism: Seriola dumerili; assembly: GCF_002260705.1. Taxonomy (NCBI): domain Eukaryota; kingdom Metazoa; phylum Chordata; class Actinopteri; order Carangiformes; family Carangidae; genus Seriola; species Seriola dumerili. Next base: position 105,862 of record NW_019174664.1, read on the forward strand.
TTACTATTTTTCTCGTGGCTAGTGGCAGATAGTGATATTTTTCACATTTGGTTATTATCCTACTTAAAACGCACTTACAAAGACATGTGTTTTCAAGTTGAATAGTATATGTGTGGTGAATGTTTGAATGAATTTTTTTATTTTTTTTTTTTTTTTTTTTTTTTTTACAAAAGGAACAGTTTTCAATTGTTAAGTCTATTCCCCTCTCTCTGCCTTCCTGCCTTTCATTTCGTCTTTACTTGTTTTTAACTTGTGTTTTTTTTTTTTAATTCATCTTGCTTCATCCTGTCCCCCTTTCTCTGTAGAATCCCTCATTTTTACATGTTACTCTTCTGCTCTGCTATCTTTATTAGTGGAAAGTCAAAGTGCCTCAGGCCAGAGCTTAAACCATGCAGCTGGGTAGGGACTGTCAGCCGAAGTAATGAGCTTTACCTTTAGCTGAACCATAAAGGCTGGTGCCTGCCTATGGGCATTCCTGCTCTGAAGTGAGGACAACACACAAACACATGCACATGTACGCTCAACGCCCCGTCTCCCTGGTTGTAACGACTCCCACTCTCCAGCTTTTAAATGTTACCCCACATCATGAACAGCTAAAGACAGCAAGACTGGAGTTGTCGGCGGGGGTCTTTGATTGTTGAGTGACTTCTGCGAAGAATCATAAGCTGCTGAGCCTTGACAGAGGTCAGCATGTGCAATTTCAAGGTATTCACTATCCAGAGATGTTATTATTGTGACAGATCATAGATCATTCATAAATTAAAATGTGCTCATTGGCTGCCTCTGAGCTACGGAATTGATTTCAAGGTCCTTCTCATTGTATTCTAATTGCTTAATGATCTTCCTCCAGATTACAACCATGACCTACTCACATTTAATGACCCTAACAGATCACTGCTTTCAGATGACTTGATAATCTAAAATAGAAATGCCTACAGTTATGCTGCATTTAGTCAATATTTGGAAAGGCCCCAAATGTGGAACTGCCTCCGCACTGATTTCAAAAGAAAACTTTTTCCAAGTTGGAATGACCTATAGAATCTCTCATTGCGTCTTTAACCACTTGTATATTTTTTTTTAAACTGTTTTTAAGATCTTTCTTTTATTTTTCTTGTCTGTGTCTTTGTATATTTTCCATGTTTTGTAAGGCACATTGTATTATTATAACGATTCAAGCTGCACTAATCCATGTTTTTATATAAATAATGGATGAAATGACTGATCAGACACAGACACATTTCCCCTCGGCTTTATGCAGCATCTAAGCGTCTTTCATCTTAACTGCTAACTGTGTGTTTGTCAAATTCAGCTGATTGGAAAAAAAAAAAAAAAACTAACTGACGTAGATTATGACCAGTTCTTCTTATTATCATTTCAAGGTGATACAAAGTCTTCGTCATCATATTGGATGGGGATTAGCAAATGTTCCCAGATGGAGAGTCGAAAACCATGTTGTCACCAGAAAAAAATGGAATATGTTTTGTGTACTGAAAACAACAAACACTGTCATGTGATCCAGAAAACAATTGAATAGTGCCTCTTAATGATGCAACGAATGAATCACATTCACACTACTTCCACAGCCGGCACCTTATGACCAGCAGCACGTCCGTACACTCTAGAGGTTTCGCTAAGGTTAATGTGTGCAATTTCAAGGTGTCAGCACAGCCACATATAAGACTGTCCATCTGATAACGTACTATAGGTGATGATGCACCACGAGCTCTGTGTAGAATGAGATGTTAATGGGGGGATAGATGTACAGGGCATGACTGAAGCGGTGCAATGTGCGCGCCGACTTTGATGTCAGGACAGCCTGGTCATGTGATTGCTACTGTGCTTCCCAGACAGTTGTAATTTGTACACAATATGCAAGGAAAATAAAAGAAAGTGAGAAGAGAGAAGCTGGTGAGTTTTTCTTTTACTTACATTATATTAAGGGGTTATTTTATAGTAAATGTGGACCAAACAAAGATCGCCAACGCTAACATCATAAAAAATGAATACACTTTTTATGAACAGCAAAACTAAGCTTCAGGAAATAAAGCGCAGAGGCGCTGTTTCACACAGCAAATGACAGATATTTAATGAGTCTGTCTGATGTTAAGGCTGTCATCTACTAAATGAATTGATCAGGAGACGTAATGTGCTAGAATCTGAGTGGTTTACCGCCTCTGCTGAATCTCCTGAGGGAAGCCAAACGTGTCCTCCACAGTGAGAGTGATTTCCAACCAAAAGTTGATCTTAAAAACTTTATGTTTAGGCAGAAGCTTTCTCCACTCCTTACTTAAGCATTTCATTGATATGAATTAACATTCAGGTGTCATCTCATCATGTGTTGTGAGAACAGCACTATAATGGCAGCAGGTGGTTTTTCTGAGAAACTCTTTTTAATGTTTCACCAGTGTGACGTGGCCAGTAATGTGGCATTAACCTCTTCTTCAGCCATGCAGTCACAGGCTCCATTCACTGGGCTTGGGAATCAGCCATGTGTGGGTCAACGATGAGACCAAGAACTGATGAACAGTGAGACACAGACAGATCAATAATCCCTGCTAATCCATAACCCCATTAACAGTAACAACAATGAGCAACAAATGTTACTTTTCAAGAGTTATCTGTTTTCTATTGATCTATGACAGACTTTAATAACTGTTATATGTGCGAAACCTTTTGAGAAGCAAACACCTCAGTGACCAGCGGTACCATGTACTGTGTGTAATCTGGTTTTGTTGGACCCCTATACTCAGGATTTCTGACTCTGGTAAACCAGTAAAAAGCACTGTGTGTAAAACACAGTACATTTCGTGTTTACAGGCCTGTTTGTTGACCAAACAGCTTGTTCCCATTACTGCACTCAGGCCTAGGTGAACACGACTTGCTTGTATGTTGGTTAGCAGGGGAGACGCCAGATGCTTTTCATTAGATAGATGAGCGGCGGCAACCATCCTGTGTAATTTATCTGTTTTTGTGTCAGGGTAAATAAGAAAGAAGAAGGAGGTCTAACTAGTGTTGTAGTGTGTTTTTATGTGAATGAGTTTGTTTGTGTGTATGTGTGTGTGCATGTTTGTGTGTGTGTGTGTGTGTTTGTGTGTATGGATGAGTGTGTGTGTTTGTGTGTTGGAGCGTATCTAGGCCTCGTCAACGGCTAATCCTTTTCCAGTTAGCTAAGAGTTCTGGGATGTGGCAGGTTTGTGGAGAACGGGAAGGATCTTTATTTTGTAGCAGAGGCTGCAAAAGGCCAGCAAAGAGCAGCATGTTCCCTGAGAAACCAAGACATCTGTTGTCTGTGAGACGAGAACACAGGGAGGAGAGCAGGGATTGAGGGGTCCCCATAGTCCTGTCCGCACCGGCAGTGGCTACACTGCTGACTAATTGGTAAGAGGCCTATGCGTGAGCAAGTGAAGGAGGGGTGTCTGGGTGGCAAGCCAAAGAGGAAGGAGGACAGGCCACCTCATTCCCACAGGATAAGAAAAAAAGAGAAGGAAAAAAAAAAGAAAACAGCGACTGAAATGCAGAGAAGGACAGGAGTAATAGATGTTTTCCACCTCTGGCCCCCCCCCCCCCCCAACCTTCTTCCTTCCCTCTGTAGACCTTCCAGACCCAGACTCCAGACTAGCCTCATCCTTGTAAATTTAGATTAATTTCTTCCCATTTTTCCCAGGGATTAGCCCCCCCCCCAACCCCCCCACACAACACACACAACACACACACCCCACCCCCCTATGCAAGCTCCTCCTCCACACACATACATACACGCACGCACACTCAGCTCACCCCCTACCATAGTTGCTTAATGCTCTCATTATTGAACTACGTTCCCCTTACAGCTAACCCCTCCCTAAGCCCAACACTCCACACACACACACACACACACACACACACACACACATTTACACACACACACACACTCAGAAATGAGAAAAACTCTCAGCTCTGATTAGTGTTGATCTTTTTAATGTCATTAAACGATTCCACTGATTTTATGAATGAAACAGTTTTGTCTTATTCAACTTCACTGATGCAGTCGTCTGCACCAAAGTGGACTCAGTTATTCTACTTTCAAATGCTGTCACCAGATGTATTACTAATTATTGTACAATGCTACTTTTGTAATGGCAGCAATTATTGGCCTAAGTGGCCTGTTATCGAACAATCAGGAGGATTTTCCATTTAAGTTTGTTCTAACTTCTTTTCTATGGTCTCTAAAAGGTTTTCTTCTAAACAAAAGATGGTGACCACTTTGGGGAGCATCACTGAATTGGACAGGGATAAAAAAAGAAAGGTTGTCAGGATGCTAGAACAACCGTTTCACAGTGAACACATGTAAGACCGGCAGTGTATCCTCTGGGCAAAATCACATGTTCTCTGACTTGCTGTTGCATACGGCACAGCAGGCAAATACCAGCAGAGTATACTCACTGTAACTCCAGGTGTGTTTGTTTAATGCCAGGCAGGAGCGAGTCACGCTGGGAGTAGACACAACTCAAAGGTTTCTCAAAACAACAGGTAAACACTAGAAGTAATATCAATCCAGAAATGTAAAGCAGTGACATGTAGGACATTAATCACATTATCCACTTTTAAAAAATGCATGTCTTCCTCTTTGGCCATTTCGTTGTTGTACATTTAACACCAACCGTTGGCCTATAGGTGAGATGGACAAATCTCAGAGAGGCAAAATTTGCACACATCTTTGAAAAGCCTCTCAAAGCCCATTTGTTTATATTGGCTGTCTCTTTTAATTACCTCTTTCCCATTTTCTTCTTCCTGAAAGGACTTTGTAACTTCTGTTTTGAAAAATGCTGTATAGTTAGTTAGTCACTGTATGTTTTATTGTACATAAAAGCGCCCCGGCCACATGAACACACTAGATGCTAGTGTTTCAGTGAGGAAAGCAGGACATAACTTCTTACATATAACATTACATTGAAAAAAAAAACACTTTGTCTTGTGTCCAAAGCTTGACAGATAAAATCTGATACAAAAAGCCCACTGCTTAACATGCAACTCTATTATACTCTTTTATAATCATCCACCCTGAAGGACTCATCATCAACTCATGTAGCCCTGAAATCATCATATAATGACCAGTAAAACAAGAAATGGACCCCATTTTCATTTTTCTTGCTGAAATCAAATTAAAAAAAACATTTTCCTTCCAGAAACCATTTACCCTGTTTGTTAGCTAATGGTAGATCTTTGACTTTTTGACTAAATTGTAATAAGTAATGTATAAATAAAGTTTTACTGCTGGCTAGAAAGGTAATCTAATGTCTCTTCCAATATAAATTGAGTCACCGTCCACTTTTTTTTTTCACCCGTCAGGGAGGAGCAGTCCATGATTCATTAACGTGCTGATGAAGTAAAGTAAATTCTGACAATGGCCGGCATGTGTGCAGAAAAAAATAATTAAAAGCAAATACTGGGTTTGTTTTTAGTTAGAAATTAACAATTTTCCCTGTGAGTACTATGGCCCAATTTCCTGCTCAAAATGAATTCCTCAGAAGAGAGTGATTCTACTTAATTTTACCTCTCTGCTTTATGTCAACGCATCTTTTCTTGAGCAGGACATTACAGTACAGCACTGATGAAGGCGCCGTCCATGCTGAAGCTTTTATTGGTTTGCACCAATAATGTTGCTGTCATGTCTTTGTTTTTACTCATTTCAGTCATTCTATCTCTTCATCATTTGATCTTATTTCTAAGAGGTGCCTTAATCATCTGAAGACCTGATTACTCCTTTTCTCTGCAAATGAGAGACACACATTATCTATTCAAATGATCATCTGCTTCCTGTGTTTACTGAACTAGACCTTGACTCCTGATTTACGCATGAGAATCTACTGTCGTCGGGATGACTTGTTGCTTGTGATATGGGATATTAAGACTATGGTTTAACTCATAAAGTGGTTTCAGTGGTTGGGAACTGCAAGCAAGCGATTAGTCTGACTGCAAATGAGCCTTAATGTGCAACAGATTTCAAAGGCAGTTGTTGAAGGGAAGTGGTTGGACTAAGTGGAAAGGGGTAAAAGTAAAGTGCTAAAGTATCTGGGAAGTTGTTGGTTAAAACGCTGTGAAATTTGTAACAGTAAGGGGTGCATAAGAGTCAACGCAATGTTTAGATTATTGTAAGAAACTGACAACTCTTTCTCTGAATGTGTAAGGGACATACATAAATGAAAGTCACTCTAAACTGTCATTTTAGCACTAAAAGTCATTAAAAAAAAAACTCCAAAAAAAGAAACGATCCAATTACATTTATTGAGATTTTAAAAAGTAAAACGTAGCATCAAGTTTTTTCCTTTTTGGCACATTTTTCCTCCTTCCTGACAGCTTTATCATGTGACTTGCCGTGACCTACATAGAAAGGTCAGTCAGTCAGAGCTGGCATGGAATACGACTACAGTTCAGTGAATCTGGAGTTGACAAGTAGCCCTGGGCATCCTAATGAGATGAAAAGATTATATTAGTACGTCAAATATAATCTCTGAAAATAAAAGACGTAGGCCTGTATGTGTTTTCCTTTTTTTTTTCCATAAAAGAAGAAGTGGAGGTAGCAGGTAAGCTCAACAAGTCTCTGCTCGCCTTCTTTTCCCAGCTTTATTAGGTGTGTCAGAGGTGAATTACTCACACAGTCTCACAGTTGAGACAGAAATGTTTGACCAGTTACCATGTTGCCTGTGTTTTGGAAAACCTATGACAGGGAATGACACATTAAACAGGTGCATTGTGGTCTGATTGAAAAAGTGATAATTTCATGATGGTAGGCCATGGCTGTTTAAATGTCAGTGGTATTCATGTTTTTTCACCTTTATATTTTGAATTGTACTTTGTATAAATGGTTTACCTTCATAAAGGGGAGAGTTCATAAAATCAAGTGCATCCAATTTTAGATTGGACGCCTTTGATAATCCTCTGACAAACTCCAGCTCTGCAAACCTGCTCTGAGAAGATCTCCTACTCTGACAATTAAAGGTGAATAAAGTGAATGTGTGTGTTTAATAGCTCACGGCTGCCAAAACAAGCCCTGCGATGTGACACAACTGACAGAGCGACATAACATAAAAGAGAAACTGAGGGAGAGATTGAGAGAGAGGGGGCGCAGGGTGAATAACCTCCAATCAAAGCCTCAGACACAGGGAGGTGTTGCCTCAACCGTGTTCGACTGGTCATCAAAGGCTTTCGAAATCCTCCTCTTTCTTCAGCAATAACTCCTTCTCTTTTTCTGCCACCACCTCCTCCCCCTCCTCCTCCTCCCATTATCTACTCTCTCAGGCCCAAGCGTACAAGCTAACACGAGTAACTGAAGGCAGTTAAAGTCAACCGCTGTGAGGGCAGTGATCCACCGGGTTGACAGGTCTGGTTAAACAGGTTCTGAGGGGAGAGGCTGATACTTGTTTAACTGCTAGGTATGGCACACTGCTGCTGCTGCTGCTGCTGCTGCTGCTGCTGATGCCTCTGTAACATGTCGTCTGGCCTTTGTGAAACACTGGTTTCACCCACTGACCTCCAAAGCAAGACATATGGCTAATGCAGCACATAAGAGGACAAGTGTTGACACAATATATTGTTGTGATGTACTTTTTATTTTCGTAAATCCAACAATACGTCCGCTGTTTCAGTCAGCACTGGTTCGGTGTTACTATGGCTCAGACACTTAAAACACGTAAACAGACAGACCGCATGAATCAGCAGGGACTGGCAAGGCAAGTCATGATTAAGCAAGCTTGTGCTGCACATGCAAATCCCATCTGCAGTTTTGCATTGCTTCGTTTTCTCACAGACATCAAAGGAATCATCATCCGCAGTGTGAAACTCGTAGCACCGCATTTCCACAGGAGGAATACACCTTGAAATCAAAAGCAGATCGACACCTGCTCCAAACACAGGCGGTGGAAAAGGGAATGTCAGGGAACAGAAAGCTCAGGAAGGACGGGGGTGTTTTAGAGCAAACTATTCAGTATGTGTCAATAGTTTTCTAAGTTTAAACATAAACAAGCCATTTGTCTGCTCTCAGCTATCTTTGTTCATCACATGATGTGCTCTTGAGGTCTATGCCTTCGCTGAGCCACACAGCCTATTTGTGAAGCTAAGTGAGAGCAGATAATGATGGCTACTGTTCCCATTAGTTTGGGGATTTTTCTTTGCTGTTTATTAATAGGACAATTTTCCAACACATGACTTAACCATCGTCTGTGAAATACTGCTGAGGAGAGGGCTACAGAACAATAGTGCTATCCATTAGCAAAATATGTGTTTGTGTGTGTGTGTGTGTGTGTGTGTGTGTGTGTGTGTGTGTGTGTGTGTGTGTGTGTGTGTGTGTGTGTGTGTGTGTGTGTGTGTGTGTGTGTGTGTGTGGCCTAGGCAACATCACTGACTCACTAAATCAGACTTGAGTCTTTCATTTTATTTTTTATTTTTCCTGAAACTTTAAAACAGTTTTTTTTTTGGTTTTTTTGTTGTTTTTTTTTTTTAACATATCTTCAAAAAAAGTATATCATGCCCACTTCCTAACCTCTACTCAATAAAAAACTAACCCATTTATAAAAGTTTAACACATCATCATAAAAAGTTAAACCATACACCAGAATGATACCATTATTTACACAAGCCCATTAAATTACAACATAAATTAGAAAATATTTACATCCAGAACAAGACACTGGATAAAATTCTATGTTTGGAATTTAATGTCTAATTAAAAACATTTTTTTTAAAGAAAGAAATATGTACATTTACACACATTCTCACAACATGCATACACTCTGGCAGGACTGAACTGGTTGGTAGATTGGTGTTAACTTGGGGTTTTTAAATACTAAGGATGTTGAATACCTAACATAGTCACGAAAATAACATGTTCTTACTGCCAGGTATAAAATAAAGACTTACAATGGAAGCATTGCTATGTCTGTAATCCACATGAACACTGAAGAGGCTTCTATTATACCGACTTTAAAGTCTCTGGTTTTTGACCGAACACAAAAAATTGTCTTTTCTCATTCAGGCCTACATAAGATTCAAATCATCTCTCATGAACAAAGCACAATAACACTGTAGCCATTTTAAAGTGGTTGTACAAATCAAGCACACAAAAAAAGTAAAGAAAATGAAGTGGATTTTCTTCTCTCTCTTTCTCATATATAAAAATTGTCCTTTGCAAGTCCATTGAGACACAGGAAATCAGTGGATTTGCCTCCAGACGGAGCAGAAGGGGGGAAGCTGGGAGGAATTCACAGCCACAGCGACTCATCTTGAAATGATGTCCTCTAGGGAGAAAAAAAAAAAAAAAAACAGTATGCACTTTGTTCTCTTCGTCTTCTTGTCAACAGAGTGCAGGTCCCATGGTTGTAACATCGGCACATTGGCAACTGTATAGGGCTGCATAGTGGGTGCTATGATGTGGTGTGTATTCACAGGGGCTGCTCCCGTTGGGACCGGTCCGCGGGCGTTTATACGTAGGTGCCAAAACAGACTGATTTGCAGCCCAGTTGTGACAAGGTTTTAGAAATCCTCAACTTCTAAAAAATCTTATATAAATTTAACAGCGCAAGCACACATACACTCACGCGCAAATTCAGCTCTCGAAATGACAATACTAAATATTGATTTTGAAAAGGTCCAAAAAGGGCAGACAGGACAGCAAGATTAAGGGACTCGGGGTGGGGGGGTGGGGGGGTGCTCTCAAGTTCATAGAGATTCTCCTTTGAGCTCTCATTTCCTGTGCTTGTCCATTTTGTCGGTAGATTTGTTTCCACTGTCTGAGGATCCCTGGGTGTCGCTACCGGAGCTCAGGTACATCTTGTCCACTTGTTTGAGCGCCTCGTTCAGGTAGTTCTGAAGCGAGGTCATGGCGGCACAGATGGCCGGAGAGCCAAAGCCATGAGTGATGAGGCTGAAGTGGGTCAGGCAGCCTTGGATTCCAGGCTCCAGGATGGGCGCCGGCCGAGAGTTTCCCAGAGGTGAGCGATCCTGAGTGAGCAGGTCAGTGAACTCCTTGCAGATTTGCCTGAAGGTAGGAAAATAAAAAAAAAAAACAGACTGATTTAGGGGAGCAGAGAAAAATACTTAGATTAACTACACCTACTGATTCATTGTGGCCTGAGAACAAATTCCATAGATAACACTGCAGGTAAGTCAATGAGCAAAACATTCCAGTAATCCATGCAATTCTATGCAAAGTAGAGGCATGCATAAAGAACAGATTCTTACTTGGCAGCGAGGAGCATGTTCTTGCGAGAGTTAACCTCGTTGCGTTCTACGTGCGGCCTGCCAAGGTATTCTGCAATTGCCTTTGCAGGGAACTCTGTCTCACACACGTAACCAAAGTCTCTCGCTAAATGAACAGCTTCACCTAAAAGAAGAGGAATAAAGCACTGATGTGAGAGAAAGTCGTCTGTGAACCAAAGACTATGACAACACTGGTGATGAAGTGAAATTGGTTCTTGGTCTCAAACCAAGACTTGTACGAATAAATAAAGATTCTTATTATTTACAAAGACACTATCACAACATGTGATTTCACACACTGGGCAAAGATCAAGTGGTAAGTTGGTCAGCCTCCGCAATTTATCAATTTACAGCATTACACTAGTGGTCTGTTTTGGACCTGATATACCCGAGCATCAAGGCACATGAAGTGAAGCATCTGAACTACAAAATAATCAGCTGTGCTCAGTCTTCTTGCTCGGGGGAAGAAGTACTAGTGAGATGAATATATTTCCGTCTTGAGGGTGGTTTGACTTGCACGGTCATAATGGGCTTATGTGGATAAATGTTAGCGCAGAGTGCCCACAGCACCAACAGCACCACTTATTGATAGGCACGCACATCACTTGAGGATGCGGGCAGCTATTCAGAAGCACAAGCTTTAAGGTCAGCTGGCCCTTCTGGCAAGCTGAACACAAGATAACAAGGCTTAATTCAGCTTTGAAGGTCTCTAAATAACACTGGCCTCCAGTCATTCTCCTGCACACAATCATCAGCCCATTTATAAAAAAAATTAGTCATGTAGGGAGCAAGAGAGGGAAAAATATTCTACATTAGCCCGCGGCAGGTAGATGTGATCGAAGTGATACCGTGATCGCAGTGAAGCGTCACTGTCCGGCTAAGGTATGACTGACGATGATGTTTTTGCAGTCAAAGTGGTCAAAATATATCGATCGTACAGCCCGCAGTACTTTGCACAGTGTTGAAGCTCGGTTGTGTTTTTAGAGCGTAATATAATCGGAACATATATAGAATTGGTGCTGAGATGTTTTTGTGAGCGACTCTGTTGCAAAGGATTATCTCAGATGTTTGTCGATAGCTCAAGACATGGGGAGAGCCAGCTTGCATTACACATCAGCTCGGTCACTCTGATTTTGGCTAAATGGACAGAATCGCCATGAGAACTTCGTCCAAGTTCGTCAAGAGCAAAAACTTTGAGCCATTCATACTGTCTTTATATAAGGGAATATTTCAACAATGACTGCTGTTTGGAGAATGCCATAAGATGTGCAGTACTTAAAACACACGCACTCGGTGGAAGACAATGACGTTCCCACGTTCTTGTACTATTCGAGCAACATTCCAGCCAGTGCAAACAGCAATTACACTTGAGGTGCTGTGAACTACTGAGTGACATGTCATACCTTCTACTAGTGAGGTAAGTAGAGTGACATTGGCGGCCTTCCTCCTTCCTGCTGGCAGGTTGAGCCCAATTTTATCCAACTTTTCTCTCAGAGAGCGGCCTCCATTTTTTGACTTGGCTCTGCAGAAGGACAACACAAAAAAATACAGATTGAGTGTATGATGTCACAGATTACGCAAGCTTACATTTATTTTTTCTCCCATAATGTGTTTAAATTTGTCGGAACAAATGACTTTGAACAAACAGAATAGATTGGTTTGATTATTGTACTTTCACTAAAAATCCACAGACTGCAACCCATACAGTAGAAATAACTTGTCTCACTCCCATGAAAGGTGTCATCCTTGACTACTGATAAAAAAATAAAAAAAATAAAAAGTCACACACAAACAGGCTCTCATGACCTAAAAAACACTGACACAATTGATGCTTCCACTCAAAAAGCATAGCAGAGAAATCACTCATACACGTGTTTGCACAAACACTTAAACTCTGCACTTGCCATGGCCAATTCAGTTTTCCGCATGACTGGCAAGGCAAGCTCTCCCTCTCCATGGTGGGTGAGAGAGGGAGCATCTTTAGGGAGGCATGTGTGTATGAGTGCCCCCCACTCTTTCATCCCCTTCTCCCCCCTCCCTCGTCCCTCAGATAACGATCCTGCTCCTATTGCTATATGACCTACTTAAAAATGTCTGTGATTGTGTATGTATATGTGTGTATGTGTGTATGTGTGTGTGTGTGTGTACATGTCAGCATTAACACAGACACATGGGAAGTGGCAAACGTGCACTCCAAGCACAAACTGCTCCGGTCAGGACATACTGTAACCTCACAGTCCCTCAACAGACTGCCTCACTAACATATGTGCCATAAGGTCAACTGCCTCCGCCACAGATAAAACCTACCCATGCTGCAGTGCCTGACAAACTCACAAATACACACACCCACACAGTCTTTAGATTGGTACTAACTGTGTTGATGTAACCTATCCCCAGAGGAAGCAGAGAACCAAAATTGCAGACCACACAAAGAAAGTCACAAACCTTAGACAAAAAAGAAAAAAAAAAAAAACTGATGAGCCAGAGCAACTGAGCCAAAGCTGTGCTTTTAGAAAACGCTTTCCCATGGGCTGCCGAGCTTTAGTCTACAGATCACTAGAGCTACAACTCCTCAGCTTAATGATCTTTTATAGCTGAGACAATCACACAACCTCATCAACAGCTCACAGAAAACAAAACTCTTGATAAAAAGCAACAAAATGAATTATGCTCATCTTATTTACCCTTGATTTTTTTTTTTTTTTTGAATCAGTGCTCAAGTATTTCTTTGTTATGTCAAAGACTTTTACAAATAATAACAAGAGAGGAAGTTGAAAGAGTCTGACTCTGACCTGCGTAAAACTCCTCCCAAGAGTGATGCATTGAGGCACTCCGGGGGCGACAGACGTCTCTGGACCTCGGCCACGGTGACCTTGTACTTGGAAGTGGAGCTCAGCAAGGAAAGACGGCCCGGTACGGAGCAGAACACCTCTGTAGGGTTTGATACCATACCCAGTAGGGACTCTTTCTGGAAGGGAAGACCCAGCGCATTGCCTTTGGGTAGAGTGACGGGACCTGTAGGGGTGCAGAAAAATATGTGTGTGAGCTAAAGAGTGAAACAAAGAAACAAAGGAAAAAAAAAAAGATCTGATTTTGCAATAGCATTTGTTTATATATGCAGCTCTCCTGTGTATGTGCATAAACTCTAATCAACATAATCCTCTCTGTGCAACAGGGAATCTGTGTTTTCTTGTACGTAATCACAAGGAAGAGTGTGTATGCAGTTCTGCACAACTGAGAAAACCAGTGTCTGCCACACAAAAAATATACAAGAATCAGCCATTGAAGACTTTTGAAATATTGTGTGGTTTTCCAAACACTTGATGCCTGATGGTTAAACAGCTAAAATGCCCTCATGCCAAACACCATCCACAAACAGGTACACACATACACACTGCCTCTCGTCTAAGCCACAGATTCTCCTCAAGTACCTAAAAGTTGTGTGTGTGTGTGTTTTTTTTTTTAATGTTTTGCTGCCCCAAAGGTTTGACAAAATTTAGTTCACAGTTTCCAAATTTTAAAACCACCCACAAAAGCACTGACAGTCATCGGACAAACAAAACAGTACAGCAACACTACAAAACATTGCTAACTTCATCCTCACCCGCAAGAATGCCCCCCTGATAATAAGTCCTCTGTAAGCGATCAAGGTTCCTGCCACCTCGTAGTCCTAATACTGAGACAGAAATCACAGAGTCACATGAGTGCTTTAAGGCTCCTCTGGGGCACATGGTTGGGAATGACATGCCATTGTTTACAAGTGGAAAACCTAGATTGCCCATAACGTGCCCTTGAGCATGGGAACAATATAATGAGCCATCACTGATTTCCGTAACAAATGCAGACCGGTTGGTTTATTGTGCTGTGCACATGGCTTTCTGCTCATAAGTATGCACCATAATGTTGTCATACTTTTGCCAGTATGCTTTAAAATTACAAAGACAAAACAATATATAATATCACAAAAATGTCAGCAAATTAATCCTCCCTGCTGCAAGTATGATCATGAGTAACTGAAACATGATGTTTACATTTTAAACTGAAACTTAAAACTTATTTTTTATATATGATTATATATCATACTGGTATGGCTTTTCACATAATCCTATCTATCTATCTATATCTATCTATCTATCTATCTATCTATCTATCTATCTATCTATCTATCTATCTATCTATCTATCTATCTATCTATCTATCCATCTATCTATTTATCTGTTTCAAATGAAAACTCAAAGCTAAGCAGTAGAGTAAAATTGCTGAAGTTGATCTTTCTCTAACTCAAAGTCTGTTTAATGGAGCCCTGATGACAAAACAGCAGGGATAAGTTCTCCCTCAAAACAGTTCATGTCCCAACAAATTACTAAACTGTCCTTCACATGCAAGGCTAATGCCACACCCCACCGAAAGCTGGTTCTGCAGAGCCAAACACTGCTTCAAGATCAACTCATAATTTCCTGTTAACGTAATCTGAAAAGAGCTGCAATTGCGAGCTTATCCAGCCTAAAAATGATCCAAAGCTTTCCTCTTCTCTCACAGTCAACACAGAGCTTGTGAGATTGCTCAATTTTCATGTCATGTCAGATATAGCCTGCCGTTTTTGAAAAGGATCGCTTCTTTCCCACTGGGCATCCATTCAAAGCACCTTCACCAACAGAATAGGCTAAAGATCACATCAAGCTTAGATAAGTGCATCTCATGGCTATGAGGATTATCACTGTAAGCAGTGTGAGCACAAACAGAAGACTCCTCCTTTGCTGCACTCTCGCCCTGATCGCCTTGACATGCCACTATAGAGGTAATTGTTATGACATTTCCAAGTATGAAGAGAGTGAAAAAAAATACAGTCCTCACAGTAAAATTAAATTGCTGCATCTTTCTTTGGCTGTACAAAAGGCACATGTACCCCAGGCAGGATTTCCCAAAAATTTTTTTTCTTTTCTTTCGGATTAACAGAACTGCTGCTCTTTTGCACTCGTTTTTCAAATAGTCATAAACATGGAGTAAACTCACCTTTTTTGATGACTGTCTGATCTGCCATAATAATACTGTGGTCATCTACATGCTGATAAAAAAGAAAAGAAGTAGCAATAAGCAAACATGCGCCATTGAACAAAGATAGATATAGCAAACTGAAATTATTTTTTGCATGGTGTAGCTAGAAGTTTTAATATTCCAAATCTATCCAAATTTCTCTTCTTCTCTTCTGCCTCTTTCATGCAAAACAGACAAACAAAAAAATATAATTTATAGAATTTCTATTGTGAATTTGGATGTTTAATGAGTACTTAGTGATGTTTAATGAGTACTTAGTGACTTTTGATTATTTTTAAAGCAATCAAAATAATGTACCATACAACAAAGCTAATACATTTACTTTTATTATATGATTGTATGGCTTTCCTAAATGTATACTGTCTGCAACTGTTAACACATACACACACGCACTCTTCAGCTTTTGTGACTTCCACATAACTTTCCCTTTTCAAGTGATCACCTCAATCAAATCCACTCACTTGAACATCCTCCAGTCCGTGCCCCATGTCGTGCATCCCCATGTTATCACCAATAACCGAAGATTCGAGGCTGTGCGCGTGTGGGGGTAGCAGTTCCGGCCGGCGGAACCCTTCCCTCCGCACCCCGGATGAGCCTCCCTCCAGGCCCAGGATCTGACTTGCCAGTCCGCCCCTCGCATGAGCGCCGAGCCCATCCTGGCCCTGTCGGCCGGGCCACGGCTGCTGCTGGTTCGACGACTGCGACTGGTGTATGGAGTTGATGTTGAAGGGGTCGCCGAGGTGGGAGTAGGGGTCACTGGACTGTGGGTAGGAGATGGGTTGGTAGGGAGGCGGGAAATACGGGGGCTGGAAGTCCGAACTGGCCGAGTGTGAGAGGGCGGGAGACGGGCTGTAGAGGTGCTGACTGACCGCTGGCAGGTGAGGCAGCCGAGGGTTCCCATTGCTGTTGCCGTCATGCCTTTCCTGAGGGACGGAAGAGACAGGGCAGCTGAGAGAGATGACAACAATATGGCAGGTAGTGCTAACATTTCATTTGTCCCTCAAGGGAACTCAGTGTCTGTCATTCACTGGCACGGTGTCCACTGAAAAAAATAATTTAGGGAAGAGCATCAATCTATATATATCTTTATACTTTAATTTAATATTAATATACTTTTTTCTACTATTCTTCTTTAGCGTGAGAAATAAAGGTATCTTAATATTTAAATATGGTTATGTTTTGAGTGTTAGTAATGGCCCAGATTAAGCAGCATAATACATTATTAGCAACTTTTCGGAAAGAACTGAATTTTGATAGGCTGTAAAAATTATTATCATTATTAGTATTGGGTCTATTGCTGTTGTTTTGTTATAGAAATATAGCCTGCATTTATTCTGAAAATGCGTCTTCGTTGAAGGCGCCTTTCAACTTTTTTTCTTTCTTAAATGGACTTTCTAGCAGCTTTTGTCCCCCTGCTGTCGCCAGTTCTACTGGCTGTTTAAAAATTTCTATTTTATCCTCCTATATCTTATCTTATCATTATCGTTAGCATATGAAAGAAAAATCAACCCATTGCCATTCTTGTCGTTGATTTGCAAACTTTCGATCAGTGTCACTCAAAAGGCACTTTTTTTCAAGCCTATCTGTCGTTACTCACCTCACAGTCATCCTCATATTTCACGTTGTCGGCTAATTTCCACAACATTTTGACCGAGTAAAAGTCTCTCCCGTCACAAAAGAGAATAAAAGAAAAAGTATATATCGTAGGCTGTGAGTTAATCCAGGTATGAAAAAAATAAGAGCTTCCTGGTGCTCATGAACCCTCTTGTTCTTCGGCTGCGGCGAAGAGGCGAAGTTGTGGGTGAAGGCTGAAGGGACGAACTGACCGACCGACTGACTATCCGACCACAGATATGAGCCTCCACAGCCGCTATGGCAGAAAATAATCGTTGTCAAGCAATATCCCCCCACTCTCCGGTCAATGTGCTCTGTGGTTCTGTTGTGGAAGTGGGCGAAAACGGTGCATATAAGAAACTTGACTCCCTCTTATGGACAAAACAGCGACGTTCAGTCTTATTGGTGCAATCATAGGCACTGTTACTATATCTGCACAGCCGCTGGGAGTGGGCGTCACTCTGCACGATGATGCAGCTGCGTGTGGAAGGGGAAAATGAAAATATTGCTGATTGGCGGGACAAGGGTCCAATCAGAATCCTGTCCGTCTGTACAGTGTCGGATATTTACACCCAGGGAATATTCTATATCCCGCTTATCGTGGCTTACAGCGAGGGAAGTCTCTTACCACCATGGTTTGTTTTACCGTGTTTGTTTTTGTCTCCTCGAGCCCCTTCGGTAACTTAAAAACCGGGCTTTTAATTTGAAAGGAGGACGCCTGTATGGCTCTATTTCAGGATTATATTCCTCATAAACACACCGAGATCGACGCCTGTCGCTCTGAAATAATCCCCCCAGTTATTAAGGGAACAACTTATATTTACTTGCTGCTGAGTTATGACGCCGGTCTGTAAAAACAAACAAAAACATAATAAATGTATAGGAACTTCTTTTTTGTGATGACGAGTTCGATCTGACGGTAGGTTTATGTGTCAGAACCAGCAAAACGTTGATTAATATTGTTGCGTTGAGGGGTCGCTATAGTTACCAAGTGCCTCATGGTGAAGTTGTGACGCTCAGTGGAATGCCTCTCGGCCAATCACATTGCAAGGTTCCAGCTATTCTAGAATTTTGATAGTATTCTCAACAATTAGTTAGACGACAATATTGTGACAAATAAACAGGCTACCTTTATTTTCACTGGTCGGAGGTAATGAGGTTTATAAAGTAGGCTAGGTTAATAACATATAATCACATGTTATTATTATTATTATTGGTGGTAGTAGTAGAAGTAGTAGTGATAGTAGTAGTAGTAGTAGTTGTAGTAGTACTATTATTATTTATTTATTTACCCTATTTTAACTGGTGTTAAAATCCAGCTATGACACTTCAAATAATTAGCATTTCTGCAATTATTTCTGTCTTTTATAATTACACCTAATCACATTGAGCATCATTTTTTACAATAATCATTGTTTTAAAATGATTCTTATTCTTACATTTAACTGCAATGTAAGTTCCTCTTACTGTGATCTTTATAGCCTACATGTCGCTTGAGTAAATCCTTGTGTTGTTCGTGTTTACCGACTCAAAATGGATTAAGACGATTTTGATCTGCAAATCAGCATTTTATCAAGATAATGCATTTCTCCGATCTGAATGCCCAAATAGAATAATAATCATTCGAATACAACCATGATAGTTTAATGTCGGTGCTTCACAGCGGTGTTTGCTTGTTCCAAACCGCAATAAGCCCGAGGGCTTAGCAGCACCAGTCTCTCAAAAACCCCTAAAGCTCAAAGGAGCTCAACAAACAACTCTTTCTTAACTTCATTTACATTTTTGGTGGAGCCTTGCAATGTCCAAAACAAGGCTGCTTTGAAGCTTTGATATGCATCAAATCTCGAAAAGAAGACAAAAGATGTTTTTCTTCTTCTTGTTTTAATTATAACGACCTAACTCTCCATTAGGCTATTTTAATGTTAGTTTCTTTTTTTTTAGTGTGTATTTCTCCCTCCGCAACAGAAATTAATACAGGCAACTCTATGTTCATTAGACTATTTGGAGTAATTTCAGTAATTAGTTTTGTATAATTTGACGAGTACTAAATGTCAGATTATAATTTTTGAGATTAATGGACAGACCTTTGTCTTTCAGGATAACAGCCTGTGGCGTCCGTCCACCCAAGCTGTGATGATCGGCTGTGCATGGGAACAAGAGGACATGGGCCACTGAGGATTATCGTTTTTTTTGGGTTTTTTTTTTTTTTTTTTTTTTTTTTTTGCATGTTGGTCCTTGGCTTGTTGTGATGCGAAGCAGAAGAGAAATGCGCGCTGATTAAATGTTATTTTGCGTTGGAATAGACACAGGGCAAACCTAAAGGAAGTTAGTCACGCATGGCCTCACGGTGATGTTTTCAACAATCCTGATGCTCAGCTTGTCATTTTAATGACAGTCGACCACTGTGACAACCGGCTCATCTGATGTCAGGTGTAAAGATTAAATGGATTAAATGGATCCATACCCGAACAAATTAAAAATATCACACAAATCAATGGAGGAGTTCTGCTCAGTGATTTTTCAATTGGTTTTCTATAGTGTCCATATTTAAGAAAAGAGGCTGACGTGTCTTTTCACAATAAATCCCTTTAAAATAGCCAACAAAATTAGCTTTCAATTTACACCGAACACCAACAAATCCCACACATTTTAAAGGTCATAATAATACTTAGATTCATAAATGACCTATATTCTGCTATATAGTTTAACCTATATTACGGCAAAAAGGCTACATAGGCTATATTAGAGTAGCTTATGCATCACTTAGCACTGAACATAATGACTTTAACAGCATTTCATTCCCACATGATCCCGCTCTTCCTGCAGGACTATTTTCTGTGATAGTATTCTGTTTTAATACAAATAAATAAGTTGAAATATACTATATTCTACTGTGTTTTATGTGTTTTTGTAGAAATGGTTTAAGAGGAAAAAAACAACCGGACTATTATTTTAATGAAAGCCTTTTTAAGTTTCGACCTTAAACGAGCATATTTGGTTTGTAATCAGGAGCCTCAAACCAAATCTCCTGGAAGATTTGGAGAGAATAGGCTACAGCCTTGGCCTTATTGACATTAATCACAGGTTATTCAAAAGCGCACACGGCGCCGCGCGATTACAAACAGGTGATTATCGTGGAAAGTAATAAAACAAATATACGCTCAGCAGCAAAAGCGATAAACATGATGCAGGTTGGGTTAAATTAAATCAGCTGTAAGAGGGAAAATACGCGAGTGAACTCACCCTCCAGTCTATCCTCTCCAGCACAGACATCTGAAAGGCTCCAGTCGCAGCAATCCCACTGAGACGCAACGAATGAGTGAAACCAGGAGAGGTTTTACATCGGCGACTTCACCTGATGGTCGCGCAACGCGCATGCGCCATCCTTTGTAATACACCTGAGTGGGGTAAATCAAAACAATACATCTATACTTCCTCGATTAAAAAAACATAACAAAAAAAACATTTATTCTGTTTTAAACAAAGCAACACAGATGTTCAAATGGATTAGGGTGACAAAAAGAACGCAATGTATTAAAAACTATTATATACTTGAAAATATCTTATTAAATACATGACTCAAAGGATTAGACCAAGGCCAAAAATTTAGGCCTATGGTTAATCTCATAATTATCTGCTATTGTTGAGTAAAAAAAGAAACAATGTCAGAGAGGTTACAGTTTTAAAAAAAGGTGAAAAAAGACGTGGGGAAATTTCAAGATGAGGTAATTCCACCCCCAAAGCCACATCGCCTCGGGCTGACCAAAAGAATCTGCTTTCAAAAGCCACTGAAGCTTTTTAAGGCCTAAAATGCCTCTTGTTATCTGATCCCCAAATACTTTACCTTAAACTAATGAACAGATCAAAGAGTCTTTGCTATGTGGTTGAGAAAGTAGCTTACATATCTCCTTCTAAAAAAAATAACCCCACCTTTCTGATTTGCAGCCCTGACACCTGCCTTTAAAATAGTCTCATCAAACAATGTAATTTCAGATAATGAGGGGAAACGATGGAAACAACGGTGCGGGTCTTACATTGAAACTTTTATATTTCTGAAAACATTCATTTCATTCCAAAGTCTATAAAACTATTGTCTTAATTGCGAAAAGAACAGCTGCATGTAGGAGTTTGTGTTTTTTGAAAAACACAAACAAAAGCGAACAGTTAGGCCTGTTCCTAACTCAATTTGAATTACAAATATTTACGCTGTGTGGTCGAAACGAATGACAGTTGAACGAATTTTATACAAGCTCTTATTACAATTTATTACAAATGTGCATTTCTGTTTTGATGAATGCAAACCTTGACATACAGATGCACTCATTAACTGTACATCCCATAGTTGCTTCACTTTTGAGTTGTGGAAAGTATATCTTCGCAAACATCCATTCAGATCAGAAATTCTGTCCTCGGGCCACATGAAGCCATTTCTGTGCTTGATATATAGGCTATATAAAACAAACGAAAGGGCCGTTAGAAAAAAAAAGCACTTTGTCTTTGCTCCTGCGCAGTTTCTATGGTAACTAATAGAGAGAGAGAAAAAAAACTTTTTTGGTTCTTGTTATTGATGCATTATTTCTTTGTATGCCACTGTATTCAGAGACGTAAACGTGTGCAGGAAGATAGCCTATACATCAACAACAAACAAACATGTCACAGACTGCAGCTGGATGAGGACAAGAGGATGCAGTGTTTATTTAAATTTTCAGCCACAGTGATTGGATTATTTATGGTGTAACTTACATTTAATGAGAAGCAGGCAGACTCCCCTTTGTATGTTCCGTTTGTTTAGTTTTTTTTTTACTGGGCCACAGTTTGAGTTTATAAAATCAGAAGGTAGTATAAGGACGCCTCTGCTGCCGCCTAGTGGCTGCGTCCTCACATTACCACAGGGCTGCTCTCGATTTAGAAAGGATCAGTATTACCTTGGATCTAGCTGATCTTAGCATATATAGTCATGTATGCATATGGGCCTATCCAGTCGTAGAATGTAACACAGGATATTTACTCAAATGCTATACTTATGTACGAATTTGAGCTACTTGTATATTATTTGAGTATTTCCATTTTATGCCACTTTATACAGTACTTACACTCCACTACATTTCAGAAGGAAACAATGTACAATTTACTCCACTACATAGGACTACATTTGGCAGCTGTAGTTCTGTTACCTATTAGATTAAGATTTAACGCAAAACATGTGGAGCTGATACAGTGAGGTCAAAAAGTCTGAGACTTCATCAAAAATCTCAATTTTCATATAAACCTGGAAATAATCAGAAAGTTTGAATTTATTTCATGCCATGTCAAATGAAGAGGGGATATTTTAGATTCTGCACAATTTTTTGGTCAGCAATTAAAATAAATATTTTAACCTAATTTTATTCTTTTTTTTCCTTCAGTCACTGTATATGCTGTTTTTAGTGGCACAATTGTTTTCTGGGCTGTATCAAATGTTTTACTGACTGTAGATGTAGATTACTGTTGATGTAGCATTGGTATATGTGTATATATACACAGGTGCTGGTCAATAAATTAGAATATCATCAAAAAGTTGATTTATTTCAGTAATTCCATTCAAAAAGTGAAACTTGTATATTATATTCATTCATTACACACAGACTGATATATTTCAAATGTTTATTTCTTTTCATTTTGATGATTATAACTGACATCTAATGAAAATCCCAAATTCAGTATCTCAGAAAATTAGAATATTACTTAAGACCAATACAAAAAAAAGGATTTTTAGAAATGTTGGCCAACTGAAAAGTATGAACATGAAAAGTATGAGCATGTACAGCACTCAATACTTAGTCGGGGGTCCTTTCGCCTGAATTACTGCAGCAATGCGGCATGGCATGGAGTCGATCAGTCTGTGGCACTGCTCAGGTGTTATGAGAGCCCAGGTTGCTCTGATAGTGGCCTTCAGCTCTTCTGCATTGTTGGGTCTGGCGTATCACATCTTTCTCTTCACAATACCCCATAGATTTTCTATGGGGTTAAGGTCAGGCGAGTTTGCTGGCCAATTAAGAACAGGGATACCATGGTCCTTAAACCAGGTACTGGTAGCTTTGGCACTGTGTGCGGGTGCCAAGTCCTGTTGGAAAATGAAATCTGCATCTCCATAAAGTTGGTCAGCAGCAGGAAGCATGAAGTGCTCTAAAACTTCCTGGTAGACGGCTGCGTTGACCTTGGACCTCAGAAAGCACAGTGGACCAACACCAGCAGATGACACGGCTCCCCAAACCATCACTGACTGTGGAAACTTTACACTGGACCTCAAGCAATGTGGATTCTGTGCCTCTCCTCTCTTCCTCCAGACTCTGAGACCTTGATTTCCAAAGGAAATGCAAAATTTACTTTCATCAGAGAACATAACTTTGGACCACTCAGCAGCAGTCCAGTCCTTTTTGTCTTTAGCCCAGGCGAGACGCTTCTGATGCTGTCTCTTGTTCAAGAGTGGCTTGACACAAGGAATGCGACAGCTGAAACCCATGTCTTGCATACGTCTGTGAGTGGTGGTTCTTGAAGCACTGACTCCAGCTGCAGTCCACTCTTTGTGAATCTCCCCAACATTTTTGAATGGGTTTTGTTTCACAATGCTCTCCAGGGTGCGGTTATCCCTATTGCTTGTAAACTTTTTTCTACCACATCTTTTCCTTCCCTTCGCCTCTCTATTAATGTGCTTGGACACAGAGCTCTGTGAACAGCCAGCCTCTTTAGCAATGACCTTTTGTGTCTTGCCCTCCTTGTGCAAGGTGTCAATGGTCGTCTTTTGGACAACTGTCAAGTCAGCAGTCTTCCCCATGATTGTGTAGCCTACAGAACTAGACAGAGAGACCATTTAAAGGCCTTTGCAGGTGTTTTGAGTTAATTAGCTGATTAGAGTGTGGCACCAGGTGTCTTCAATATTGAACCTTTTCACAATATTCTAATTTTCTGAGATACTGAATTTGGGGTTTTCATTAGTTGTCAGTTATAATCATCAACATTAAAAGAAATAAACACTTGAAATATATCAGTCTGTGTGGAATGAATGTATACAGTATACAAGTTTCACTTTTTGAATGGAATTACTGAAATAAATCAACTTTTTGATGATATTCTAATTTATTGACCAGCACCTGTATATATACATATATATTTTACTATTGTTAGGTGGAGGCAGCAATTTGTGGTGCTGTTGAACTGTATTGCAGAATACAAAGAGGTGTGTCTGTTGTTTAGCCTTCCCTCATGGATATGAATGTGGTGGACAATATAATAAAAACACATCAACATAACACACTGCAGTTCAACAGTATATGGACTACGTCCTCCAAAACAATTAACACAGTTTGAACAAAAACTGAACATATTTCTTACCTTCTTGCCCTCATGGAGGTAGGATTCATTGCAGGCCTATTGTATTAGACTCCATTAGTTTTAGCCAGGTGGTGTTCCTAAAACATATATATATATAAATGCAGTACTAGTCAAACGTTTGGATGCACTCTCTCTTTCAAGTGAATATGAAGGTGTGTCCATACATATACAGATGGTCTTGTCCCCACAAAGCACTCATCTCAACACCGTGGAGTCAGTCTAGGATCACATGAAGAGACAGAAGACACTGAGACAGCCTAAATCCACAGAAGAACTGGGGCAAGATCACTAAGATGCTTGGAGCAACCTGGGTACAGAATCTATGAATACGCAAATTCAGTCTATTTAAAATGTGTTTTAACTTCTGGAGAAAAAATGAATAAATATACAAGATATTGCGAAACATATTCAATTGCAGGACTTTTACTTGTCAATTGAGTATTTTCTTAAAGAATTTTTTGTAGTTCTGTGATGCTTCTGAACACTTCCTGCATCACTGCCCCTATTTGATCAGAGGCTGCTGTTTCGACCCCCCTCCTTCATTAGAAGACAATAAAGGACACGCAAGCGAGACCATATGTGCAACAGTAACCAAGCAGATGCTGACAGCTGGGTATCTCCTGATCAACACACTAAAGACTAAACCTAACAACAGATTTCAATTTCACACCTGTTAACATGTAAACACACGTCAGCTGCTGTATGTAATCAGAACTTTTTATAGCTTGTTTTTGCTGTGAATTTTCCTGTGAAGTGCACAACTGGGAGTTGTTGCTGCTGTCACCACAGGTAATTATTGCTCTTCTTTTCACTTTATAGCATTGTGTAACCAAGCTTTATATTACAGGCCAAACACAAAATAAAGGCAACTTGTTGTGCATTGTACTTATAATATAGACAGCACAATAAAAATCAAACTTGACTGAATAGAAATTTTATTTTGACATCTTCTCATTACATTTAAAAAAAAAAGGTAGACCAAAACATTTCTAATCTCCTTTAAAGACTCCAACTGTCTGAAAAAGAACATAATTCAATTTCACCACATTTTGCTATCACAAACTGGAAACCAACATATTTTGTTTTCACATCAAAAGGTCTTCCAAAAAGACCCAGAGAAAAACAGACAGTTGGAAGCACTTTGTTTGGAAAAGGAAACTGAAAATAATGAAGCTTGTGATGCTCAAGTTTCTTATCATCTTGCTATAAATAACCGATAGACTGAAAAAAGAAATAACTTCAGAGTTCTCTGCAAAACTTGTTAAATATATTCGACAAAGAAGGAATGAGGGACAGGCTTATTCTGGTAGAACTTATGAAGA
Source organism: Seriola dumerili (assembly GCF_002260705.1). Classification (NCBI taxonomy): domain Eukaryota; kingdom Metazoa; phylum Chordata; class Actinopteri; order Carangiformes; family Carangidae; genus Seriola; species Seriola dumerili. The sequence goes on from NW_019174664.1 coordinate 131,457, forward strand.
AATCCACATTATGTGTTCATAGACAATAGTCATTGAAGACAGGTAGAACCCAGTAGGATGCTTCATCTCAACTGAAGAGTGAAATCAAGCCTGTATATATCCACTCACATCACTTTTGTGATAGTTTCAACCATTTAGAGATCACACTTTAAAAAGCTGCGGTCTGTCCACTAGGAGACAGCAGAGTGACAGAAATGATGAAATCACCCTAGCATCAATTCTCAAAGCACCTCTGACTGAGAATACACTGATGGAAGAGAATACATGGGGGAGGAATTAGGTTACAAAACAAAGCGTCTGAACAGCTTGGGGAGCTATTAACAAAATGTTCACAACATGTAAACACTGAGCTACTTGGGACTGAAGAGACAAGTTGGGAATGAGCCCATACATTGGTGATATTATTAAAGGTCATGTGGGTAATGTGCATTTCTGGAGCTGGGTATGCAGAATTAGATTAGATTTATCAGTAATTGGTATTTAATGGGTCACATTTTCTGGAGCAATCTAAAAATGGTGGTCTTTACACTGAGTGATAGTTACTTAGAAGTGATATGGGGTGTGGGTGACCCAGTTGGATGTCTGCTCTTTGGTACGCTTGGCGGAGCTGTGGGAGGTGAACAGGGATTTGAAGGCCTCTGATTTTTCCTTCATGTCCTGGATGGACCTTTTGGAGGCGGAGGCTGTTGAAGACTTTGCGCCTTTAGAGGAGCTGGAGGATCCCGAGGGTCCGGGCACATCTGGGTGGTAAAATGGAAAATGAAACAGAAAAACAAAACAACAAGAGGAAGATAAGAACAAAGAAAAACAAGGCAAAGAATTACAATATATCATACTTTGCTTAGATTTAGTTTGATTTGACACCTAGAAAAAGTGTTTTTAATGCTCCCTGGAATTTAAGGTCCATACCGAAGATATAACTTGATGCTCAAATGTTTACAGTGAAACAAACATGAAAACAAGATAATTAATTTCAGAACTTTTTCCACATTAAGTCTGACCCATACCCTATAAAATTCAAGTGAAAAACAAACTGCAACTGGTGGCATTAGTGTGAACACCCTCTTATAACTGGGGCTGTGGTTGCGGTCAGAATCAACAACTCACACTGAAGCTCATGTTAAATAGTAGTATACACCTACCATCAATTAAAGTGACTCAGGAGAGGGGTACAAAATTAAAGGAGCTGAGGAAGTACTGGTTGCTCCCTACATGTGATGACAATCTCCCGCATTCTCCCAAAAATAAACAAACATCCAAGCCAAGGTAAATTTTGCAAAAAAAAAAAAAAAAAAAAAAAAAAAAGGTCCCAAAAAATGTGTTATGGTTTGATGAGACCAAGGTTTCAACTTTTTGACAGAATTCCAAAAATGTATGTTTGGTGCAAAAACAGCACAGCACATCACCCGTGCATGGTGAAGCATGGTGGTGGCAGTATTGTACTGCAGTGCTGCTTTCTGCTTTTCTATAGTGGGAACTGGGGCTATAGTCAAGGTGGAAGGAATTATGAATAGCTCCAAATACCAGTCAATTTTGGCACAAAACTTTCAGGCATCTGCTAAAGAGCTGAAGATGAAGAGGAATTTCACCTTTCAGCACAACGACCCAAAGCACACATTCAAATCAACAAAGGAATGGCTTCACCAAGAGAAGATTAAGGTTTTGGAATGACCCAGCCAGAGCCCAGACCTGAATCCAATTGAAAAATCTGTTGGGTGACCTGAAGAGGGCTGTGCACAGGAGATGCCCCCGTAATGTGGTGAATCTGGAACTTTTTTGCAAAGAGTGGACAAATATTGCCAAGTCTAGATGTGCTAAGCTGAAAGATTCCTACCCAAACAAACTTTGCGCGCCAGTTTATATAGGTTATAGGTCACATTAAAAAAGGAAAACGTTCTGAAATGATTTATCTTGGTTTCATTTTTTTTATATATCAAAACCTGCCATTTTAACAGTGCTGTGTAGATTTTTTATATCCACTGTAGGTTATCCTTTTATTCATAATCTGGTAACATCTGAGAATAAAAAAAAAACAAAACAATCCATTTTAAACGGTAATCTTTCAGAATGACTGCCATGCTGTTTGAAGGTGGAGAGGACTCCTTACATATGCTCAACACTGCTGTCACTTCCAAATTTAGAGTTTATATTTAATCTTTGTTTGTATATGTCAAAGCAAAGTATTAGCTACCTGACGAGGTGCTCTGGCTGTCCGAACTGGAGCTGCTCTCTGCTACATTCACTTGAGGAGACTGTGTGTCATCTGCAGGAAGAAACCAGAGTCAGACAATCCGATTAAGCCAGAGGATAATTCAATGTTGTGTTCAAATAGTCAACATAATTTGTCTTATGGTCAGGAAAAAAATTATGTGTAATTTTTTTCACTGAAGCTTTAGTTTTGATTTGAGTAACAAAAGTGCATCAGGTGTTTCTCAGCAAATTCCCTGTTCACTTTTGAGCTCAGAGCCTTGTGCTGTCCTGGAAAACTAAACAGGAAACCACACCAATGCTCTCTGAGGGCACACAATACTGGAGGTCTTTGATCTAAGATTCATAAACACCGGGCCAAACTGTAAAAACACTTTACCAATTCAAAAATCACATCAAAAATAGGATTTGCAATTCTTTGCTTATTGATGAGACTCATGAAATGAAGTAAAAACTAGGATAAGAGTTACACACATATTCACACGGGAAATGTATAAAGCAGGGCCGATTTTAAAAAATGACAAACAATTTCGCTACATCTTCTGTCACGATGGGAAAGATGCACCTCTTTAAATGGGGAAATGATGACCTATAAGTCTGTTCAGGTTCTCAGAACATGTATGAGGAAATGAATATATATAGTTATATAGTAAGACAATGAAATGTGACCAATCCAGTTTAAAAACCACATATGACACATCACCACTGACAGAGAAAATGTATGTCATATGGAGCACAGAAAATCTGTTCTCTGCTAAGAACATCAGTGCTTTATGGCAGAGGCAGGGGCCACCTCGCCTGAAAAAAAGGTGTGTACTAACTTTTTTTTTTTTTTTTTTTTAAATACACTTTATTAACTTTCAGTGGAAAAGAGCACATGAGCTATTTCGAAGTAAAGGCCACACATTTAATGAGTATAAGCCTTTTTCATCTACTAATTAGATAAATTATGAAATGAGATGTGTTAGGATCTATGTTGCTTTCCACATCTTATATATATCATCAACTTCACAGTACTTACTGAGTTAGCATGCAAGTTAAACGTTTGAATAACCAAGACAACTTCTCTACAGGATGTTCAGAATATTATTCAAATGAAGAGGGCTCCGGTGTTTTGTTAGCTGCATGCTTTTGTTTATGTAAATGCTAAACACAAAGATTTGTCTGACTAAAATGAATGATGCCTCAACCAGGCTTTACACAAACCTTTCGATTCTGATGGTGTGGACACAGTTTCAGCTGCTTTACTCTTCTTTGATTTCTAAAAGAAAAAGGGAAATGTATTGATTACACACTAAAACCACTGTCCCTGACAAAAGTTAACTTGAACATTATTCCAAAACAGTTTCCAAAGTTTAGACAAATGTCATTCAAAACCTAACAATATTGCAATATGGCTAATATTCTGCAGTTTATTCAATTCCAACAACCCATATACTCTCAGATTATTTCATCATCTTAGATGAGCTGTAATTCAATTAAAATTAAAAGTTACCTTAGTTTTGGCTTTGGCTCGCCTCTCTTCCATCTTCTCCCTCAGCTTTTCCACCTCTTCCTTGGTTCCATTGACCACAATGATATCCTCATCTTTAAACGGGTCCCCACACTATAGCACAGACATGACACCCCAGTTAATAGACACTGACTGTGACCGGCAAAATAGGAAAACCTGTGAAACAACAAGGCAGTTCATAGTCGGCATCTATGTTTAATAATTGAAGGGTAAGAAATGTATCCACAGGATGCATAATTGAGCTAAATGCCTCCAATTTGAACAGTCCTGTGTTAAATCCTTCCACTTACAGTGTGTGAGTGAGCTGAGCATTTTATTCATGGCAGGATTTTTCCTGACCCATACCCTGAAACATAAACATTTCAAATATATATTTGCGCGTAAGGCAAGTTTAAAGATGTATTCCTCTAAAAAAAAAAAAAAAAGTTTATCTTGAAAAACACATAATCTCATAACATGACATACGATTAGGCTAAAAGCACAAAAACTGCACTTAAAAAAGCTTCAGGTGCAAAACAGGCAAGGGGATGTACTCCTACTTTCACTTGCAAAACAATGATTTGTTTATCCTGCTTGATGGAACTCTTTATTATGAGGTTTCTGTGGCAGGGATAGGTAGACTGAAAAAACAAATAGTATAATAGTCAAATTATTTCTAAACACAGCTGCATTTCTTCAGGAAAAAATAAATATGTAAGCATACTCTGTGCTGAACAGTTATATAAAATAACACAATTGTGAAAGCTCAACATCCAAATTATCTGCCTGTAACATCACAGCCCATTCTATCTTATTTGTATATGGAAACAGGCAAAGTCAGTAAGTTGGTTAGAAAGACATTGACGTAATGTGTGGGTTTCTAACAGCGTTGCACCAAAATTGTTGGAATTTGTAACTATGCTCTTTAACCCAGATGGAAGTACAGTCAGAAGCACATGACTATGATAAGCTAGAAACCTGTTAATGACCAATGACATCCAGTCAATGAATCTTGTGTTTGAAGCCCCTTACAGTCACACTGTATGTTCAGTAAATAAATGATGTAGGCCTATTTTTAAATTCATTATGTTTTAATCCACTATTCCATAAAATCTAAAAATCTTCCTGGTATGGATCTCCCACAGATCTAGCTGACGGGGTTTGCCCTCCTCTCTGCTCTTGATGAGGTGTATTAAGTCCAGTTTTACTGACCAGTATATTATTGGGTATTTTACTACCGGGATACATCTAATTTATGTAGCACAGTTTGTTGTTCATAGTTGCATTTTTCTCAGACAGGCCAACCCAAAACAAAAGATGGCAAAAATCTCAAATTCTAAATTTTGTATATTAGTCAAAAATGATACTAACACAAGCTGTGTGACTGCTTCATAAAGAAGGGAATACACAGCCATATACAAACACAAATATTAAACCCCTGAGTTACCAGCAGGGGATCTATTGTGTGGCCGCAATGCAGGCTCAGTGGGTGTGAACTCCGGCCATGTGCTCTGTTCAACACAAGAGGGATAATCTCAGAAGCTGACCAGGCAGCAAATAAACTCTGTGGGTGCTGCTCTGAAGTCCGTCGCTCTGCTGTTGCTATTACCCGAATGACACAGGCCACCGGTGAGCTGGGCACCTTCTTGTCAAGTCAGTCAGCAAATCAACCACAACCTTGCTTCAGCATTAAACCGGCCACCTGACAGACGACAAGAAGCTGAACAAGGCGGAGAGCGAGTACTCAGTGGAGGGACACTGTGGATAATTTGACATGTGCACCCGCGACTGGGGAGATGAACTGCAACTCAACACATTTGAGAGAAAAAAGAAGAAAGGAACCTGAGGTAAAGGGAACAAAGAAAGAAATAATGTAAAGCAAGAAGAAAAAATAGGAAAGACGGAACACACCAGTGAGTAGGAAACTGTATGGGGGAGGAGAGTGGAAAAAAACCTTAGGGAGAGAGAAAGAGCGTGTGTGACGTGTTCCTGTGTGTCAGGTGTATGCATCACTGCTGGTAACCAAGCGGGGACGGCCCTAATCTCATGGGGCTGTTGTAGGGAGGCGACTTAATCAGCAACGAATACAACCAGAGAAAAAAAACACACTCCGTCGTACTTCAGTACGGTCTCAAGCTCAGAGAGTGCAGCTTCCTGGGTCTCTCGCTGCCAAAGACAACAACGAAAAAAAAGTGATAAGTTTAGCATAAACAGATAACAAAAGCTACTCCTGACGCTGTTCCTGTTGTTGCTGATGATGTTTCCAATGGATATAACTCTGCCAGACCCTGGATGGATTGAAATAACACATTTGGAGTAGCTGTTTGATCAACAATGATCAGAACAGGCGCTGATGTCTAATGTTTTATCTCTTCATCATAAGTACTACAAAGTGAACTGCCTCAGAGGTAAGATGCTAATCCTGCCCAGTCTTTTGCATTTTTCTTTACATACTGTATCTGCATGTGTTTACATGTGTTGCGTTGATATGAGCTTTACATGTTTGATGTAGACAGACATAAACATGACAGATAGATATCGCAAAATGAATGTGAAATGATTATTATCACAAGCTATGATAAACGGTTTCTGGCTGAGCAAAAAAAGAATCCCTGACTACAAACACTAAGCACAATCAAGCAGCAAGCTATTTCTTACTGCATTTACATGCTGAGGAGTAGTTGGTTTTTCTGTCAGAAGATATCCCCCTATGGATATCCCCCTATGGATATCTTCAGTGCTGTTCTCAAGAACAAAGGGGGGTTAAACAGCAGTTAAACACCAAGACCAGTCATCAGAGATGCCCTGAGCGTCTTTGCTATGAAGGGACCACTGGAGTTTCAAATCCATTTTCCTGCCCATACAAAGATTTCTGAATTATACATGAGCTCAACCACTCACAGCCCCTGGTGAAAGCAACATTGCAAAATATGCATAATGTTGAGTATAAGGAGGACTGTAAACAGCTACATACAAATGCTACCGTTACAACGCTTAATTATTCTGAAGTCAGTTTCAAAACTTTTGGGTGTCCTCATGTCTCTCTAAAATGTTGTTTGTTTACTTAATTCTTTCTGTTGTACCTTGCACGTGTGGCTCCTAAAGACTACACGAGTTTTCAGATGATCTGCCAAACTTGTTCAGTGAGTCTGTATGGTGTCTTTTAAATGAGGCTTTAATCGCTTTAATTATTGTCATCAATTATTTGATAAATGGTTAAATAACCAAGTATAGCCATTTTTAACTACCCACCCTCAAAGTATTTTAATTTTGCCTGCAAAATGTAATGCTAATTTCATAATAACATGAAACAAACAGATTATTTAAAATTTCTAAATAACATTTTCTATTGCTCAACCAATTGATTGATCAACTAGCTGTTCATTATAACATTTCAATTCATGGTCCTAATAGGAATTAAAGTATTTAAAAAGGTGTTTATAAGTGTTCTACTTTGTCAATTCTCTCTATTCTTGCTCCTATGTTTTGTCAAAGCTTCCTGTACAGATTCCTTTAATTGGTTTTGTTTTGTTTTGTTTTGCATTTCAGTTGAGGCAGAAAGTAGAGACACTATAGGTGAAATTTATTCCACGGCATGATTATAGAAATCCCATTATGATAGATAAGTTATAATGCTATATATTTCAAGAATGCTACTATTAAATGCTGTGTTTCAGAAAGAACTGACAACATGCTGCCAGTTATGCGTCAAATATCAATTATCAACAGACTAAAACTGGTACACTAATCTACAATTCTTGAGCTGAAAGCCGGCTTCATCAATTTGTGCTAACCTACATATTTAACCCTATTTAATAACCCTCAGGGGTACGGGACCCTTCTGCAAATAACCAAACTGCATTTCTTTCTTGCAGGAGTTTTATCTGTGGTGGTGCTGATTGGATAAGTTGAAGTGGGGCTATTATGCACCAACTTGAGGGGACAAAATGCAGCTTCTTGTTGTGCCTGGGGATGAGTATTATTATTTGTTCAGTAATTTACTTGAGGGCTAGGATAACAACAACAGAGCCAGCAGAGCCCAAGCCCCTAGAGCCTTCAAGTTGCAGACCCTTTTCCACTGAATGTAAAGGTTTTCTGCCTGGCACTGATAAAGGAGTAGAATGGTACCGCCGTGACTGCCAGGTATGTGCGATTTAATTTTGTATGCAAAATGTATGTCAAAAATCTACGGTAAACATTTGTTAGCAATGAAATGCACAGAGAATTCTGGACCACATTTTCATTCACAGAACTTAACTAGATGCTATCTTGCGCTGGGATCACACCAGCCACGACAGCCGTCAACAATTTTCACGTCCCAAATCATGAGTACTTAGTAGTTATTACTACATTATTACATGAGTATTCAGCACTTGTGGGTAGGTACTAAATTTGGACAGAAACTGTACAGCTCTGGCACATTAGGAGATATGACAGCACAAGACCGTCAGTCATATTGCACATTATGTTTGAGAACAGACATAAATGAGATTCTATGGTAGTGACATGCTGAAAACAAATGTTTAACTACGAAATAATTAACCCAATACAATAATTTCCCAAATCCATTATTGAGTGTATGCTGACTAATACCAGTAAAGATTGTTCCACAAGTAAGATAGTAACAGTTGTAGTGATAATATATCTTTTCTGCAGGTGGACAGCTATATTCTCAATAGTCATCTTCAGTGTTCCGATTTGACCCAAAACCTACACTTCATCACAAGACCTCTGAGCCCCGAGGAGGAAGAATACCCTTTAGCCTTCATTGTGACCGTTCACAAAGAGCTGGAGCTTTTTGTGCGATTGCTGCGGGCCATTTACATGCCGCAAAATGTCTACTGTATTCATGTGGATGCTAAGGCTCCATGGGAGTACCAGATGGCCGTACAGAAGCTAGTAAGCTGCTTCCAAAACACCTTCCTCTCCAGCCACAGCGAGACAGTGACCTACGCTGGCTTTTCCCGCCTGAAAGCAGATTTGAACTGCATGAAGGATCTCGCAAAGTCCAAGATAGGCTGGAGGAAGGTGGTGAATCTGTGTGGACAGGATTTCCCTGTCAAGAGCAACCTGGAACTGGTGCAGTACATGCAGAGCAAAGAGTGGAGGGACAGAAACATGACGCCTGGGGTCAAGCAGCCGGTGTCCATGAGGCACAGGACACGGCTCCAGCACAAGGAGATCATGGGGTCACGCGTAGCTCTGAAAGGGTTGGGGCTGAAGAAAGGTCCTCCTCCACACAATCTGCAAGTTTATTTTGGAACAGCTTACTATGCTCTCACTAGGGCCTTTGTAGACTTTGTTCTGAAAAGCCCGATAGCCCACGACCTCTTGGAGTGGTCCAAGGACACATTCAGTCCAGACGAGCACTACTGGGTGACACTCAACCACGTCAAAGGTAAACTGTCTGTTTTGAATGGATATACAGACATGCAGCAATTTTCTTCTAGTTCTGATGTAACCTTTTTTCTAAGTTCTACAGGACAAATCTTGGTAAAAAAAACTATTAATTACTAATAGCGTTATTATGATATTTAAACACAAGGAGACATAAGATACAGAAACACAATCGATGCAACATGGTCAAAGAGCATATTTGATCTTTAAATAATTTTTTGCACTGGATCATTGACTGGGCTTTTATGACACAGGTCAGGATTTCACATTTGCAAGGGCAGTGTACTCTAAAGCTATGTGACAGTGAAGAAGAGGCCCTGAGTTAAACTCCCTTTCAAAGAGCACAATGACAAATTTTTGTGTGCGGCAAAAGTTGGAGATGCAAGAAGTTACTGGCCGCAGTGTAAAAACTGGATTATGGAGTCTTGGATTGGCTTTACACTGAACCACAGCATGTCTGAGGCAATTACATAAAGTGCGCTTTCATCCACCAAGTTTTAAAACTTGCTTAGTGGAAACGGCAGATATTCAAAAAAAAAATTGGTTGAAATATTGCAAACTTTCTACACCCAGCAGAGGTCTAAATGTTGGTGCTAAATTTGGGTGTAGCACTGGAACATTAGGAAAAATGACAGCACATGGTGAAACACTGTAACACTGGCAACTATTGCTTGCCAACTATTGCTTGCTTGAAGTGAACAAATTTCCTTTTCTTTTATCCCACACATACTGTATGACACGTGTAATCTACAGCATGTGAACATTGAACGCATATTATTTAAAATGAAGATAATGATATAAACATTAATATTTATATTGTCCATCAACAATATTTCAATATTTTATTACAAGGTCCCTCCTCATTCCCTTCCCTCCCACACTTTCTGTTGTCACTACACACCCTTTGTGGCGGTCATTTCTCACACTTGAGTAATGCTTGAGTCAAGTCTCAAAAAGGGAAATTTTGGTGTACTGAAATGACTGTTTCCCTCTTACACCAAAGGACAAGCATGTTACTTATTAGGAAATATTCCCTAACTTGATTATGGAACTGACCAAAGAAATCAAATGAACCCCTGGGTGTGTAGAGAGGGTGACTGAAATGAGATGGAGTTATTTCCCCTAAGTGTAAGGGCAATCAGTAAAGTCTAACAAACTGTATTCCTTATACATAGACATATAACTGTCCTAAGGTATCAATAAGGCAGACCTTAGCCCATTCTTAACATCAACCCTATAGCTTTTGCTCTGAACCCTCATAGGCTTTAACTGATATCAGTATTGATATTGATGGCTTTTGATGGCCAATAGACCTTGTCATTTCTCCATTAATTGGGATTGCTAGTGTGAAGCTAATGACATGTTTGTTTTGTGTTTCTGCTTGTGATTTTCATAGGGCTGCATTTGAAAAAATATACTTGATCAATAAATACTAGCCCTGCTTGGATGCCTCTCATAGAGAAGCTTCAGGAAGTGGTTGTGCACTGCTCTATATAGGTAATGGAAAGCTTAAGTAGTGTGGTGAAGAAGCTGCACCAAAGACTCTCATGACATTTACGATTTACAGGAAGTGGTTTCAAACAGCCAGTTTCAGTTTTACAAGAAAAAAAGATTCCATGAAAAGGAATACTTTACTTGACTAGGCAAATACACGTGGTTAACCTCTGGACAAAGAGCATGGATAAAGAGCAGTAACACAGCCGGTTCCCTAAGCTTTTCTATGAGAAACATCCAGGGCCATCTCCCACGCAGGGCTAACTAAATCCTTTGAATTCAATTACATACTAATTATTCATTTTATCTTGTTATGTGTTTGCAGAAGCTCCAGGCAGCCACATAGATGGAGGTTGGGCTGGAGACATTCGGGCAATCAAGTGGAGGGATCAAGAAGGAAGGACACACAGTGGCTGCAAAGGTACAGTACAGTAGAACATGTCTATTATTGGAGGTAATATTTTAATGATCAATATCTGTACTACAAGGCTTATCTATGGTCTAGTTTAATTCTTGATACTATGACAATGTCATCTAGAATCTGTTATGTGAGTCAGTATATTTTCAGAAACTTAAAAACAAACTAGTATTAATTAATATCACATTAATAACACTAGCATGCCTCATACTGTACCTGTGTCCAATGAAATAAAAATGTCTCCTTACTCTTTGCCTTAGTTATGTTTGGCTCTTTAGCTCCGAACAGGATTACACGACCATTTACTGGCTAAAGCAACTCAAGATTTACTCAACAAAAGAACTGATAGGGGGATTCCTCTCATATGATGTAATCTCTATATGGTAATAGGTTTAGTCTGTCTGTGTTTTATATGACCTTTCACTGGTAGAAGATGGAAAAAAAAGAAGTTTTATGTAACAATAAAATACACACATCTATGTGACCAAAATTGTTGATATCATTTTCCAGGGCATTATGTACGAGACATCTGTATCTATGGATTTGAAGACCTGCCTTGGATCATTAACAGGAACAGCATGTTTGCCAATAAGTTTGAGAGAAACACCTTTCCCGAGGCCCTGGACTGTCTGGAGCAGTGGCACAGAAACAAGGTGCTGAGTCAGGCAACTGTTCCCATAGACCCATCATGGCTGCTAGCTATACAGAGCAACTCAAGCAGCAGCAGCTACTTTAACAGCAGTGCTGAAGCATGAAATCGCTGTTGATATCTTTAACAAAAGTCGGGTTACATGCAGTTCATACTATTTGCACTTGTTCAGTGACTCTGAATGTCAAAGATGTGAGCAGGAAAAAAACTGAACTGAGAACAAAGGGATGATGCACTGTACACTTCCAGTGTCTGTAGCACGACTACTGTTCACAGATATATTTGTCTATTTATTTTTTGATAATCATGAGAGTGTATAATGCCAGTGTATTGCCAGAGGATTAAAAAAATATCTTTACAGTAAAGCAATGCAGTTTAAGCAAAAGTGCAGTGACAACTTTGAGACAACTAGACTACACATAGTATTGAATAAACTACTGAATATACATTTAATACTGTTTCATTTGATTTAATATTGAATATTGTTTAATTTAATATTGTTGAGTATGTTGTCCAGTTTGAAACACACTTGTTAATAAAATTATTGTCAGTTCATCTTTTTTTAATGAAGGAGTTGCAGGTGTAAACAACTAAACAAATAAAGACCTCTCTTCCCTCTTTAAAAGACAGCTGATGTTTCATTGTAATTTTCACTTCATCATCTACAACTTATGTCAGAGTGACTGTGGACATTAGATCCCCAAATAAACTGTGATTTGATTTTCATTAAGTGAGATACTTTCCCTTCAACAGACATATCAACAGTGACAGGAAATAATCAGCAGTATTTTTCTTCAAAAGTAAGACTTAAACTGTCAGAAACTCTATCTTTGCATCTGATACCATGCCACACTGGTAGTGTGTTATCTACAGTGATATGTGCTTATTTGCAAAGCAAAGCATTAGCACTAAGAACTCTATGTGTGAATCAAACCATCATAGCCACTGCCAAACACTAACAGTAATGGGGAGCAGATGCATGGAAGAATAGATTAAAAATCTATCAGGAAAATGTAAAAAGATTCATAGTTGGCAACCTACTAATCCATCAACTGTTGCAAACTCAAATATATCTCCATATTTTCATGAGTAAAACTAGTCCTTAAACAATGTACATTTTTAGGGAGTGTTTTTTCTGAATATTTAAATGCTTTCATGTCTGTGACATTTTTATACTGCCTACAAAGTCAGTACAAAATGCATGGACATAAAAGTGATAAGAACAGGGGTGACAGGGAGAGACAGAACTAAATAATGCTCACCTTGTGGCAGATTTCTGTCTTGACCTCCTTCAGGGCCCGGTCAGAGAAGACACAGCCACAGGTATGCAGGTAAGAAAACCTGAAAAAGGAAAATATGAGGGAATATAAACAAAACAAAACCATAAGAAAATGTTTCTTTCTTGAAACCTTCCAGTCTTTTTTCATTTCTTTCTGTAAAATGTGGTTCATTTTTAACACTGTTAAATATGAACCAGTGGACGAAAGATTTGATACTGGTAACAACAACTGATAAGAGCCTTCCAGTGTTTTCACAATACATACCTTACTTATGAATAACACGGAATATAATTTAAACAGAGGAATAAAGACACAGCTCGTGTTAGACACACCCTAGAGAACACACTGATGAAGATGATGTTACTTTAATGTCATCATGTGGTCAACAGTGCGCTCCCCAAGAATCTAATGAGTCTATGAATTAAGTCTCACCTGAGCAGGTTGAAAATATTAGACTACAGTATAACAGGTGCACATAATTGACCTTTTGTGTACCAGCATTTTGATTATTCTTAAGTTGAATCCCTTCTACTTGGTAATGTTTACCTGTGCTTGCCATTCATCTCCAACCCTACAACAGGGCAAATGAACATGCCACAGTGGATGTCCTCATAACGGTCTCCTTTAGCATTTCTTCTTTCTCCCTCCCACTCAGGATTATCGGTCAAGTTCAGTTCTTTTATATCCTAGAGAAAAAAGAAAAGGGGAATGAACATGCACAGAAAAAAAACACCAACATGAAATCAAAGAGAAATGCGGACGTATTAACCCCGAACACACAAATAAACTCAAATAGACTTAGAAATAGGAATCTTTGTACAAGACTAGAGTGACTTTACCACACCTTTATCCCACGGATGTGTGCAACAGCCTCAGCATTGGGTCTGTCAGCAGACTTATCCAGGAGATATTCAATGACAGCATCTTTGTTATAGAGCCTGAAACATAACAGAAACACATAAACAGGTATCTAAGCAGGCACAGAAAACGGATGGCCAGACTCTGCTGGTGGTGACAACCTCATTAGTTTTCTAGTTAGATTTAACACAGGTTTTCACTCAGTGTCACATTATCAAGCCATCTTGTCTCTACAGTTGTAACAAGGCAGCTGATTATGCCTGATTGACGATTAACAAACACTTAGCTCTCACCTTCCCAGGTCGCAAGCAACGATGGGGCGTCTGAGTTTTTCCTGGCTCAGGGCACAGTACTTCCATTTGGCGGCCAGCTCTGCATTTTTATCGACCTAGACACACAATTAAAACGCCTATATCACAAAATGTTCCACGATGAATGTAAATATTGTAAATGATTGTGTTGAACGACTCTGTTAACTAGTCCACACTGAAATGACTGCCACGTCTCTCTTGTAAAATATATCTTCTACCTCAACAAACGACAGATAAAGGACAGAATAAATAAATCAACCAAAATACTGTTTGTTATTAAACTTCGCCCATCCTAATGAACGTTATACATCCGTAACTATTATATTTTGAAGGCTAGCGTTAGCTAGCTAGTTAGCTTACCTTGCGCATGACATCTTCAACAAGTAAACCCTTTACATATTTGAACCGTTCATTGCATAATTTAACTTTCGAACTACATAGTGTGCCTAAAACAATTACGAATTTAAACATTTAATAATTTTCAAGATAAATAGCTATATTAGTATACTGTTTGCATGCTAGCTGGCTAATAGTTAGCAACCTACAGGTAGCTTTCCACAACGACACAAAAGGTAAGGAACTGCAAAAGAAACCAGCGTAACACACCTTCTCGACTTTTTTAGGGCCTTTCACCAACTCATGTCTTTTTGGGATCGTGCCTCCATCACATCCCATCTTGACTGCCGACTTGTGAAGTTTAATCACCCCGTTAGCTTACTGTGGACAAAGCTACTCAGGTTGTAAACAAACAACGAGAGAGCTGCAAACATCGCGGGATGTGCGGTTAATATGATGTCGCCCTCCAGTGGCTGAATGACCAAAACGTAAAAAAAATTCAGCTGTAGTTTGTAGCTTCAGCCACAGTGTGGAGGCCTCAGTCAAAATATCACTTTACTAGTTTCTGTTCAGCAAGCAGCCCAGATGGGAGCTGCCAGTGAAGTGGGAAGCAAGTGGAAATTTACCATTTACCATTTAAAAAAATAATTTTATCACTAAGCTGAGGAAAGATAGGCATAATAACCTAATTACTCAGCAACTATTTACCAACAACAACCATTGATAATTACTATGATCGACATAATTTTTACCATTGTTTTTATTAATTTTTCACTCCTGTCGCACAGAATGCCACATGCATATATTTATATAATCGACTGTGAAGTAAATGGAAGATCAGAGGAGGATTATATAATAAAGTAAGAGGAAAAAGTTGAGGGGAATAAAAAAGTTTTAGTACAGCATGCAAACATCATACCATAAATATAATCATAAGCAAACATTTAGAAAAAATGTGGGGAATATCATCATGATGTGACAATTTGCTGCAACAAAAACATGGTTTTGCTCATACTTTTAAACGACATTACCTTACATTATTGTAGTTGTGTATGTAAGCTTTGCCCAGATTACTTCACTCTTTAACTGCCCATCCATCTATGAAACATTTTCAGTCCGCCATTAAACCAAGAACTAGTAAGTGACATTAGTCTGGCTTTCAGGCCTGTTGTCAGAGTGGTCTAAAGATGAAAGTTTCCTTGGAAGATAGTTCAATGAGTGCTAATGAGATCTGTTTCCTGTGCCTTGCAGGCTGTAGATTAGTTTACTATCGATGGTGCTGTCCAAGAGCGACCATTAGTTGGGGAATACCCCAGTGGAGACATCTCTGGCGGCATGACTGATAATCTGTGTGGAAAAGAAGACTGAATAAAATCACCACGTTGGACTTCATTTTGGCTGAGAACATAGATTTCAACCTCTTTATGCTCACCACACACTGGCAGCTGCTATTGTGGTTCTTAAAATGAGGCAAAATGAACAGATATAAACATAAAAACATTTCTCCATTTTTCCTGTTGGTTCGATTGGTTCTTCCTGTAATTTATAAATTGTGTTACGTGTCTTATTGAATTTCCCCCCTTTCTCACACAGAGCTAAATGTTTAGTATGGATTTTCATTAGAGGCAATGGAGTTAAAGCTCTGTTAGCAAACTATCTTTGAGAGAGTGGAGCACCCCAATCTGATAGTGCAAACCAACACCTCAGGAACACGCAATGCACAATGGCCAGTGGACAAAAGGATATAAAACAATGGACAATGGTCTACGCTTCCTGTCTAGCGTGTTCTTTTAAGAGATCTTATAAGTGGAAAGTGACTCAAATCTTAGTGAAAAGTAAGACATTGTTTTATGTTGCTCCTGTGGTGTACATTTTCAAGTTCTATATCAGATATAAATGTGAATAGTTTCAAGTATATGAATTGAAAATGCAAATATGTACAAAATGAAAATATGTAAAGCCACATAGCTCCAGATCTGTTCAAATACTTTAAAACTTAGAAAATGAGGCAGCATTGTAAAAACAGTTTGTAGTTCATTAGTTTTTTATCTGATGAGATTCAAAACACCTTAAAATAGCAGATAGACAAATGGCAAAGTTACCCGTGTCATTTCACATCTGACCTGCAATCTGAAGCCAAAATATGTCACTGCCAGTATATACAGATCCTGACTGTACTGATCATATCTGTTCTACTTTAACAGTTGAATCTGAAGAGTTTGCACAGCTGAAAATGCAGCTTCCTCTTCCCCAGCTCTCCCCCTCTGACTGACCTTCCTACCACACATATCTTTCTGGCCTGCTGTGGTGCTACCCAGCACGGCTGACCCAAAGAAAACCCCAACCACCAAGCACCCATCCAATCTCATGTTTATACTTCCATGATGAGTCCAACCTGCCCAATCAGACTTCCACTGACTGGCCTTGAACTGAAACTGTATACATCTCAACCATCCCAGCCATCCGAAGCAGCCAGTGGAGACCAAGGCTGCATTAATTGCACCAACCAGCCCTGGTAGTGCACCGAGTCCAATGCATTTAGCGTTTCTAATTGGGGAGGAATTGCTGTGTTTACATTGGCGCTAGTTGATAGAGCTGGACCCTTAGCCCTGCAGCCAACCGAGCTAAAGCTCTGTGAAGGAGAAAACCCAAACTGCCTGGTCCCTGATATCTCTCTGGACAGAGCTGGAAGGAAATTATTTGGAGCAGAGCAGAGGGCTGTTTACTCATATTTATCGGGGGGGGGGTGTCTTTTATTTTTCCTCTGTCAGATTTTAGCTTCAATCTAAAGGGTATGGATTAGGGTGAGGGTTAGTGTGAGAAGGTCAAATGATTTCCTAAAGAACTATTTTGCTTGCAAAATGGCTAACCTAGAAGCACTGGGGATACATTTAGCATGCACTAGAGAAAAACTATAATCTTGGCCAACGTTTTCATTGCTGCTTAACCAGTTTCTCTTATTATTTTTTATAATAAATTATTGTTTTTTTTAAACACAAAAAAATAGTGAAAAATTTCAATTACAAATTCCCAAAATCCAAGTTTTAGATCTTGAAATGGCTTGTTTTGTCTAACCAGCAGTCCAAAAAAAAAAAAAATCCCATGATCCATAAAGAGATGATATGATATTAAGTCAGTTGTGAAGACTCTTCATAATTTCCTGTAAGAACTCTGGTGTATGAAGCGATACCATACCACGTGCAAGAACATCAAGAATTTCATTGCAAATTCTACAGTCACCACAGCATTTCCCCTCAAACAGAAAGTCTGCAATATAAAAGAATATTTTATTTGTGATTTTAAGTTGAATAGGGCACTCCACTGTACTCAGTCAACTCTAACACCATGTATCAGGCCATATGCAAGTTCATGTACCTAATATATAATGAGAAATCCAAAACCTTGGAAAAAGCACACCACATCCAACATGCAAGACTGCAACGGGTTACCACACACACCAGTCGACCACAATTATTTTCTCATTCCTTTTTCTGTTTATGTTGAATCTTACATAGCTCAAATTATGTCAGTTGGAAACATTGCCCATAACTAATTTTTCTATCCTTTTGGAGTGTGATTAGCCCGCTTGAGCTTTTGCCACATATTGACACAGGTTTTTGATAGCTTGTACTGTAAAATACCCCATGTAGTCTGGCATAAAGTCATAAACAGGGAATTTGAGCAGGACTTTTGTTTTTACTGTCATTGCTTATATGATCAGAGTAAAATCCCTAATTTAAAGGATTAGGATTTATTATTTTAGGTGATTCCATTTGGATTTGGAAACGCTGCAGATGAGTCAGCAGCAAGGAAATCAGGTTTTGTCTGTATCTCTCAGCTTCCAGGGTATGACTGTTGAAGAAAAACATGCGTAATGTTGCCATGATTCCTCCAGCAGATGACTGTGGACCATTTTTCCCTGTTGCACCAGCCTGCTGTGTGACAGTTTTAATCCATCGGCTGGGCTGAAGTGTACAGCTCAACATTTTATTTACCGCAAACTTCACGAAGCACTGGGACCTTTTGTGGTCCCAGCCAAGCCGAGACGCAGACCCATGCATTCGCCAGCACAGACACACAGTCCACCTGGACACATTTTCACCATCAGCCAGTTTATGATTATCTTTTCCACTGTGGCAAACCAGACTGAACACCCGCAGACACAAACCCACAAACAGATAAATGGATACATACACGCACACACGGCTCAGATACACATGTATACATTCACTGTCTGTATAAACAGACAACCATAGGACACACACACACACACACATATGATCCTCGGTTCCTCCTTGATGGCTGTGACTGAGGAATGAAAGTCTCCATACATCAGTGGAGGCTATATGAATGGAACAATTGGTTGCGCGCTGGCAGCACAGACTCAGTCACATTTCATTAGCTTGATGGGATACCCAAAAGGTTCTGACAGCATCCTGGCTGTGATCGGTGTTGCCCCGGGTGATGGGGACATACCTGTGGCTGCCTTGTGTACTCTGTGGGCACGTGGTGAAGACTAAGCACACGTAGCAGCTGAGGCCTGGCAGCTACGGTAGCTAAGGTTCTGGGTGTCCCCGCCAGCCGCCGCCTCACCATACACGTCTTCAGCAATAATAAAACTCACTCTCACTTTTTTTTTTTTTTTTGCTCTTTTATTTTACTCTCACTTTCACCGTCTCATGCCCTCTCTCCCTCTCTCCTGCCCACACACACTCAATTTACACAGACATGAAGGGAAACAGTGGGTGATTCTGTGCCATGGTGAGCTCAGTGCTAACTTTGAATGCTAACCAAAAGTCCATTTGGAAAACTGTAGACTTTGTTACTTTTGGAGGCTAGCCGTTTCCCATGCTTTCGGCCTTTTATGCTATGCTAAGCTAACCTGCTGCCATACAGTTGTGAGAGGGGTCTCGATGATCGTAATCTTGCGCTTGTCAAGAAAACAAATGAGCATATTTCTCAAAAAGTTATTCTAATGCTTTAATATTAGTAGACCTGTCCTGAGCTATTTTTTTTTGTTCTGTCACATTAGCATTTTTTCTGACCCCAAATGTTCTTATGCTCTAAAAAAAAAAAAGAAAAGTAGGATGCGTCAGTTTTTGTTCTATCCATGTGTCCAGTTTAGGACGACAATGAAAATGAGCCTTCAGTCTGCTGCATTTATATTCAGTCCCCTCTTAGATGTCTCTCTCTGAGGGGTCTTTGGAAGAACACATGTTTTTAATAAGGGTCTTTGCGTCTGGCCTTGCATAAATGTTTAGCAGCGTTCCTTCTGGGAACTGGGGCCTGTCTTTACAGTGGAGGCTAATCAGCTGTAAATTCTCTTTTAAAAAGGAAAAGGAAGGCATGGAAGGAGTTAATCTCCAAGGCCCATTGCACTCTTATGTCTCACCCTGTATTCTCTCTCTCTCTCTCTCTCTCTCCCTACACACACATACAGTACATGCACACTCCTCCTTCCAGAAAGTGAAAGGAGGGGATGATGACAAAAAGAAAAAAGAGAGAAGAAAAGCTTGAGGCTTTGACAAATGATCTAATAAACGGGTAGAGAGATTACAGGCTAGGTGCCCGCTGGGAGAGGAAGTGGGGCAGTAAATATTTTTTAAAAGCTGTCAATAAATTTGCAGTGTTGAGTTGAGAGAAGTATCTATGGCTGGAGCCAAAGAGATTGGGCTCCTGTGCTGGGTGGGTGCTTGTCTGTGAGAGCTTTTGGTTAACAGCCTGTCCAAATGCCAAAATAATGCTCGAGAAAGATGCTGGTGTATGAACCAGGAATGTGCAAAATTTATACCAAAATCACATTGTTTGGCACAGTCAAATAAAAATGAGTGCTGTTATACTGTCAACATACTGATAGACATGGTGCAGTAAGAGCAAGGTCTGAAAAAAGCAATGGTATGGAATAAAATGAAAATCCTACAGTTCTCAGAAAAATAATTGTGATTACTGCCTTAAACTGCATTAAACTCTTACTTAATTTACTGTGCAAGATTATGTGAGGCTAGAAATGAGAGAATATACTGATATGGTCTAATTTAAGAGAGAAAATAGTGCAATAGTTTAGGATGCAGGTAAATACTTATAATGTTCTTTTATGACAAAGCCATAGTTTGTTTTGTGGCTGGTTAACAAGTGATGATAGGGAGACTGTTACCACTCTACCTCCACGGTTGGCAGGGAGCCTGTCAAAGCCTAATAAAGTTCACCAACACCAACAGTCTGTCTTTCCCACACCTTTCAACCACGCTTGTTACTCAGCAGTTCAATTAAAGCTGATTTAAGGGTTCACCTGTGTGCCTATTGGCAAATGCTGCCCTTAGGGCGGTGCTTCTGTTTGATTGATGGGTTGATGAGATAATGACAGACAGCCACAGGTTTCACCTGCACTCACCTGTTTTCAGCCTTCCAACAATGATTAGTTCATTATCTGGATAAGGCAGATCCTCCAGAAAGCTGTAAAGGAATCCAGTGAAGGATACAGTTGTTATGTCTTTGCCGACTCAAGTTGCAATAAAAAGACTTCTGTTTTTGCAGTGTGTTATGGTGACATTGTGACTTTCTGACTCACATTGTTATAATTATCAGTGTTATTATCCTTGACAGGTCTAATTCACCTCTATTAGCATACTGAATGTCAAGCTGTCCTTATATTTACATTGGATAATTGCTGGATTTGCAAACAGCCAGATTAAAACTGAACATCAAAAACTATGTTAAAAGGTTTCCTGAAAGGGATGGGGTTAAGTAACACATCTACACTAACTGCTGAGAGTTGAACTTTTTGCCATCTTTCTCTTATAGATAACAACTACAGAACTTTTCAGACCTCCCAGTCATCAGACATAATAATAAAAACATGGATTTTATTCCCCTTTACTCCCTCTCCCATCATTGTGTTCACTTGGCAAACTCGTCATTAGTGTTCACTCTGTAAAAATGTGTTCTCTCTCTCTCTCTCTTTCTCTCTCGGTCTCTCTTTAACACACATGCACACACACATGAGATCACACTCGGCCACAAACACGACAGAAGGTCCTGAAGATATGACAGAAGAGTCAGGATATTGATACTTTGTTTAACACCTTCCTCCTCACCCTTGGAACGGATCCTCTTGAGTTTCTGTTTGGTGAGCAGAGGGAACATCCTTGAGTTGCTCCTGTTCTCCACTCCCCAGGAGGTTTCCCATCCTGCGGATAATGTTTCAGTCATCCCCTGACTGTGCTGCTGCTGCTGTCAAGGTGCGGTGGCAAGAGGTTCAAGACCTCTAAGCCAATTAAACACAGCCCTGAAGACAAGCTTGTCCACTGCATCAGGTGTTAACATTTCTACTGTGGTGTCAGGCTTGATGAGAATGTACATTAGAAAATGTATGCCACTGAGCGTTGTCCTGTTTTAAATAATGTGATTCATTTACTACAAGAAACACCCAATCATAAAGATCATATAAAAAATTAAGAAACGTGTTATTTTTTTAAATACCCCCTGACATTTCTTAGATTCAAATCCTGTATACATAAGCTCTGTGTTAATTAAATGTAGTTTTAAAGTCTGTAAAAGTTACAAAGTGTAAATAGCCTGTGTAGTAGCCTCTGAATGAACACATTTTAGGAATCAGCTTAAGTTAAATAATGAATAGTTAACAAAGTAATGCATCTAGGCTATAAGATGTAATTTGGATCATGATTGTAGACTTTAACTATATTTTTGTTATTGTGTAAACTGTAAAATGTAAAATGATTAATGTTTTGAGTCATCTTAAGATCTGCAGCATTTTTAAGATCAGCTGACAGGAACATTTTTCAGTGTATTTGAAATAGTGACAGATGAATTAGAGGGTTTTTCTTCAAAATTCATAAAGCATTTTGCAATAATACACTTCCAAATTTTTTAATTCGGTTAATATTATAGTTTTGAAAAATCAGTTTCAAAACAGTCTAATACACTGCCAGAATTTAAGAGGCAAGTAATTTGAGTTTCACCCCATCCCTGCCAATCCCACTCTATCTAATGCACTGTTCAAGTAGCCGTCTTACCTGGTTGCCCTTCAGACAGCGTCAGCTAATAAATGCCACTCTTAATCATTCTTCAATCCCTCACACACTTTTGGGTTTAAGTTTGCCTAACTGTGCCAGAGACCAAGGTTCAAACCCTGCTCACATTTATTCAGCTGCCCTTGAAGCAGACGCAGGAGCTACCAAACACACATCACTTCCAATCATCATCACAACCCCTCAGAGCCGTCCGAGAACAAGCGGCCTGACTCCAGGTCTCCAGTTTCACCTACGACACTTTTCAAAACCCCTCCGGCCTCAGCAGTATTCCCTCGGATTCCCGTTCACTCTACATGAACTACAGTATCTTCTTCTGCAAGGAATGCTTGTGTTCTCAGCCTCACGATAATTGAAAATCAGAGAGCAGAAAAAAATCACTGCAGGATGATATCATGTTTTTTTTTTTTTGTTTTTTTTTAAAGCCATTATCTTTTTTTTGATGGGCAATTGACTTTGGGAACAGGAGTTTTGCGGCGAGGGAGGGAGGTGGTGGAGTTCGTCTGCGCTTGCCAGTAAGAGCTCCGGGGCCTCCTGCCCTGTTCTGCTGTGATGCCTGCGTGCTGAGTTTGGCTTGGCTTGAGTCTCTGCACTTGATGGTTTATTCATATTCAGCGGTGCAGGACGCTGTGCCATGAGGTTCCTCTCGCACTCAATACGTCTGCAAGAAAGTGACAGAAAGGAAGTCTGAATCCCAGTTTTGCTGCATGGGCCTTTGAAATGTTTCGCTCTCGTCTTGAGATTGAAAAAACAATCATTTTCGAAGTCAGCAAACACACACAGATTTTCACTGTTTCTCTCCAGAAATGCAATGTTTTACACCCATCAAACAAGGGTCTATTCAACAGTCTATTCTATTCTGTATTCATTAGTTTTTTCACATGCCTTTTTTAATCCTTTCAGTTCCATTCTTTTCTATTCTTCTATAATGTCAAATATTTCAGCCCAGTTTAGTTTATTTTCTTCATCAGCATCAACCCCATGAATTCCTGTGGCTTTTTGAGCCTCTCAGATACTGGAAAAAAGGAAGAAGTTACCAAATAAAGCTCATGTCCATCTTACATCAAGGCACATTACAGCCAAAACTGAAGAAACAGTTCCATAACTTGCACATGCACCAACCCTACATAAACAGCAATAGGTAACACCAGAACTACTGAAATGCCTAATCTCTGCTCAGTCATTGTGTCGATGGCTTGTATTTATCAATTAACAGGCTACTTGCAATTCAAAAACAAACATCATCAACTTCCCCTGAAAAGCCCAGTCAAAACAAGCGGCAAAGGCTGGCTTGTCCACACTGCCCCTCTTAATCAAAGCCAGATGTCTCCTCAAAAACTATTTCTCTCTTTTCCTCACTGCACCCCTTTCTCCAATCGCTCATTCCCCTTCTCTTCCCCCCACATTCCCTTTCCTGTCTGAGATTGTGTAGACGGCTGGTCCTCAGCAGTCGTGATTTGGCACTCTTGTTGGCTCTCTGTGTCTGTCTTTCTGCCTTTTTTTTTTCTGTCTTAAGAACCCCCCCACCCCCACCCCCCACCCCACCTTTCCCTTTTTCTGTCATTTGAATCAGCATCTTGTCAAGCAGGCATGGACCCACATTGACCTTCCACGGCATTCACAATCATTCAAGGTGAAAAATTAGACCCACATGGCAGATGCCGCCAAAGAAGTGCGTCTTGCAGAACAGCTTCCAGTTGATCTGCCTGCCCATTTGATGTGATGGCGATTTTGAAATGCATGCCACAGCCTGCCTGTCTAAGTAAGAGCTCCGGATTTCTTTCTGTTTACTTTAGCATGAGCAATGTCCCCTCAGTTACAGCTCTTTGAAGAGGGCAATCTTGTGGCTGTCGACACACCATTCTCAGTTTGTCGTGGCCAGAGCCAGGCAAAGAGGGACTGCTAATTTACTTTTCCACCTCAGTGCCGAGAGAAAACACCCACTTTCC
Source organism: Seriola dumerili (assembly GCF_002260705.1). Classification (NCBI taxonomy): domain Eukaryota; kingdom Metazoa; phylum Chordata; class Actinopteri; order Carangiformes; family Carangidae; genus Seriola; species Seriola dumerili. The sequence goes on from NW_019174664.1 coordinate 155,897, forward strand.
TGGAGACGCTAAACAATACAGGCAGTCCTTTTCTGCTAACTGCTCTTCAGGGGGGAAACCTCTGGAGCTTGTCTTCCTACTGCTGCTGCTCTCAGCTGGCTATCTCGCTCAGCCTCTTTAATCTGAGAAGCAAATAGCCCCCAGTGTTGTCCTTAGAGCTCAGGCACAACTCAGGACAGCTCAATGGGTCCTTGGAGAGCAGCAACAAAAGCACAAGTCGGCATGTTTGAAGTCTGCCTTGTGATTGGCACTAATTTACTGGCTCTTTACCCCCTTTGTACATTTGCATTACATGATCTTGTAATACCTTCTAGAATATCTGTGATTTATTCTGCTGTAGTAAAACAGGAACTGCTTTGTCAAAAGTGTCAAATGTTCTGCTCTTAGTTGAAATCCTCAGAGTCATTCATTATGGAAACCACAGATGGGATCCAACAAAACCTGAAATGTTCTTTTTTCCTCTCTTTTCTTTACGGTAGCAAATCAAAACAATGACCTAAAGTACTCATTTAGTTAATGCCTTCATTTTTAGAAACATTATGCAAAGACTTAATGCAGATTTGTTGTTGAATTCTTTGCAAAGCTAAGCAAAAAAAAAAAAAACAACAAAAAAACGTAATGGTGAATAATAGCTTAATAATACATTATAGCTTCATTACATACTCATTTAACATTATTGAGTAACAGATCTCCACAGGTCACATGTGCCCTTGAGTTATTTTTACTTACCATTAAAATGATTGTTGAATACAGTATATTACCAGTGTTGGCCTTGGAAAAGGAAGCAGGCTGATGGGGGCCATTTAAAATACAAGCAGACTGGCTTCCTCCAGCCTCTCTCTCTATCATTTCCAGACTTTGTTTTTCTCTGCATAGCGTAACAACCATAACATTTTCAGAAACCTCCATTCTGTAAAACTGTATGGAAACATTATCAGACCCAAAGTATCGTAACTATAACAATATGAACTATAACTATGCCTACAATTCTCATTTCAATTTCATTTTGAATATTTTAATCCTTGGTGTTGTGCAAAATCTTTACAAATAGCATCACCAATAGCTATATTTTTATATAGAAAATACATTTTGAGTTTATTTAATGCTACCGCTTGTTTAATGCTCCGTTACAACTACACTGCCCTCAGTCATGGCTCTTATCAGGCAAGACTGCATGCCTGACTTGATGGCTGTGGATGGTGCTTCATTACTTCACTGGGATTGAGGGGATAGAGGAAGGGGCAGCGGATTCTTGAAGGAGACACTTGTGGGAAGGAAAAGGGTCTCATTGCGAGAGATCAGCTTGTGTAAACATTCAGGTTAATGAAGCTCAGTGGGCCTAATCCTCAGCCCTCTCCCTCACCATGGCCTCAAACCCTATCACCCCTCCCCAGAACCCCCAGCCCCTCAACCCCGCCGTTTTCCACATAATCCTTTGCAGGAACAGGCACTGTCAATCAAAAGGACCCCAGGGAAGAAAGGCAGGGGAAGACATGTGCATGCACTTGTGTGTGTGGGTATATGTTTATGTTTGCATACAGTACATGCATGTGTTAACATTTGGGATGGGATATGTGCTTGTGTGCACAAACCACAAACATCACGTACCTGTGCACATGCATTTAGGTTGCTGCACGCTTTAAGATGTCTGTTGGGGGATTTTCAGTGAGGGACCGATGCTACTTCAAACCATATGAGCGGAGAAGGTGGAAGCCCAGGGTCCAGACCTGGACTTGGGGGTAATCAGCAACACATGAACCGTATATGTGCGAGGGGAAAAGGGGATAAGGGAGCAAACATGGGGAGGAGGGAAAGACAGGTTTCCAGTCTAAGCTCTCCAAATACTGACATCACACATTGTGGTCAGGCTATCAGACGAAACACACAGAGCTAAACGTTGTTATTTTATGCTCTACAACAACACCTCATGATCACACTATACTGGGGCTATGGAGAAATATGTCTTGCACTAAAGTGCACTGATAGCTGTTCTATAAGTTAACAAGTTTGATAAACAATAAACTTTAGAAGTGATTGTTACATTTCATGCAGCTGTGATTCTGATGATCAATGAAATATTTTACATTCAAACAGTGACCATCCAATTATTTAGCAACAGTTATGACTTCGGCTCTCTACCTGTAAGGTGCCATTGGGACTGTGTGCAAAACCCACTCCCTCGTTCACTCATTCCTTGCTCCCTATGTAATGGACACTCAGCAGTTTACTCAGTAGTGAGTAGTTTCACAGCATTATTGACAGCTGTTGAGCCACACAACACAAATTTTCGCATATGAAATGTGACGTTTTGTATTGTGGGACTGATCAGAGAAAGTCACATTTTTTGAGGGTCCAATAGTGGATGAATATGCACGCACAGAATTCAGACAATCAAATTAAATGGTGATAGTAAATGTCTTGTAATATTAAATATAGAGTGATTTCAGACAGGGGGAGTTTCCTCGTGCATAAGCAGCTTTGTTTCTCTCTCATTCACTGGAGTTGCCCTAAGGAACAGTAAACAGCATTAACTAACTAACACCTTCTCCACTCCCTCTGAGTGGTTACAAAACAGCTGGCTAGTGGCCACTACATTTTGAAACAGATACCCGAGAGTAACACGTATGTGTTGTGGGTCTATGTGTACCGCATGAGTGTGGATGGATGCCGTTTTCACTTCCTCCTCGGCCAACTCCCTGTACTGTCTTCACAACAACAATACCATCACTGCCCAGGGACACTGGCCATTCAACTCCACTGTTGCCATATCAGTTCCAGCCCTACATCAGAGCAGGGATGTGTAATTACAGTATGCACACTGAGCTCATGTTATTACTTTGTTTGTCAGGTGGTTGATGACGTCTCAAGCCCGAGAGTATTTTCGGCTAAACAGTAGTGTGACACTGAATATAACAACAAATGTAACATCTGGGGGACCCAAATACTGACAGAACGTTCATCTGCTACCTCACAATATTGGTATTTCATACACTGCAATTAGTGAATGAGTGGATTTTTTAAAATTCAGTAAAAGGTTTAATCCATATGTGCTCTGCTTTCACAGAATAATACATGAACCAGTTAAAGCAAATACTGAAAACATTTATGCAGCTTAATTTTGGTTGAAAATAATAATGAATAATAAATAATAAAAGGACAGACAAAACCGTTGCAATTTTAGGTTGTGTGCAGGGCGTGCAGGGTAATTTTGGAAGACCACTGATGACATGACTAGTCGTAGCAGTATTAGCTTACTGGCCATATCTGGCCTTTGGTCTCGCTCCTTTTTCTCACAGTTCTCATTTTTCTGTCGTCTTTACAGATTTCCCTTCTGCCCCAACCAAAGGTTTGGCTGCTGTTTTATGACGGCGCAGTTATTGTGATGATGATGATTTATGTTCTAATACGCTTCTCTCTCATTTATCCCTTCTCCCTGGGTTCCCATAAATCAGTGCAGATATGGAGCCAAGCTTGGCTGCATGCCACTCATGCCACAGCAAGCACTCCTCAAGGGACAAGCAAGGACTAAAAGTGTACCTGAATATCATCGAGGTCCAGTCATTTCCTTTTACAATAAATTCAATGATAATACTGATGATCTTTTCTCTTTTCTCTCCACTCATAAAAAAAGGAAAAGAAATCTGCAATTATTTATTGCCTGCCTCCAACTCTTTATTGGCAAAGCTATCACTGAAGTTTTCACAGTGAGATTTGGAGGAATAAAATGAGCCCCGTTAACACCACACAGACCAGTATGACTGAGCTGTCTAAGCTCTTCTGTCAGAAGTCTGTTCACTGAAGCCAGATGGCAGAAAGAGAGAAGGGGGGAGAGAGAGACAGATGACAGAAATGGCAAAAAAAAAAAAAAAAAAATGAGGTAGGAAAAGGACAGGATGAAAAACTGGGTGGTTTGAGGTTCCCCTGGCATTCTGCATTAAGCTAGGAACACAAACATGCACACAAACCACACACTCACACACAAATATACCCACACATAAATGCTGAAGTATTCAGTCCAGCTGCTGGCTCTGATCCAACATTAACATGGTACAGTCCATAGCCACGTGTGGCACCATGGAGTAACACCGGGTCGTCCTGCCAACTTTCTTCTTCTGTGGTAAAGCTGGTGTGTGGCACCAAAGAATGAAGCCAGCAGCATCCCACCGTCCCACTGTTCCTGCCAACTCCTTCCTTTTTCTCTTCTTCTGTGGTGATGGAGCTGATGTGGTGTGGTGACAAGGGCAGCCTACGATGCAGCGAGGGCCCCTGACTTGACTGAATTATCTCATCAGGGTCCCTTTATTAGGAACTCAGCAGGCTTATTATTTTTATTATTAACGGCCTGTGTTTTCATCCTAAGGATGCCAGGCTTCAGTGCACACAGCTGTTTCTCTTCAACTCCTATGTTTTCTCAACTTAAGAGGTGCTTTAGCAAAATGCCGTTCAGATATTTTTCTTCAGCATCCCCCCCCCCCGCCCTCGCTCCTATCTTTTCACTGGTCTGGCTTTCTCTTTTTTTTTTCTTCCTTAGGCAGGATTAGGCCAAGTTTAACAACCATGTCCACAGGCTGGAGTGACAGGGTAGTAAAATTATGTTGAGTACAGCGAGCCAGATAATCATTAAAGTATGAAATAATAAATCCAAGTTTGCCTGGTTTGTCTCAAACAAGGCACATCAATGTGTTTAAACATTCAAAGTGACAGTAGAAGAACATACCTTTCTCAACAGTATATTAGTAGAAGACTTCATAGTGAATTATTTGTATTCTTTGGAGACATCAATTATGTAATGATTGAATATACATCATGAAAAAGAAAGGAATGGTCACAGAGCATTAAAGGACTTATCAGTCATGAACAAGAAAGCAAAGTAAAATAGACACCCCGCCTCTGAGTGTCTGAATGCTGAAATCCTACTGGGAAGATTTATGTGGTATATTTTTATCTATCATTCATCACACTCCCACCTTCTTTTAGGAGAGGGTCATGAAGTGAATGTGGAGACATCAGGCTGCTAGCTAATAACCTTGTAGTGGAAGTCTGATCAATAGCACAGCTCAGGTTTCCCAGCTACATCACAGAGAGAAAGTGTAGCAGCAGCTGTTCGGAGCCTCAGTCTTGATATGAACTGGAGAGCTCACAAAGAGTAGAGATGCAATCCTTAGTGAGGTTTAACATATGGACACTTTGTTTATGTCAAAGATGACACTTGTTTTGAGAGTGTCTTTGGAAAGACGACAGTCCGCCACTTAAAGAATAAGTCTGGTGATATTCAATATTCTTTCTTATAGTCAACACATCTCGTTAAAAGATCAAAACTAATAATGTATTAATGTATTAAATGTAAAAATAACTGAGGAGCGTTAATGATTTTAACCAAATAAACCGATGTTGTAACTAATTTGTTAAAAACAAATTGTAGCCTATTTCTAAAGTTGAGATGAGCAGACTACGCCAAAGGAGTACTATTCAAAACACAAAAAGCACTGCTAATATTTTACAGATACAGCAAAAACATGTAGCTTTTAAATCATTCAAACCAGACAGCATATGAGCTATAGGATTCTGAGTTCATGAGCTGCCTAAAAACATCTAAAGACTGTGAAAAAGACAGGGACAGCCAGAAAGATTTCTCACAAATTCAAACCGTGCAGCAGAGCTCAAGCTGAGTTCAGAAGCAGAAAACATGATTCACACATTGAGACATGCAGACACCCCTGCAGCCATCAGTTTTTATGGATCCCAAAAGTCCTATTATCACAACCCTCCAGCCTGAAACAGGCGCTTGTTCCCCGAAGCCTTGTCACAGGAACCAGTGAGCCAGGGTTAATATTGGCTGTTCAACTGTGCCTCTATCGCTCCCAAAACTGTTCAGACTTGTCAGAATCACAGTGTGGTTGCTCAGATGGAGAAAGATTTCACCAGTGTCTCAGTCTGAGAGGGACTGGATCAGCATTCACTGTTGCCAGCGCAAATCGCAAGGGTGAAAACACGGAATGAAAACCCCTTTCTGGATAAAGGAGATGAAAGGGAGATAAGTAACTAAGATGGATTGGAGCAACGCAACTTGGTGACAGTTTGAGCAAATGATCTGTTGGGAACGTGTTTCGCTCCAATGAAAAATACAATTTGGGCTGTTGTACTATCAGCTAAAGAAGTTCAGCTGTGTAAACCTATTTTGAATGTTGAAACTCATGCTGCTGAATTTAGATATCCTGTTGAGAAATAAGTGACCTTGCCCAAATCCGTGTGAGTTTTTGTTGGGCCACCATGTAGTTTAATTTTTCATGCTTGCCGTTGCGTGCCAAGAATGTTTTTTTCCAAATGGGGTAAGATTTAACTATTGAGTCATGCTTTAGTTTTCCTTCACCACAGCTTGACAGTGGTAAGACTAGACTTGGTAAAACCATAAAGGGGGGATGGTCAAGCTAGAGGGTCAGTCACAATGTAAAAAAAAAAAAAAAAAAAAAAAAACACTCAGCATCCATCAATCATGGTCCCAAGACAGTTGCTCTACTTTCCCTCTTGCTGGTTTATCAATAAAGTGATTACCTTAATAGAAAGAACAGTGCCTTTTAAAAGCCTCTTTACTCGTCAGATAATTAAATTAGCCAATAGAGAATCTGTTCCTGATCGGATACATGAATTATTGATAAGCCAGTTGAATCTTTGGAGGGACTCTGGGACTCTCTATTAATAATTGATACTTCATCTGGATTAATATGTGTGTGAGTGTCTGTGCATTCATGAGACCCGTGATCTCGTTAATGTGAGAAGAATTTCATCTGTTTTCCTTGCCATCCATCCATCCATCCATCCATCCAAAATCCTTCATGCTCTTGGATCTTCAGTAGTCCAACAGCAGCAACAGTGACAATTGGGGAAAGGCAAAGTGCAGCAACCATGAGTGATGAATGCTATAAAAGCTCGTCTGACTTTTACTGCTTAAAATTTTCCCTCAGTTGTGTGCAGAGTTATTAAAACTAAGCCTTGTGTCCTTCACTACCCAGTCTGAGTAATAACAGGATAATGCAGTAAGTCAAACAGTCTTGTTCTAATTAGGTGTGGTTGTGTGTGGCGTTCCAGCGCCTGTCAACCGCTCAGACATAATGGCCATAAACATGTTGGGCCTCAGCACTCTGTGGATTCGCAGCACTGTCTGCGGGACAGGGATGGGTCCAATAAGGTCTTTTCTGTTGTGTTTTCCTACTGAGAGCAAACACAACAATCACAAGGGAATGTTGGTGCTAAAATAAACGAGCCAAAGACAAAAACACAGAGGGTACAGAGAGTGTGGCAGAAGTAAAATATTGTTTTTTGATCAAAGACAGCCAAAACTTGATTGTCTTGTCGACTTCTTGGATCTTTTTACTTCCTCTTAACCTTTAGTTTGTAAAGAATCAGAAGCAACAATTAACCCAGGAAACCTTAAGGAGAAAAACTTCACTTTTCTTATATGCATGGTTTTGTAATAGATGTACCGTTAAGAAATTACAGTGATTTTCTGCAACTGGAGCTCAATTATGGCCACTGAGTAGTGTCCTAGCACAATTTTGTGGTATCTCACTGACTAGTGTGGTTTTAATTTTCATGTCTGCAAAATGACAAAATGATGCACTGGGCTGAGGCTTTGAACTGACAAGATGACTAACTGCCCTCAGCCAATGTTTGGTTTACAACCATAAAACATTAGATATTTCAGTGCTTGTAGGATGTATCAGGTCTTACAGAGTAAATACGTCTCAGTTATCTCTATAGGAGCCATCAGTATGACAGCCACACATTAATGTCATGCTCAAAAAGCAAAGGTTTATCAGAATAAATGGAGGCGTCAAACTGTTCACTGTCCACACATAACACAAAATATATTGGAAAACTTCTTAAAGAAGAATGGGACAGTAGTAGACACTAACTGCTACTTGATGAAAAGCCAAACTGACATTACTGAATTGATCTGAATCAAGGACTATAGTAGACTGAACGCACTGATGGAATTGAAGTATAATAGCAGCAAAGGAGATACAAGAACAGATTCATAGTACAGATAATTAACCTTGAAAAAACTAGAATACCTTATGAGCATCTATTATATGAAGTATGAAAATCAAAATGGAAGGAAAAAAGGGATATACACACCATACATAAATAGTTACAACAAAGTGCTTTGGGATACAAATAGTCACAAATAAAGTGGATCAAGTGTCTTGTGTGTGCAGAAAGTTAGCAGCATGAAAATCAGTTATTGCACTTATATGCAGCGACTTTAGGAAACTGCCTGGGTTACAAGGTCTTGGGTTGATTTTCAGTGAGCATGATGTAGGTGCAATTCAGTGTGTGTGATGATAAATATGCACTGAAATATATATCACTAAGCACTTATTTTTCTCATGTATGAGGAAGTATCTTTGTGTTCCTTCAAGTAAAGTAATACTGTACTTCTGGATTCGCTCCTTCTCATTCATTTGTGACTACTCAGGATTTTGGGCACTTTATAGTAAAGTGTTAACACTGAGACCTCCTCTCTTCCCCTCAGCGTTCAGCTCCTTGTGGGTGGAGTTTTCACACACTTTGCAGTGACAAGACAATGTGCAACAACGTGAGGCCACGCTGAAAATCCACTGCCTGGAGCCACCAAGCAGACCGGAGAGGAAATGAACACATCGCTCCTTTTTTTCACACCTTTACCTTTACTCCAATGCATCCCCATCTCTCCTCTTCCTCCCTCCCTCTTTCTTTCTCACTCAATCACCCCAGGCATTGAACTGATAATCCAAAAGGTCACCTGTGGCCTCTCTCTCTCTCGCCCCTCCCTTCTATTTCTCTTCTACAATGAGAAAAAAAAGAGAAAACAAGCCTGAGGGAGTTTCAATCCTGATCACCGAGGGCGGGTGACTCTGGGAGTCAGACAAGTGTCTTCTCATCACAATTTTTCTCCCACATCATTTCCTTGTTCTCAGAGATCCTGTTCTCCATTCATGTAGGTGAAAAGGTGACACGGATTATTCAGCAGCTAAGGAATGTAAGCCACAGGGTAATTCAGTAATACTCTTTAAGAGCCTGCTTCTATCAAAACTTTGTGAGATAAGAACCATGTCTAAAATTACAAGTAGAAGTACATACTACATGTACCAAAGAGGAAAACATCTCTCTGGTACATGTAGTACCACCCTTTTTTTTTTTTAGGCCTTGACCATCAAAGCTAATTTTGTATGTGTTTTTTTTATTATTATTATTCTATGATAACTATTTTTTTTCCCTTGTGTTGACATTAACAGTTACCACATAGGCAAGTAGTATAAGTAATTAATGTAAAGTGGTGTCTTTAAACTCCATGCAGTGTGCTTACTAATCCAGTCTGTGAGACGAGCACAAAATCAAATGCAGGTAAATGACATACTTGCTGTTGTTTCACTTTTAGTTAACTTCCTGTAAGCAGAGAACGTATATTTGTAGTATCATTGCACAAAACCAGTATTTCCTTTGGGGGAAAAGAGACATATTTTCTCATTCAGGAGGATCTGAAACTTCTTTTTTTTTGGAAGAAGTCGCTGTTATTTTGTCTTGTCTTTATACACACCTTTTAGCTCTGCAAATCTCCACAATCATCTATTAGCTTCCTGTATAACTATCAGATTTCAAATCAATGATTTGCAGCAATCAATTTCTGTGGCTTTTGTGCAAGCTTTCGGGTGGCAGGGATGAAAGGTCAAAAGGGCAAGGGCAGGTCCCTCTCCCACATTTCATTTTGGAAATAAATCAATATTAACACGGTGAAAAGAAATGAGTAAACCAGGCACAGCAATTTGTCCAATTTGGATTTTATATTAATAATACATTTAAAGATATTGTTCCTGTTAATTCTTATTGAATACATATGAAGCAAGAGTTGAGCTGCTTCAAGAGACTTCAAATGTGGTATGGCAAAGTCACCTGTAAACCACAAAACTGATGTTTCTCTGCTTTCTCAGTATCAACATTGTAAGACAGACCACAGTCTTTTTTATTATCCTCATTAAAAGTTCCGCTTTTCATATTTTGCGGACAGACATATTGTAAAAATACAGTTCATTATGCAAGACTCCAATAAGATGAATGAGTGTGAAAATAAAGTATATTTTAATTTGCCTCTGGGAGAAACACAACTGCAAAATCTTTAAAGTGTGTAAAGTTATTGGCATCTCATGACCACACACAGTACATGAGTCTCTGTATTGGTATTAGTTTTGACCTCCAGTTTTGTTTTTTATTTCATTGTCTTGTGAAGTGCTGTCTGATCCAGTGGAGAGAATAAGCAGTTTCTCCTGTACCACCTCAGTGCTTTTCTCTCTCTTTCTAAGACTAAAATCTGTTTCAGATTGCGAGGCAGCGGGGCTTCTGTAACTCAGGAAGCCATGAGAAAGTATTTGAAATCGTCCCTTTTTACACAGAAAAGACACCCTGCCTCCTTGTGTTTATAATCTTTCACTTTTTCTATCTCTCACTCTTGTTCTCTCTAACTTTGTTGTTCCCAACTATCCTTTTTCATATTCATTCAGGGTATGATATGAAGTGTCTCAAAATTAGGATTTATAAGATGCGATGCAGTTGCTTCAGCTTATGATGAGAACTTCCTGATGGTTTTGCTAAGAACAGGTGAAACGTTTTGTCTCAGTGGCTTTCATTTTCTTGCACCTAATGCTGTTTTCATTTCATGACTTTATTTAATTTTTTTTTCTGCTTTTCTTTCCTTCACTCTTTCATTCTTTCTTCCCCTCTCCCCCGATCTTATTACTCTCTATCCCCTGCAACTCACCTCCTTTTGCTGACAGTGATTAAATATTCTCTGTGCCTTCCGATAGAAAGGCAGAAATCACACAGACATGCACATACAGGTCATGTAATGAACTCTAGTTTCCTTTAGCCTTCCAGCCATGGGAATCCAACACAACATAGCCAGCAATGACATCATGCAGTACCCTCACAGGTCAAGTCTAATCCCTTATCATTATAATAACAGACACACAAACCAACACAAAAGTTTTGTTTTAGCTCAGTGATTAATAGGTCATGAACACTTGCAATATGTGGGACTGCTCTATATCAAAGACTTATTTGAAGATTTCAGTTGTGTCTTTGCATCAGAAAGAGCTACTGAGGCTGTGTTCATGTGAGGTTCGCCTTTGAAGTTTCATTGAAGTTTATTGGTTGTTGCATATTTAGTAAGGGAATCCCTTCCTCTCATTTACTGTTCTGTTGTGTTGCCACAACAGCAACGTAAGACAGCCAGTTGGTACTGTCTTTAACAATGGCCATGACTTTTTTTTTCCAAAAGCAGATCCTATGTGATTGCACTTGGCAATACTTGACAATACTTTTGTTTAATGATGTGATGAGTAAGATGGGATTGAATAAAGAAATGGTCCCTTTGTCATGCTCAGTGCAAGTGCCCCAGGGTAAGTTCATTTAAGTGCAATTATTTAAAAAAAAAAAAAAGATGTAGTGAAATAGAATATTTGTGAGATACATGTTTTAAGATATCATGAGGATGAGAACCATGCAGGAGTGACTGAAATGCTCAAACAGGAACCGCCCTTTACTGAGATACCACAGATATTATTTTATACACTGTTGCTAATAAAGTTGGAATAGAATATATTTTATCTCTTTCCATGAAATGATTGTGACAATGTGATTTATTCCATTTCACCTGGGTAATTGGGACACATAATGTAAACATTGCACTTGGTCAAAAGTGATTACTGATGCATTTAAATAGGAATAAACAGAGGTTTGTGTCTGAAAACAAAATTATTCCAACTTTATGGGCAACAGTGTAAATTCTTTCACAACAACTAAATACAGATCATACATATAGATCAGTGTTACTGGTGCCAAAGTACATATTTTGTTTCAGTTCAGCATGGCTAACATGTGCTTCCATATTTTGTTTGTTGAAAGACTTTTCACAGTTCCCACTTTGGTCCAGACTGAAATATCTCTTAAGATATTGAATTCAAATGAAATTGTGTACAGACATTCAGGGTCAGATTTCCTCTTACACCACCAACAGGTGGACAATGACATGACGACCATTGTCGCATGAATTGCCGTGGAACTTGGCACATGAAGTGATTAATCTTAAATATTTCAACATCTACAGGATGTACTGGCACAAACCTTTGTACAAGCATTAATGTTCCTAAGAGGATGAATATTACTGATTTTGGTGAGCCCCTGACCTTTCCTCTAGGAACACAAGGAAGTTGGAGTTTGTGGTTTTGGCTGAGATGGCTGAACAACTGTTCATACACGTTCATCTCAGGTGGTACAGGATGAACTGTATGCTAGATAACTATTTTCCTGGCACCATCATCAGATCAACAATTTCATTTGTCTAGTTCTTTGGTTTATGACCAAATGCAATCAGCCTCAGTTATACTTTTGTGCTAATTAGTAGATGTTAACATGCTAACACATTAAACTAAGATAGCGAACACTGTAAACATTATACCTCTTCAATATCAGAATGTTAGCATTGTCACTGCTAACATTAGCATTTAGCTCAAAGTACCACTGTGCACATAACCTCATAGAGCAGCTAGCATTACTGAAGACTCTTATCTAGTTAGGTCAGCTGAAGCTACATCCAAACTACTATGTTTTCATTTTAAAATGGCATTTTCATTTTAAAACAGCATTTAAAAAAAAAAAAAAACTATATCCAGATGACCATTTTAGCTCCATATCTAATCTCCATCCATACTAGCACACCTGAAAACACATATCACATGACCTTTCACATACACTGGGCATGCAACAGGATGCAGATTGTCTACTGTGCAATTGGTTATTTGCAGAAAAAACAAACGCAAACGCAGTTGTAGCGTTAAAATGCAGACTGCACAAAAGCTGCTAGCAAAGACGGCAAGGTCAGTAACGCTTGTATTTCATTATCCATGTTGCTTTCACCATTGGTAGTCATGATTAGATAAGACCCAATCAGGGAGTGACTGTGGGTGTCTACATCATCATTTCCAAAAGCCTCATGTTTCTGCCCGTCCAGACTACAACGCAAACCCAGAGTTTTTAATTTACAACAGATCCAGTCTCCGTTTTAGGGTTTCGAAAACTTGAAAAACGTGCAAACATAGCAAGAGATGCAGATTAAAACTAAAACATAGTAGTGTGGATGTAGCCTGAGTATATTCTAAACCAGGATACAACATTAAAATAAAAACTGGACAAAGTTTGAAGTCCATGTTGACATGAATCTAACCATCAATATTCACCCATTTTAGTTGTACAGAGTAGCATGGCTGTCACTACTTCAAACTAAATCTCTTTGACTGCTATGAATAATGCGTGAATCAAAAGCTGAGTAGAGTTCATTGGAAAATGGAAACAATATAATAATATGATACTTAATCCTTTTTGGTAAGGAAGTTTTCACCATGCTTCCCTCTCACATCGAGGTCAGTCCACAGGGTCGACAAACAGAACAACAGCTTGGGAAATGAGTCAGCATTTTGCTCATGGAAATGTCAACAGGAGAAATTATTGACACATGGAGAAAATCATATCTGAAAGTAGAGGTGACATGTTGTTAAGAATAACTGGGGTAAATGTAATTTTTTGAATTCACTTTTTTTTTTATCATTATTTTTTGATGCCAACCATTGCTGGAAACTAGCTCTTACCTTTTCTCTGTTCTTCTTAAAAACCATTACCCAAAGGAAAACCATTCAAATATTATCATCAACCAGCAATGTCATTCCTCTGTCAACAGCAACAACTCAAAAACCTGAAAAACATTCATTGTCAACAACACAATAGGCCGTGTTGTTGTGAAACTACTTCACACCATTCCTCGAGTCACATGGGCAGAACAGAAATACAATACTCTCGACACGCCTTGTCTTTGTCAGAGAGAGCGAGTTTAAAAAAAATCCCTATATGCTTTCAAGCATGGATCCTAAAGTCCAATGATTTCTGCTCTGTCGTGGGAACTTGTAATGCTCCGTGTGAACGTATCTGTCTCACCTCTGGGCCTGTGCGCAGGAAATGGAAGAGTTGAAAGTGTGTTTTTGTGCGTCGGTTCAGGGGGTTGAGGTGGAGGGTTTCAAAAAGCAAAAGGTTGTGGAATTCTCTCAGGAGATCGTCCATCATATGAGAGAGGCAAACTGTCTGAGGTTTTACTTTATTTGCATATGTGAGGGAATTATAAATCACCAGAGGTGAGAACAAGTGTTGATCGTCTGAGCTGTCATTTGAACACCAGCTGTGTTTCAGATTTGTAGTTTAGTTTTCTTAACACACTCAGGAGTTTATGGTTGTTTTAGAATGGTTGCGCTCAGTTATGTTTAGTGGTTTCCTGGTACTGATAGCATTTGTGAATGATGAGAGCGACATCTTGTTGATCCAGGGTTCACAAAGCGTGTCATACATGGAGCAGAAATGTAAGCCATTTTCACACAGGTTGACCCAGTCACTGGTGTGTTTGTACACATGGGAAAAGATACAGAAGAGTCAAATGAATACCTGCCCCGGGGATGTTCAATTCCACATATCCGCTGAGACATTCCTTTAAACATTTACTGTTGTGGGCTACAGTTCCTGGGTTGGGTGAGAAAAGTGTCACCAGACAGATTTTCTCAAAGATCATCAGTGAGCCCAGGGGCTGTCACAGAGGATGAGTCTGACAGTCTCGCTTACTGAGTAAATAAACAGAAAAGTTTAATGGGATTTAATGGCAACTACTGGGGTGATTATATTCATCCAGTGTGTGCATCTCATAGTGACTTATAAATCAAGTTTCATATACTAAATTGTAGGAAAAACTCGCACCAGGTTAAAAAGAAAATAATAATAAGAAAATATACCTTTAAATTAAATCAGTAATAATTAATGATAATATATATAGCAATTAGTGCCATCATCATCAGTTAATCTGCTGTCTAATTTCTCACAGAAGCGATTGATATGTCATAAAAAAATATGTGAAAATTGTGAAAAATTAACTAAAACTTGGGGTTCTGTCAACCAATAGTCCAACACCCAAAGATGTTCAATCTAACAGCACAACAAAAAAAGAAAAAAAAAAGAAAATCCTGTGTTCAGCGGTTGTTGAATATGTGGCAAAAAGGTGGGCATTCTATTCAATGGCAGTTTTTGAGGTGATACTTTGGGGTGTTTACACAGTCGGGGACGAAATTCTATGAATGCCTTACAGCTCAGTATACTACAATCCAGCACAGCGATACCATAAACCACAGACTCAAACTGCTAAAACAAAGGCAGTATTTATCGCAGGGCGATCGTTCAGGTATTTATGTTGATGTGTCCAAACTCTGTGGTAATGTGGTAAGTAATGATAGAATTGCATTTCTACATTTTTACATCCATGTTTCATTATCTAAATACAATGAGCATTACAGATTAGAGGGCCAGTGTCTACTAAAAAATGAGATACACAATGCTGGGAGCCCTCCACATATGTATTGTTACATGTGCATTTCTAATGCTATTTCTCATGCTGTACAAACATTGGTGATTTTATACAGTATATCAGTCCAGTGGGGCAGCTCCTGCAGGCTGGAGTTTCATCCCGCTGTGGAACCAACTCTGTCTGAGGCTTACAGCCTGAAACATCTGTTGTAATTTCTGTCAAATTGAATTTTTATTACCTGGTCATTAAAGCCGCAGCAATGGCAAAACCAGATGGGTTCTTGCTGACCTTACAACTGCTTCTTTTTTATGGTGTTGGTGAAAATTGAACCAAAGGAAGCTGTGTGCTTTATAAAATTAAGGCAATCATTCCCACATTCCAGAGACATGGGGGGCACTGAGGAGGGCAAAGATGGGTGCAGAGCAGCAGTCAAAGGGTAGGCTATACGTATGCTTTTATATGTGTGTATATAGATCTATGCAGTATACAGTACATGCACTTCTTTGTGGGTATATTCCTGTGCAGAGATTGCATATAAGGGGTTTTAAATAATTTGGTTATATAATACAAAATCTGTATGGCCTTCAAAAAAACAGTAGGTAGCCTGAACTTAGATGAATCTCATACATTTAGTAAATCATTGCTTATATGACATATTTGAATGAAAAGAAAAAGTCAGACTGGTGGCTCAAAAGTGGTTTTATAGAGCCTATACTGCAAGTGGGAATTAAATGTCAAATTGTTTTTTTATTAATGTTTGGATTGTTTCATCAAATAGAGATCTGCAATATATTACACTGGGAAAATAACCTTCCCTGGCCCTGCACATGCGTGTGTTCCTGAGGGGCCTCCCGGCTGCACGGCTAGAGGCCAGGGTCAGTCAAATAACACACACAACATATAACCAGCATGGGTGAGAGCTGTCTCACTGGGAGGGAGGGCTGCTCCATCACTGGTCCCAGTGGGGAGTAATGGAGGGATGCTGGGTGTGTTTATTAGAGACAGAGGGAGGGGAAAATAATTTCAGAGGAGTGAAGTGGGAACATGCCTCTTGGTCCTTCAATATACATTAAAGTCTGAACCTGCTTTTAGATACTTTTAGTCAGTTATTAAAAGAATATTGCAAGTTGGCTGCATGAAGCTCCACCAAGTCATCATCATCTTAAAACGATATGCAAAGAGTTGTATGTGGCCTTTTGTGGATCCAGACTGAGCTGTGTGAAGTCAGATAAATTGCCTCGAGCGATGTCACAAGAGGCAGCATCTGTTGGAGGTGAAGACTACAAGTATAAAAAGGAAAAGCAAAACAAATGTATGTATGTATGGAGTTTGAAAGAAGTGAGCTTACCAAAATTTCTTCCATTACATACCCAAATATCTGACCAAACCGTCAACAGTCAATTTGCATTTTGGGTAATCAAGGTACCAGAAGTGATTGGCACAAACAGAGAGGAAAGTGTAGGGGGAAGATGGAGATGGGAATTGCAAAAGAGCAAGTGGACAGGCGCTTCTGAGTCAAGGGTAGATTTTGGGTGTGATTTTGAAGTTGGAGGTGATGCTAAATGATGGGTAGGCCTAGGCAATATGGACTTTATGCTTTGCAGGCTGGATAGAGGGGGCATCTAAACGCAGATGTGGTGGTTATAGGGCTCTCGCTTCCTTTCACATTGCGTTAAGCCCTGCAAAGTATTATATTACATTCATCTCTCCTCTTTTTTATGTTCTCTCTCCCTCCCTTTTCTGCATTTTCTCAGTTTCCCTCAGCATGGAGTAGTCATGCTTATGTGATGTTCACATCAGTGTTTCACACAACAAAATGTTTAACTTCACATGAGCGTCTCCATCAGCACAGTTACGTTCTTGTTGCTGGTTAAAAATCCCAGCTGACATCTTCTTCTCTGTTGGTAAAACGTTCTTCAGCAAAACACAGAAGCGCCATGTTCCCGTCTCGTGACTGGAGGAACGCTGATGACACACTGTGACAGTAACTGTGTGTCAGCGGATACCGGCAGCTGGCAGGAGGATAGACAGACAGCCAACTGAAGTCATCAGAGGAAGAGAGAGACAATGGCAGCTTTTATTTCTCCACCACACATTCCAGTGAAAGAAAGGAGCCTGCCTGCCCGCCTGCTGTTTGAACCAGAGGCAGACTAGTTCATCTTGTCTGGGTCGCGGTACTTTCCAGAGCCATTGTCATTTGGTACCTCGGTGTTACGATGTCACAATGAAGGATTTTGTGTCTGTAGTTTTTTTTTAAATCAACAACATAGGACTACGTTTCTTCACTGTTATATCATCATCATCATCATCATCATCAATTACTATGAGTCTGGTATCACTGACAACACTAATGATGAAACACCCTAATGATCATCAGTCATGTCACTGAGTTCATGAGGTCGTGGCTGTTAATATTAAAAGCACAAACAATGGCCTCTATTTTTAACAGTTTTTTAAAGCAGTAATTCCTGTCTTTCTTTATGCATAACAAAAGGCAAACTGAAGCTGCTGCTTGCAAGTCTGAGTGCATTTTGTGGTGTTATGGCATATTTTTATTACTCTGATATTGAAAAATAACTGCAGTGCGCTTGAGAGCATGTAAAAATGTAATATTATTGCTTATTTCTTGTTTATTTTGAATGCTAATTGCAATTTTGCCTAAATTTGTCAGTGTGTGATCTAAAATACCAGGAAATTTATTTTCTGAAACATATTTTGTGAATATAATGTAATTTTGTGAACAGTAATCACAAAAGAATTTAACATCAGGACATGAAATGAGCCATTTTTGAAAATACTATTAAAAGTCATGCAGCATTCTCTACACAAACCATATGGGAAAAGTCAAAATGTAATTTTTTTATCCCGTTAACCAGCAGGAAGTTGTATATTTAAAGGTATTTTTGTGACCCAACAGATGTCTTCTGTCTGCCTAGACAGATAAAATCTTTGCCTGTGGTCAAACCCACTTTTAAATCCAGCATTTCCATAGACTGCACAGACGTGACGTATATGATCAACAAAGAAGAAGAGCAAAATGAGCAACACAGTCAGTGGACATACTGAATTTAAACACGTTTCACTCTGGGGAAACATTTGGGGGAGAAAGTAGACAACTGTGAGATCATGAAAATACTGTACTTTTGAACATGCGACCCTCTATTGGATAACATCAACAGCATTGGATCTTGTACTAATGGCATTAAAAGCAAAATGACCTTCCCTGACCTGCACACCTTGTCTCACTACTTCCTGCATTAACACAGTCATTAAACGTAAATCACCAATACAGAATGCAAGTCGGAGAAGAGTGATCAATGTTAAGTTTTTGTATCTCAGACCAAGAGCTTCTTCCCCAGACTCATCATTGTCATCACTCATCACACAAGGCAAAGAATCCAGTTTCTCCACTGACCGTGGCCTCAATAAACCAGAATGCACCGCTGTTGCTACAAGCCATGCTTTGCGTTGAGCCATTGAGTGTGGGCCATAAATCATTTTCTCAACAAGAAAATGTTCCTTCTTCCTTATCACTGTTTCTATCACTCTCACAGCTGACAAGTGCCAAAAGCAACAGGTTCAGGCACATTCTCTGGGGGATTTTTGAAATTATGCTTTGGTTGGAAGTGAGAAATTACTAACTGAAGTCATCCTTGATGAGCAGGATTGAGGAAATGAAGTAGTACATGACAGCACAAAATAACAACTGGAATGCATCAGAGGATAATATTTTTTTTTAAGTATAAGAGGGTGGAATTTTGCTTTAACTTCAAAAGAGACATTCACCCATGTTTATATTACAATTTTATGCAATCAACTTTCCTAATATGTCTCTAACTTCTTGTCATTTATGGATTATCAACTCAGACGTGGCAGCAAAAAATTAGTTCCTTCATTTCTCTTTCTCCTGTTTTTTGCTTTTGTTATTACACAGCATTGAAAAAAAAAACACCTTTTCACACAGGACACGTGTTGTTATCCTGCGTTTTTTGAAAGCCATATCACCCTGGAGGATGTTCTTTTCTTTTATTTTGGAAAGGTCAGTGATGCCGACACTAGCCCAGATGTAAAGTAGCATGAATCTCCCCCAGGTGCCCTCACATATCCATGTCTGCGGGTGTTGAGATGGTGTCAGCGAGGGCATCCTGTTGTCGCCGCTCGGGAGAACCTGTTTCCTCCTGAGCCGCAGCTCCCCACTCCAACACACTCTTCCTCATATTACAGAATACACAAAGAGACAATGGCACAAAGTTGGGCACAAATGAAGCAGGCACAAACACACACACACACACACACACACACACACACACACACACATATTCTCATTATGTTAAACGAACAGAAAGGCAGACGATGAGACACCTGCATTGTGCCTCCTACATGTGGGGAAAATATGATGGTTGAAACTGTCAAGTGGCCAACAGCTGTTGTTAAAACTATACATCCACACAATGTTTAAGAAGTTACTTTGAAAGCATAACTTTGCAAGCTACCAGTAACTTCACACTGGAAGAAGCAAAGCTAACCTAGGGATAAATCTTGATTGGTTAACTGAAGCTACTTGGAAAAAGTAGTTCTACTCTGTAAAAATCAAATTAATGTACATGCTGTGATGTGAAATTCTAACAAAATATAATACTATTATACAGTCATACACAAACCAAAAAAAAAAAAAAATCCCAATATTCATAGGAAAGTGCAAGGAATGTCAGCACACAATAACTGCGTAATTGACATGGTGATTCTTGATTCAGGAGGTTTATCCATGATGACACTGTCACTGTGTGAGCACTGAGCAACACCACCGCCCTTGGCCTTTGCACACGCAGTACACAACAGTCACGTATGTGATGGTGGCTGCCTGGGTATTCCTTCACAGTGGTCAGGAGGAAAGAAAAAGGGGGCAGTGCTGGCCAAAGGGGGGTTCAATTACAGTAGAGATGCAATGGGCAAAATAAAAAGTCATTCCTTTCCTTTTATGGTTTTGTAGTTGCAGTAGTCAACCACACAAAAAATAAATGGGAAAAAGTAACTTAACTACTTGAATTTCAACGCACATATGGATCTAATTGAACTACAACAAGCTGCTGCAAAATGTAGTTAAACTACAGGTTTCAGTACATGTAGTTCACTACTCTCGAACACTGTATCCACATGACCTGTTTTGGTAGCCTTAAGATTTCCAATATACATTACATGAGCAGATAATATGCTCTATGCATATGAAATGAATGAATGTAAAAACAGGGTTGATGTTTCTAATCATTTATGCTGGAAAGGTTTTGTTGGGGAAAGGCATCATGTCGTTTACCTGAGTGGGATGGTTTAAAGCCACAAGAAGTAATCATATTAAAGCCATCTCTGAAACATCCTTCTTTTCCCCACACATTTCTAATTTACTTTACAAGTAATAAATAAATAAGCACATTTAATCAAGACTTACAGGTAACATTTTAAGGTATTTATTCTTCATTTGAGAATTTCCATATTAAGCTCATTTATATTTCTTCTCCAGGGAATAATTGTACTTTTCATTTCATATTTACATTAGGGCTGTAAGTAGTTTGCAGATTAAGATGTGACACTGATTAAAGATCAATTCTCCAACAGCAGATAAAAAGGTTTAAATTAGTCACATTGCTGCTGCTACCAAACTAAAATGCTACACTTTAATGCAGTAATAGCAATGTGATTTTTTTTTTTAATTAGTTCCTTTACCTATAATATTTAAGTATGTTTAAAAATATGAATATAGTAATTATTTAAATATATATATTATTGAATGCAGAGCTTTAGAAATAGCTAATGCAGTAGCCTAGATTAAGTTTGTGTAATTTGTTTATTTTACTTAATCAATGGATCTATATTTCTTCCACACTGTTTATGGCTTACACAATAAAATAAGAATGGCAGCTGTAGCAGAAGTATTGGCCTATAGAGAAATAATATCAAGGCAGTGAGATAAATGGAAATAATTAATCCCCACAAACACACACACAAACACACAAACACACACGCACACACACACACACACACACACACACACACACACACACATCCACACTTACACACAGTCAAAGATAACAAACGCTGTTTATAAAACTGTCAATACCCCGGAGTTATTTACCACAAACTAACAAATCCTCGTATCTGGAGAGCAGACAGAGAGTCCGCAGCTTCAGAGGGTCGCTCTGAATAGTTCGTGGGTCGTTGTGTAAACAAACGCGGAGAAGAGCCCTCGACCAAACAAAGATTTAACGCGCAGATAGAGGAGAAGCCGAGAGGTGAAGCACTTCAGCAGAAGCAATAGGCTAAATGAGAGGAGTGGTTGAGATAAAGGGGGGTGTGGTGTGTTGGGGGGGGGGGCGCAGCGCACGCAGAAACAAAAACACACACACACACTCACACACGACCAGGTTGTCTGCAGCGCGCACACTCCTCGGGAGGAGGAGAAGGAGGAACCAAAAAAAAAAAAAAAAAAAAAAAAAAAAAAAAAAGAAAAAAGTCTTCGCTCGTTTAGTTAACATCACTTCCCCACCGCCCGGAAAGCAAACGCTCCTCTGAAGCTGCGGAGGGAGAGAAGTGAGATCGATGCGAGCGAGTGTCTGCTGAAAGCTGTCAGCTGTCAGCACCTGGAGCCTCTCGACCAAAGACTCCTATGCGTCTTCTTCCTCTCCTTCCTCTTCTTCTACTCTTTCTCCTCCCTGCTTCCTCCTTCTTCTTCCTCTCAGGAGCTGCGAGTCAAAATCACTTTGTCACTGGTTTGCGGGACACTTGTGAAAAGTCTGCGGAGTTTCTTCGGGGCATGGAGACAAAACTGCTCTGATTGATAATCGGATTTTTTTTTTTCTGCATATTCCTCTGTCTGGATAATGGTAAGTGTGACATCGTTTTTCTCTCCATCTTTTACTCTTTCTTATCCCTTAATTCTAAATTTTGATCGTGTCCATTAAACGGAATTAAATAGCCTGCAAAGTGCATCCTTCCTTCTGCGAAACATTTCTGTCCTCATATTAAGATCGGAGTGATGGCCTCTTAACCAGCCCCTCATGGAGATACGATCATGATGACTTTATAATAATGATCAGTTCATAATAGAATAAGCATAAGACTGAAAATTTTATTTCTACAGTTCCAATTTATTTCTCCACTTTTCTCCATTTCATTTTGCACTTATGCTAGTATTAATATAATATAATAATGTAGCATAATATTTAAAAATGTTTGTTTTGATATAGTGTGAGAGTATATGACAAAATAAAAGGGAACAAATTTACTATGAAGTTATTACAGTAATCTTTGATTCAGCTCAAAGGCCTGACACAAACACCAAACGCTTGTTGAACACATTTGGGATTTATGTATATTCTATGTAACCTATATTGTACTAATGCACAAAAAGTTTGGTCAGTGTAAAAGTGAATTGTATGTTTGTTTTGTCAGTGCAGTATTGCATATTCTGTCTGCACATCATTTTCCACTTTACCATTCAGCTCAGCTCTCTGTTATCCATTCTGACTCATTGTAAGTCATTAATAAGAAGAGACCCCCCCCCCCCCCCCCCCCCCCCCCCCCCCCCAATCCTCCATCTTCAAACCAGTTGTTCATGTCTCAGTGAGGTGTGTGAAAAGATGTGTGTGAGGGGAAAAGTGTGTGAGGCACCTTCTCTTTTGATTGAGCTCCTTTGTTTTTCTTGGTGCTGGTTGAATCCGTGCAACACTTTTGGCTTGGCTTAAGTACAGAAGATTACACCCAAATCACTGACACCCCCTCAGCTCAGCAGCTATTCAGAGGGACCCTCATTAACTAAATTAGGGGAGCCTCACTAAGCATTTTTCAAAGGCTGGTATTCATATTTTTCAAGGACCCCTTCATGGCTCCAGACTTGAAACTCACCCACTGTGTTTTGCCAACCGTTTAAATCACCTTGAAACATTTCTATCAGCTGCACAGTCAGAGGAGCACAGATGGGGCCCACTGTTTTTTTTTGTTTGTTTTTTTAAAAATGTAAATAAATAGATGTCAAGCAAAGAAATCTGAGATGACATTTTCTTGTAATTCTTAGAATAGGGTTTAATGTTTTTCATTATATTTAAAATTGTAATTTAATTTTGAAATACATTATGGGAGATCAATAGAATTTTTTTTACTTATTTTTTTACTTTAATTCAAATTTACATCATATGAAATTATAAACGTTTTGGTTTTGAATTTTCATAGATGGTCTTCACTTGAGCTTTCTTCAAATGTAGCTTATCATCGTTGTTGCAGGGCAAGCAAAGTTTAACTTCAGAGAAATGTGTTTCCAATATACCAGCTCTCAGAAATGTCACACTCATTTCTGAATTTTATAAAATCAACTGGACATATGTCTGCCCTTGTCAGTGTCAATTATCTGTTAGCTGACGGGCTGTAAATCTCACTAAATCTCCTTATATTCCTGTATTTTAACCCTCACAAATAACATCCCGGGGTCTGATGGGGGGGGGGGGGTGCTAGACCACATACCAAAGGTGTGTGCTCGGGTGTGTTTGATTTAACACTGTGGTTCGTCTCCTAATAACATTAGGCCCCATTTTCTGGACTCCCTCTCCTCGGCTGGCCCAGGACCTTCTCTCTCTCTCTCTCTCTCTCTCTCTCTCTCTCTCTCTCTCTCTCTCCCTCTCTCCTCAGGCTTCATGGTTCTTATTACTAGCTCTAATAAATTGTGAATAAGCAGCAGCCCAAAAAGTCCCGGGCTGTGGAGAATTCCCCATCCTGTAGCGCAAGGCACCCCCTCTTAAGAAAACACAAATTAATTCCAAACCCCTCTGTAGCCAAACGTTTGTGGAATGATAAATATTTTCATAGGAAGCTCTGCTCTTCCTGACTTTATCTGCACCAATTTCATTATATTTCTTTACAGCCGCACAGTTCTTGATGTCGTTTAGCTTCTGTGCATTTCTCTCTCTCTCTCTCTCTCTCTCTCTCTCTCTCTCTCTCTCTCTCTGGGAGTCAAACAGCCTTGCTGACTTGAACTGGAGGTTACAGCAGGGCTCTCATCTTGACCCATATAGTCTGAAAATATATTCACTCCACTCTGTCAGTGTGAAACGAAGATATCAGCCCAGCAATAAAAGCTCTACTGTTAGACGTTATTCTGAGTCAGTATAAAGGTCATTTCGCACAGTTTACTGAAGTGATTGTGGTCTGCATCTGGTGCAGTAAAGTTTGTATCTTTCTCAATTAGATGCTCCTTTTTTTGTACTCAGACACTATTGAATTCACACACACACACACACACACACACACACACACACACACACACACACACGCACACACACACACACACACACACGCGCACACACCTTTGTGTCTTTGCTCCAGAGCAAACTTGTCTAAATGTATATGTGGTGATCATATTCTGACAATCTCACAGAAACGATATATATGTGAAAATGCTCCAACACTTTGTACCTTGGGTTTGACAGAAGAGCAAGGTGAAAAGTATACATTAGTTTGTCCTTGTTTTGACAATGAGAAACAGATTAATTAAATAATGCGACAGTATTAATCCAAGATGTGTTGAACGACCATTAAAGACTTTTGCTAAGTTTGTTGAAATAATAATGGCTACTTTAACTTTAAAGTAACTGCTGTATATTGACCAAAGTGTATTTGTTTGTTTATTAGTATATTTGATTTTATATTTATTCACTTATAATTTTCCCATTTTTTTGTTGTATTTGTTTGCTCATTAATGGGAAATTAGTATCATCATCCACTTACTTCATTTTTAATTCTTTGGGGTTTTTATATGTAACTATGTCCATGTGGTAGGCCTGTGCCTCCTCGAGAGGTAATAGTCTAAAATAAAGGATAAAGTCTAAAATCAAATCTGCAGGTAATGATGAATCCGCATTGTACTGCAAAGAAGTACAGCTCCAGAGGTTCAGAGTAAAATGTAAGTTAAACTAAAGCCTGATAAAATCACACATGTCAGTTTCTTAGGTCAGTTTAAGGTTTCAGCTGTACTGCCTCTGAGGCTGCATTCATGAGCGTCTCTGGAAATGTTGCAGCTTTCTGCCCCAAAACAGCAACTCTGACTGAACCAAAACTTTACCAGTTTTCTGTAAAAGTTATATAAAGAAACTAGGATAAAGATATTTTATTCTGTCAGTGTGAAGGGTTAAAGTCACTGATTTAGAATTAACATAAAGAACAGTTTCACTGCCTCTCCTCTAATCCTCATCTTCTCTCAGTGTGACTTTTCTTCAGGGACTATTTGCTTTGCGTCTTCTACAGTTCAGTTTTAGGCTGTATGCATTTTTGTGATGGAGGCTTAGATCAGTGGAATAACCCATTGATATTAGAAGTAGTGTGTCTGTTGCACTGTGAGACCTTGTGTGTGTGTGTGTGTGTGTGTGTGTGTGTGTGTGTGTGTGTGTGTGTGTGTGTGTGTGTGTGTGTGTGTGTGAATCTGCATATAATTGTTTGGTGAAGCTAAAGATGAGAATTGAAAAGCGATGCCGGTGACACCACTGATGAATCTTTTGCCTCTCAAGGCTCAAAAGTTATCGCTCTTCCCCCCTAAATGTTTTCTCCTCTCCCGTCCGTCCCTCCCCCCTTTTTTAATTCCCTTAAGCCCCAGAGAGCACCCGCGGAGGCCTCGTGGTGATGTGTGTGTGTAGGTCTGTGTGTGTGTGTGTGTGTGTGTGTGTGTGTGTGTGTGTGTGTATTGAACCCCGGGCTGTCAGCACACAACAGCTGTCTCTCTGGCTATCTCCACTTTCCTTATCACATCTTGAAAATGGTGAAGCCACACACATCGCAGCGTAGCCCGCAGCGACCATATTTCATGGTTTTTGTGCTTAATAACGGTTTGGTTACTTTCCACTGAAAAGAGAATTTAATAATTCTCTGTGGCTCTGGGAGTATTTTCTTCTTTAGGAGTCAGAATTTTTCTTCAGCATCACCTTTCTTCATTGAACCTTTTCCTGGATACATTTTTTTTCCCCAGTATTTTCCATTTTTGTCATGCCAGTTTATATTTGATAATATCTCATCTCATTTACCCGTCTTTCTTATCGTTCCAAAGTATAAATCACTCTCTTGCTTTCCCCTTTCTCTCACTTTCTCTCTCTCTCACACGCACACACACACACTCACACAGTAAATCCACCAGTAAAGAAGTAATTGGACCTCAGTCCGTCTGTAACGTCTGTGAACTGCAGCTACCAGCGAAGCTCTGTCTGGCCAGCTGTCAGCAACTAGGGCGGCCACTCGCCATCATCTGCTGAGGAGACTGATCGAGGGCAAGGCTTTTTGTCCTAATGACTAATAAAGTAGCAAGTCTGAGAGTGTGTGTTCATTAGAGAAGGCAGTAGCACTCATGCAGTCAGGCGTGTGTCAGTTTTGAATGTGCACGTGTGTGTGTGCGCGCTTGTGTGTGTGTGCGACCACCCTCCTATCACTGGACCAGATGTTTTTTACCTGGGAGCCAGACCACCATCTGACTGGGGTCAGCCCAGTCCTCCAACCCCGCAGCCGCTCCTCCAGGCTGCTGGGAGGTCTGCCAGCTGTCCCTCATTCTGACCCCCGTCTCAGGGCACTGGTTCTGGGGGAGAAAGAGTCAGGGCTTTTGGGGGTAGGTGGTCTTTTCAGATTTGGCAATATTAGAGGGGAAAATTATTAGGGATGTTATTAGAGTGTGAGTGCATGAGTGTATGGGGCAGTGACGGCGAGTGAGGGGGAACGAAAGAAGAGGATTAAGAAGGAGGAAAAGGAATGCAAAATGTTTTGAGAGATCTTTTATAAAGGAGTAAAGAGTGTGAGCTGGAGAAACCGAGATAAAGACACTGGCATTGTTGAATAAAGAGGATTTGATTACTGAGGGACAGAGGAGAAGGGGGGGTGGGGGGTGGGGGGGGGTGTACCTTCTGGGTAGCTTCTGGCTTTAAAGCAGTCTTGTTGCAGGAGTTAGTCAAGTGGAAAGAAAAGGCCACCAAGTCTGGGAGGTAAAGTTACAGAGTGCAGACAGAGTCGGCAACAGGTTCACTGCTGCCAGAGATTGATTGGAGCTTCTCCTAGAATGACCTCTGTTTTTTTCAAAGGAGCTCTGTATCTGTCATTATGTGACTTCAGTTCTCATTGAAAGAACTGCAGCATTAGCCAGGTGTGTGTGTGTGTGTGTTTGGGTTATTTGAGGAAAAAGTTGCAGACACTCCCATGAGTGTTGAACCTGTCAATAAAAAGAGATTAATCTCTTAAACTGGTTGATCAGGCGTCATTGAGTGGTTGATGATGTAAACATCATAACTCCGTCAGTCTGAGCTGGGAGCGTTCGCATGCTGGCTAATGTGTGAAAGCTCAGCGAGATGGGTCACCCTGATAATGAGCAGGTGCCCGAAACATGGAAACATCTTACTCCTGCGTTTTTGCTTTTCACTGTCTCAGCAAGTGTCGGGCCCGTGTTGTGGAGTCAACAAAAACATGACAGGTCACTGTTGACATTATAAGCTTTCCCAACGTCAAAATTAACACACTGTTCTTTTTTTCTTCTTTTTTGTGAGTAAACAGGAACATTCTGCTAATTGGTTCAGTCATGGCAACAACACTCAGGTTTAGTGTATGAAATATAAACAGATTAGCACAAATAGCACTAGAATATGGCCGTAGTCCCAAATACGCTGCAGTGATATTACTGGCACATGCATTTGCGCCTCAGTGAATTGTGTAGTTGCCGAGGTTATCAATCCTTAACATCTGTTAGCAGACCACCAGCACCCGTTAGCTCCTGTCTCCGCACATCTGATATACAAATCACAATTTTCTGTGCTTTTAACAGATTAATTTTCTACATTTCTCTCATTTACACTGCTTCGCACCGTACACTGTCCTTCTTTTACCAAAGGCACGTTCAATGAACTGCCAGGTGGACTGATGTTTAGCATCATTCCCAACATAATGGCAATCTTGTGAGAAATTTTTTGAAAGCTCTTTGTGGAGATAAACCATTACTTTGCTCCGGTTTCTTTATTCACTGCTTTTCTTTGTCTTAGGTCCCAATGAACTGAATATATTTGGGGGTTTGTTCTGTTCATTGGACAAAACTAAACATTTGATGATGTCACCCAGAATCCTAAGAAATTGTGACGGGCATGCGCACTGTTCTCTATCATTTTTTTTTTCAGATAAAATAATTACTCAATAACTGGTAGAAGAATCATTAATGATTCAGCCCTGGTTCTGAGTGCATACAGCCTTTATTTGCTCGTGTTGTATTTAGTATATATTTGTTTTAAGGGATATAAATGTTTTGTGCAGATTTGCAGGTAGCCTCTTGGTTGCCTGTGTGCGGTTTACTGAAGGATCATCAGGCTTATCTATGACAGGGCTGGATCTCTGTTCTTATAACTACTCATTAGTGTGTTCTAACCTGCTTGCAAAGTCATCTACTGTTCATTTACCTTAGGAGGTGTTGGCTTCGTTTTTGCATCAGAATATGGAATTAGATTTAAAAAGAATAATTATAATGTTAAAACTATTATTACTGAAATAAAGTTTCTGGATGCTTTTGCTTTTTACTGCAGTCTGCCCGGTTGAACTATCAGCTGTGTGTCAAAGGTGGTTAAAAAGGGCAGTCGCTGGCAGATGGCATCGATTTCCACCACGAAAAGCCTGATAGTGTCACACAAACCTAAATACTAGGCCATTGTTCTGTGTTCTTTTATCAGCAACTGAGAGAGAGGGGTTTGTGAGCAGCAATGAATCAAGCCCCCAACTTCCCCCCCGGGCACTTAGGCAGACTGTCCAAATGGAGGGCTCCAGGTGGGGTCCCATATGGCACAATTACAGAGCAGCAAGTCACCTTGTCACACCGTTGATTGAGAACCACGGTGTTTCAATAAAAGGTCAAATCATTCGAGGGTCACAGCGGTGTGTGTAACCAGACTCTGGCATGTCGTATCAGGAAACTGACACAGCACACATATTGACACTGTAAACAATTGTCTAACCAGACACACAGACCAAACACATGAAGTAATATTCAAATATTTTTTGAACTTATATAAATAAGAAGACCACACTGCACACACCCTTCATAGGAAATTTCACACACTGTGGTTTTGCATCAGAATTTATTCTGTGTATATTGTACACATACACTAAATCTAACTGCGTTACTTGGTTTGAATTCTTAGCGCATACTATCTGGAGCTTCTGCTAGATGTCCTCTTCTTGCCTTTGAGGTGTCAATTGCTAATTATCGCTCAGCATGTGGATGCTATGGAGTGAAGGGGGCAGTACACTTAAAACAAAGTGTCTGTTGAGTAGTCGAATAGCTAAAGAAATGCCCACACACACACTCACTCACACACACAGACACAGACACACACACACACACACACACACACACACAGAGACAGGGGTGCCTCTGCCAATTTTTATAAATTTTCCGAAACCGACAATCAGACATTTTATGGAGGTTTGGCTGAGTGAGCGGAGATGAAAATGTAACCTTCTCTCTCTCTCAAGCTCTGTTTTTTCACTCTTCACACAACTACTTCCATCACTTAAAAACAAGTGCAACCCTATAAATGGTTTTGACAAAGGCTTATCGGACAGTGTTGCGTTGTTATCCCCGTTTGGGCGATTATTGTGTCTCGCCCCTCTCTACGACAGCCGCCTTTTCACCCCGCCTATGATTGAGGCCGTTTGGAACAAGCTAGGAAGACTCTGGCCTTCACATGTGGTTGGATGATGTCGTATGAACTGGCTTGTTTTGAGCCTTCCTTGTTTTGAGTATTACACCCTCCTGATAAGCGAAGCTAGTTGGCACATATGGATCGGTTTCGTGTCTGTCGTCTTTCCCTCACTCAACAGTTTAGTTGAGCAACAGGTAAATGTGCATAAGCCCGGTGTATTCCTTTAACTGTATCAAATGACATTTCAACTTAAAGCACAATACACCATCCTGTGATGTAATCCATCAGCACAAAGGCTAGAATTTGATATCCGTGAAAGAAGCAGTGGTCTAGCAGAACCCTGGGACCCAGGTGAAGCTGGTGGGACTGGCCTTGTGGCC
Organism: Seriola dumerili; assembly: GCF_002260705.1. Classification (NCBI taxonomy): domain Eukaryota; kingdom Metazoa; phylum Chordata; class Actinopteri; order Carangiformes; family Carangidae; genus Seriola; species Seriola dumerili. The sequence continues at coordinate 186,388 of NW_019174664.1, forward strand.
CTGTGGCCCCCTGTGGCCCTGCTGGGTTTGTTTTAGCTTCGGTTTCAGGCCTCAGCCCTTCGCATCTCTGCTGAGCTCCGCTCATCTTCCCTCCGATGTCCTGCAGTTCCCATGGCCTTGTGCGCCCTCCTCCCAGGCCTCACCCTGAACCAGGAAGTGCCTTCGCTATCACACACACATTTGTGTTTGTGTGTACGAGCACGTGTGCGCATTAAGGCCGGTTTCAGGGATGCAGCTGAAGTCAAGAGGACTCTGAACAGGCTTTCATTTTTGATCCCGGGGAAGTACGAGGAAATGCAAAGCACAACAGCACTTTCCTTATTTTTCCTCTGTGCTGTGGGATCAGTGTTACTCTCTTGAGCTTCAGAGTCTGTCTGTGAGAAAGGTCAGATCAGGGTCTTCAACCAGGTTTAAGGGTCATCTCTGAAATGGAAAACTTCTCAGGAAAGCAAAAGATGAACATGGTTTAGACTGAAAGTCAAGATTTCAAACCGAGCTGAAGCTAAAAAGGTTGGTTTAAATTTAAATTTGGTTCAATTTGTTCATAATGTTTTCAGTTATATTTAAGAAGAAATGGAATTAGAAATAAGTACAGTTTGTGTCTTGCTTTTGCTCTTTTTTTAAAAAAAAAAAACACAAGGGCTATTAATGTCATGGTAAACAGTAAATCCCCTCTTAAGATTTACAGTCTGTTTTATTTATGTTTATTTAACGGTCAATAACACAGATGTGCAGGTGGATTTTTGGCCGTACAGTCTTTGTAGCCGCTTCATGGTAGAAATATACTTATTTACTCAAAAAACACTGCAAGCCGTCTCGGGTGTTTTGAAAGCCAGGAGGGAAGCTGCATCAGCGGAGCTCAGCTATTCTTGATCTGTCAAACACGCTGTTGTTAATGACAATGAGAACACCTCTAAAGATACTGAAATACAGCTCAGGCTTATAATGCCCCTGACACTGAAGCTTCTGTTGATGAATGTTCACACTGTCACAGTTTAAGTCTCTTTTCCTCAGACAGCTTTTACTTTTTTCCCCCTCCTCTCACCTTCATCTCTGTGCTGCTGTAAAAAAAACCCTGCTGCCCCTGTAATTCATGACTGTCATCTGTCTCTGTCATTGTGTTGTCAGCGAGGTCGGGGGTCAGGCAGTTAGCTGCAGCTCTGCCAGACTGGAATGGCCCCAGAGGCAAAGAGAGAGAGAGAGATAGAGAGAGAGAGAGAGAAGGAGAGACAGACGGAGAGAGAAAGAGAGAGATGAAATCAATAAAATAGTTCGGCCTGTTGTGCATTTTCATATAGCACAAATAAACAGTAGTAGCGGTAATGCATAGGTGACTGTTAAACATCTCACTCCTGGATCATTCACGTGCTGCTGTAATAACACAAGTCAAGAACTCCACTCTCTTGGGAAGGTTTTCCATCAGATTTTAAAACCTGGCTGCAGGGATTTTGCTCCTATTCAGCCAAAACAGCTTCAGTGAGGTTGGTACTGATGTTGGGTGATGATGCCAGTTCATCCCAAAGATGCTGGATGGGGTTCAGGGTCAGTGATCTGTGCACTGAACACTGTACTTTCACACCAAACCGGGAAAAAGCTTTCTGTATGAACATGGCTTTGTAGTTAGAGGTGTCATACGGTCAAGAGGACATTTTACTTTATTAAAGTTTCCCAGCACAGCTTTAGCCACCCACAGGAAGGCTGACTTCATGTTGACCGCTACCTCGTGTGAGTGGGATTTACGCTCTGTAGTCGGACACACTGACCTCACTCAGCTTCCTGCTTAGACTAATTAATGTGGCATTGACCTTTTGACCTCCAGCCTACACGCAGCCCAAAACTTTTCTCTCTCGCTTACCTCCTATTACTTCTGCTAATGGGGAGGGCAATATATTAATATTAAATCCTCTTATCACTGTATTTTTATTTTGGAAATTCAAATGAAAAACAGTTTATAGATAAAATAACCCGTTTTAATCTAGGGAATTAAATACCCAATAAATTCAATGTATTTCATCACATCATTGCAAAACGCCAGTATTTCCATAAAGAATTCCTGCTTATTGATTTGCATCATAGTCTTTAATCACCTAATACAGTCAGAGATAGAGAGTATGACTTAAGTGGAAATTGTATTACAAAGTCTTTCCTGTCTCAGCCTGTCGTCCTGTCTCATTCTCTACTGTCTTACAAAGCTCTATTGTCTCATCACCCAACTTACATGAGAATTTCTGCAGAAGTAATCATTATGAATCACCCAAACACTGACATTATTTTTGAATTTGGACTGGAGCCTAGTTGTGGATGTTTCTCCCTTGTTTATTTCTTTTAAGAAATTAGACATCACACGCATGAATGGTATCCTACAAAGCAGAATGAGTCAGCAGTGGTGTAATGGAGCTTCTTCTTTTTTTTTTCCTTACATTTTCCTTAGAAACTATTTCAGGTTTATGTAACTCGAATGGCCATACTCTTCTCATCAATACCACATTTATCTTGTTCTCCCTTTTTCTGTTCCTCTTCCTCTCTGTCTATCTTTAAACCTTCTCACCTCCTGAACTATGTGCATGGAGAAAATATCTCCTCTCGTCATCCTGCTGCAAGCGGGCCCGAGGCACGTTGCCATGTGTCAGTCACCTGCATACCTGTGTCCTGAAGGTGTGTACTTGCTATTGTTTCCACAGGAGAGTTGACGGCCTGAGACGAACCAGACTAACAGCAGCGTGACGGGATAAAGAGGACAAAGCTCTCTCTACAGAGGCAGGTGAGAGAACAATATGACAAAGAAAAGAGTGCAAGGACTGTGAAGTCAAACAGATTGAATATGTTTAAAATTAACTCTTGCATTTCACTTGCATAATGATAAAATTGGTCGCAAGTGGTCAAAGTTTAATTAAATTGATTTTATTTTTGAATTGACAACACAGTCTTATTGTGAAATTTTACTACATTTTTGTTGGAGTGGTTTCAGTCTTTCAGATTTTCTAACAGCGCCCTTTCTTGCTTCATTCACAGGGCTTCTTATTGTCTGTTTCAAACTCATCATATCTACTGCAGGTGAGTTTTCATCACATTTGTTACAGTTAAAATTAAAACCATAGAATTTCATTACTGTTGATTAAAATCATCTGAGAATTGCAGAGCTTTAAACAGCGTGATGTTAGACATTATGTCATTCAAGTTTGTTTGAATGAGAACTTTGTTTTCTTTTCCTTTAATTAAGGTCTTCTGTCATTGTTTTATGCTAGGAGTAGCAAACATTTTAATCGTCTATTCTGATTTTACCACTTTATGCAGCTTCTCTTTGTTCTGGTTTATAACATTCTTTTATTTATTTTTTTGTCAGTAAAAGAAGTAGGTTTTCTTTTTATGTTTTTCACTGCTGAGTGTGTTCCTCCTCACAGTCAACTCAAACTGTGACAAAAAACCAGATTCGGTTGTAACAGATAAAAAGGAGAAGAATTTGTTGCCAAAAGCTTCCTCGTTATTTCTTCCCTCCTCAGGTATCAACTGACGGGGGACCGGCGTCATGGCTGCATATGGACAGACTCAGTACAGCCCCGCCCTCCAGCCTGCAGGACCATACGCACCTTACACTCACCACACACAGGGCTACAGCATGCCCTCCTACAGTAAGTGCATTATTTTTGATGTGATGGCAAGGCTTCTGATTCTACAAGTTAGCATCACCAGGGTTCAAATTACCGTGGGGATTGGGGGGATTGGGCCTCTACTGATTTTCTCACTTACCTTACCTTACTGCATGTTCATCCAGAATGCAACGTTAATCTTCTCCTCCCTTTCTAGACATAAAAACAGAGGATGGCCTGAGTCACTCTCCAGGACAGACGGGACTATTGGGCTACTCAAACTTCAGCAGCACTCCTCCCAGTCAAAGTCTCTACAGCTACTCACACACGCACGGTTAGTGTGAAACACTGTATGTGCTGAATGTGAGGACACACTGGCACACAGACCATATAACACTATCTTTGACTTGGACCTTACTGGAAGGAGCATCCCTCCTCATGCTGCCTTCCCCTCCTCCCCTTTCTCTCTCTCCCTCTCTCCTCTCCTTTCTCCCCTCTCGTCGACTTTCTCTCCTTTCCTCTTCTCCTCCCCTGTCTTTCTTCCCCTCTCTCCTCTCCTTTTTCTCTCCTCTCGTCATCTTTCTCTCCTTTCCTCTCCTCTCCTCTCCTTCTCTCTGCCACACCTGTTCTCCATTAGCTGCGGTCTGGACTCCTGGCGTCAAAAGTCTCCCCACCCCTCCTCTTTTCTCGGGGTCAGGCCCCCTTTCTCCACTCAGACCAACAACACAGCATGCAAGCGCTTGTGTCTTTTAGAGGAAAAAAGAGAGTAAGAAAACAGATAGAAAGGAAGAGAAATAAAGGGGATGGAAGACAGAAAAAAAACAGAATAATGGAGAAAACAAAAGATGGGTACAGGGTCTTTGCCAAAAAGCAAACGCTCAGATGAAGACGTGGTATGCTTGGGAGTGTGTGCAGATCTCTGCCCACGCATGGCTCTTTCTGTGTGTGTGTGTGTGTGTGTGTGTGTGTGTGTGTGTGTGTGTGTGTGTGTGTGTGTGTGTGTGTATATGTGTATCTGTGCTGTACACATTCCTCAGTCGTCCGGCGCCCAAAGCATGACTCGCTCAGTGCGACTTTATGGCTTTGAAAGCAGCGTGAAATTGACCTTGTGTGTGAGAGGGGAGAGGTTAAGGTGCATTTTACGGAGGGGTGAGTAGGTTTAATGTTGCAGTCGGGGGATGACCCTGTTTTCCACTGTGTGGGTGAGACAATGGAGAGACAGAACACTATAGAATAGTAAACATATGAAGTGTGGACACTTTTCATTCCCACCATGTTGCTATCCCAGCTTTTAAAAAATCCTGTTATAAGTGTTAAAGAACTGGAATATGAGCTTGTCCCTACATTATAATGGGCCAATCATTCATATAGCATCTGCTTAATTTTTAAGGAGTGTGTTCTCCTAGTTTTATGACAAATTGACGTGACTGCATGTCGAAGAAACCCACATTGACATTCTTCTTTTTTACCAAGGTTTGTTGGGTTCCACCAGAAGTCACTTCATCTCTACAACTTCACACCAAATACAAATAAAGGCTATTTTGAGATTGTTAAAGAACAGTTCCAGTTTATCACAAACTGGATCTTATTTTTATAGATTAGTCCTCAGTTTTATTTCGGTTATGATCAAAGCGGCAATTACACATTATTTTCATTATCGATGAAGCTACTGATGAATAAAACCCAGAGCCATGTTGGTAACATCTTAAAATGTCTTGTTCAGCCAGATGAAAAGTCAAGAACCCACAGCACTCCTGATCGATGACTTTTGAGTTCATCCCAAACAGTTCTAGTTTTCCATATTACTCCCTCTTAAAGAGAAAATTCAGATGTCAGACATTATGTGGGAATGTAAATATTCATGTAAACACACTTTTGATGAAACCTCTTACAAACGACACAGTTTTCAGTGACTGTGCTCTGTTAGAGCTCGGCTGCTGAACCAACAAACATTGTGCATTGAGTGTATTTTGAGTTTGAAGGACACTGTTCCCAAACAAAATAAATTGGTTTGAATATTTGTATGCATAAATCATTAACTGCAAACTTCAAACGGTAATAAACTGCCACAACAACCAAATGTTTGTAGGATTTCAGAATGTTTCCATGTCATCCATTATACAGTACACAATACTCCAAGCGCGCACACACACGCAGACACCCCACAAAAAGCCATCGAAACACATACTGTACACTGTGTGTACAACTGAAACCAAATGGGGAGTATGGGAGCCTTTTTGTGTTTACTCGAGAGACCTCCTTTAGTCGCTTTGAAGACTGTTGGGAGGTTTCAGTGTGGTTCTTCCATTGAGTCATTATTCTCCTGTTTGTCATGCACTGTGGAGAGGAGAGGAAGAAATGGGGAGCAAAAGAGAGCAGTAGTCAGCTGATGAAATTATGGGAGGTAGACTGGAGGAAAAGAATCTTTAAAAATGTTTCAGGACAGTTCAGGTCATATCAGAGAAGAGGAGAATAAATCTTTATTGTCACAGAAGGGAAACATTGTTCAGTCATCAGTCTAAACAACCAGGTTAGCTCCATCTCAGACAAGAATACTAAATCAACTTTCAAGCCATCGCCTGTGATTACTGAGACCACGTTATATTAACTGTTACTTCCTGCTGTACGTAGCAAAAAACACCCATTCAATAAACAGTACAGTTGGAAACCAAGAAGTTATTTGCGAATGTCATTTGACCTGTTTTCTGTTTGAATACAAATAATCTAATTGCAGTGCACTCAATCATCTGTGTAAGCAAGTGTCAGTCTGTGTTTTGTTAATAGTAGGCCCTTTATCAATGTGTTACACATCTGGATTTACACAAGTAGACATGTTGGATAGATTTTAATTAAATTTGGTACAGACAATAATGGTCCCCACACAATGAACTCTACAAAATTTAGTGATCCATCAATTACATTCCAATGAGTTGTACTTGCTAACCATGCTGACACTACTAAACCAAGATATTGAACATGATTAACACTATGTTTGTTAAACATCAGTGTGTGAGCATTGTCATTGTAAGCATGTTAGCATGCTGATGTTAGCATTCGGCTCAATGCACCGCTGTGCCTAAATACAGGGACAGCCCCAAAGAGTCTGCTGTCAACAATCGTGTTTAAGTGAATAGTCAGTGAAAAATTGTATGTGTTAAAGGATTTGATGGATTAATGTAGAGGGCGTAAATCATCTACTGTCTCCTTGAAGTGAGCTCCTGAAGTTTAGTCATCCTACAAGAAGCCGTTGGGAAGTTATATAGTTTTAATGAGAGACCACACACAATGAACTCTTTTTACCAATTGGTGTCAAAAGTTCATACGTAGGTGGAGGTGATAAGATTACAGGAGAAAAAAATTAATCAGACAAAGGAACAGTATGGACAGACTTGACAGGAAGATGCAGGGTGAGACGGCGTCACTGTGGGGGGAGAAATTTGCTTGGAGGAAGATATCCCTGCCTTGGCTTGATTAGACTAAGAAGACTCCCAGAGCAGCGACAGAAGCAGCAGACTTTCCCACCTGTATTGTTATGTCAAACATATAAATCTCTCTCTCAGCTCCTGCAGCACTTAGCTGTCACTGAGCAAGGAGACAAAGTTTACGGCTCGTTCCTTCCACCACACACTTTCACAGATCAGATTGGATGTTTTGGAATTATATTAGAAGCTGATTCAGATAAGATGTAATAGGAGTCAAATCTACCACCAATTTTGGTAATGTTTTTTTTATCCTGCATAATTGATTATTACCTGACAGTTTGACCTTTGTCTTCTCATCATTTCTCAGGTGGTGGCATTTCGTCTGGAATTTTTCAAGGCACCCACGCAATTACCAGTTCAGCCCCATTCAACCCCACCCAACAAGTGAGTTATTCAACCGCAGCATTTTTTTTACTGCTAAGGTCTTGGCAAACATCATCTTTTCTTCAATACTGCTGACTGATGTAGGACACGATTTTGGGATTAAAATGTGCACATTTTTGATGTTACTGACCATCTACTGTATTGTCATTGTTTCTGTGTTGACAGGAGTTTTCAGCGTACTCAAGTTACAGTCAGAGTCAGTACTCTCCGTATTATAACTCACATCACTACAACAGCCCCTACATAACCAGCAGCAACATCAGCCCTGCTGCCATCACAGCTCCATTAGCCTATCAGCACCCAGAGCACCCTGTCATGCTGCCCAATCACAGCCCAGAGTCACACACAGGTAAGGAGTAGTTGACATGTGTCAAAAGGAAGCTATACGTGAGTACACGATAAGATAAAATACTGTGCACAGATTTACGCACTTACACTCACACCTGGCCAACACAAGTCAGTTCCCATGAAGTTGGACGACTTTGAAGGGAAAGATTAAAACAACTTTTAATCTCTGGTATGGATAGTGACTAATATGTTGTTGATTTAATAAATGTAAGTCTGAAAAAGGTTGTTTTCTATAGACTGATCAGCATCTTTTGTTGTACATGGGTGTGTTTTAGGCGAGTACCACGCCCCGCCCAGCCCCCCCACACCAGGTAAAGAGGAGGGGGTCGCAGCACGGAGGGGGTCAGATGGGAAGTTGAGAGGGAGGAAAAGAGCCAGTGACCCCACTCCACCTCTGGACTCTGATATAGAGGTAAACACACACTCACACAGTGTTGAAAATTATCAGTATTTCTCTACAATATTTATCTTTCTCTCCCTCTGTCTCCCTCTCTCCCTCTCTCAGACACACACACATAAACGTTCATGAGGTTAACATTACATATCTGTTATTTCACTGCAGCGAGTGTTTATCTGGGACCTGGATGAAACCATCATCATTTTCCATTCGCTCCTCACGGGAACCTTCTCCTCACGATTTGGCAAGGTACGGCAATACAACCCCTCCCTTTGTCATTTACTGTAAGAAGTACATCTTGTAGCTCATCACACTTTGACAGCAGTTAATTACGCGGTAGGTAGGTAGGTACAGTTTGGCACCAAATCCAACAACAACAACAAAACCAGTGTAATCTTGCTATAGTCAATTGACCCTTTGTTTCTGCGATCTAGTGCTTATTTGACGAACAGTCAAAGGTTTGGCTGCCTGAGTTCAGTCCACGACCTTTGGGTCTCATCCCTGAGCATTTTCACACGCTGGCTGTTTTGCCTTTCTGCCCTCTTGTTTCTTTTCATAATGCACCGGGGTTGTTTAGCTACCCCAGCATCCTGCAGCGTGATTGACAGCCAGCGGGACCTTTACATAACAGACCGGCAGCTGACAAGGGGGCGGACAGTGGTGTGTTTCTTGTTTTTGGCCGGGGATCTGTGTTTTGAATTCTCACGGTCCCCCTGCGGGTTGACACAAGGCTGATGGGAGTTTGAGAGCACCGTTTCTGATCGGTTCAGCCCCCGGCAGGCCATGCATGCCGTTGTTTCTTTTTCTTTCTTTCCAGCCAAGGAGAGGGGGTGGGGTGGGGGGTGAAGAGAATAAGGGAGGAAGAGAGAGAGAAGATAGAGAGCAAGAGAGTAGATGTGTTGAAATGTGACTCATGTGCCAAAAATTCCTGATTCCTCCCACCACCCAAACACCCCGCTGCTGGATCCAGGGAAGCTCAGTTGGACAGACTCTGACATCAAAACTCAGACATGCAGCAGAAGAGCTGAATGAGTGACAGCAGAAAAACAGATTAACAGTCCAAAGCGTCAAGACGGCTTACAGGCAACATTTTTTTTTCTCCCTCCCAAATTCACACCTAACTAATCCTGTACTCTGACAACAGTAATACTTTTTTTTTCCAGCATTAATTATCTCCGGTTTGTGTCCTGCTTTTTACCAGCCCGGCTCTTCCCATTAGGGTCAGCCTATTAAAACTCTTATTATAAACAAATGTTTGGACCTACACGTAAAGGCAAGTCTGGGCCCAGTGTGCAGAAAAGAATAACATGTGCGCTGAAAGACAGTTGTTTTCACCAGCTTGGTGAGCCAGAGGTGAATTGAGATCCACGAAGAGCTGATTCCCTCCCCTGTTGCAGGTCTTCCGTTATCTCATCTATCATACAGCACCCGACTCTGTCATGTAGTGTGTGAATTTTCTTCCCCAGCTCTGTCTTTCTTTCTTTCTTTTTTTTTTCTTTTTTTTTTTTAAGCAAACATTTACTGTGTAAAGAGTTAAAGTGGGAAGTGAATGCTTTTGGTGCTTTTATTCTTAAATTCTTGTCTCAGATTAACAGACAGAGGCTTTTGTTTGTCTCTCTGTATAGAAACAGCCTTCGTCTATGGAGGAAGGTGATTACAGATAATTATTTCAATTATTAGACAAGCAGAACAAACCTCTCCTAAGCCTTTAACCCTCCCTCTTCATCCATTGCTTTCATCTCTTCCTTTTCTGGCCAATGTTTCCCAATCCTGCCCCTCGTCATTTTCTCTTTTCTTCTCCTGTCATCCTACTCCTCCTGTTGAACTTTTGCCGCCCTTCGTCCTCCATTACCTCTTTTCTCTTTACACCCTTTTTTTGGAGGGGGCTATTTTGTAATTGTCATAATTTACCCTACTTGTGTCATCAAGCCCGTTTCTAAAGTTCTGAGCCAGGAAACAGCCCTGCTTGTCATTTCAGATGCACTAATCTAATGTTCACCTTTGGCTGACACCCCTCTGCTTCTCCTGTCTCGCTGCCAGAGACGAGCCAGCGCTGCCATCAAAACAATACACAACGCACATGTACACACACCTGCTTTTGTAGTCTTGAACAACAGCACGCTCACACTGTTTATCTGCCTGACTGGTTGCACATTATGATTTATGAGTTTATCTGGGTGATGATTTATAATTTTCTTATTAAGAAACAAAACTGAAGTAAGTAGGTGTAACTAAACCTGTGTATTTGTTTGTTTGTTTTTCCGTACAAGAGGAAAAGAAAAGAGAAGCTGGTGTTAATAGAAAGAGAAAATGCTGAAAGAAGGTGAAAGACCAACATCAACAAAGAGCACATATATCAGTGATACCTGCTCTTTTTCCCGTTACAGTTAAATCCACTGCACTCGTGTTGGGCAAATAAAGTAGAGGAAACAATTTTTAAGAATCCTTCCAGCCTGTTTTAGCCATTTACTATAAATCACATAGACATGTGTTTTAGATTTTTTTTTCCCACCATTCCCTGAAGCCATTGATTCCCGTTTTTGAAAATTAATTAGCAGACACTGAAACTTGGTAGAGCTGTATAATCTGCTGGTTAACATTAAGTCTGTATTCATTTTTAGCCACATTAATGGCAAAGCCCCAGGGATGTCTGTTGGTCGGTTTACCACTTCGGTCCAGACTGAGACCTCACAAACTATCTGATGGGTTGATGGACATGAGACTTCTATGGTGCTCAGAGGATGAATTGTAATAAATGCAACTAACATTTTTTTCATTATAATTTAATCTGCTGAGTATTTTAAAAATTAATTGTATCTGTCTTTTTTATCTATAAGATAGACCATTTTAATTTACAAAGAAAGGCAGCAAATACATTTAAGAAGCTCAAGCCAAACGTTTGGCATTTTTGTGTGAAAAAGGACTCAAACGATGAATCAGTCATCATAATAGTTGCTTATTTGTTTTCTGTTGTGATCCCTTAACTTTCCCTCTTGCACCATCATAAGGTCAAAATGTGTCCAGTACTTTGGTTTATCATCAAATACCTGCTAAAAATAACGACATTCCCATCATCCTCAGCTGTACTTTATGTCTAGTGCAAGTTCACAAATGTTTGCATGTTCAAGCTCAACTACTGTACAGAGGTTATGGTTATTTGATTTGATGTAATGAATCAAGAGGAGCAGTGGGGAGCTAAGGGCAGGCTGGATCAAAGAGAAGCAAAACTCAAAAAAGTAAGAAGAGATAGTACAGATAGGAATCAGCAGTTTTTGACTGACAGATAAATATTCATACTTGCCTCTCCCTGAAACCTGTTTATGTCAGTCCAGTTGATGAGTTTGCAGAAGTGAAAAGAAAGCAGTTCAGGGAGACAAACAGGCAGCTGCACTGACAAGACCAGAATAATGATGTTCCATAATCCAATTTAACTGATTGTTGTCTAAATACCAAACATCTTAGGCCATCAATCTCAGCTGGAGCTCATGATTTTATTATTAATTAACCAACTATCAAGGGTGCAGTGCCTGAAGGGATAGAGAGCTGTTCATCTTACCTCATTTTTTATTAACTAGGTCAAACCATTTTTCTTTAATTTAAAAGTGTACATGGCTCTGGTTGACAGAGAGATAAGAGTCTTAAATGTGCCTGAGGGGAAACTTGTCTCCACAGTATATATATATATACTATATATGCTGAACGCGCCTCAATATATAAACACATAAACAGTACATCCGTGCTAAGACACATTTAGGTCCATAGTGTGATTGTGTGTGTGAAGCTATTCATTGTGGTGTGTTTGTATTTCTGTGTGTGCATCAGGACTCCTCGAAGGCAGTGTCTCTTGGTTTGTGGATGGAGGAGATGATCTTCAATCTGGCCGACTCGAGACTCTTCTTCAATGATCTGGAGGTTAGTTTTGTAAATTTGTCTTATTGATTTGGAGTAAATTTCGAACGTTGCAGGATTTCATTTTGCTCCGCTGACTACTTATCCCTCGAACTGGTATCTTAGAAATCCTTCACCCGAAAATCGTACTACTTATTCACATTCTCCTCACAGCACACTTCATCGCATATTTTGCTTTGCAATAATCATAAGACTTTTTCCAGTAATTTGGAAAATAGCAGCAGTGAGAGCATACCCACTGGTGTAAACTGGCATATAGCTGACGAGAAAACCTTCCCTTCAACAGCGTAGCAAGAAGTTTGACATTTGGGTGCTGTTTTCTTACCTGGCATAAAGCACAGTGGCTGGCATTGTAGAAATCCCCTCACACAACATCTATCCTGTATTAACTGTTACTACAGCATTTTCCAAACAATTTCCCTTCCTGAAGTGACGGTACAGCAAGAATACTAAAAGGAGGGGTTGTTAACTGCTGGCATAAGTGCTCGCACAGTTAGACGTAACCTGCTGCCTCAAAATCCACCAAATTTGGGTATTGAGGTGACCTCTACAAGGGATGAAAGGATTTCACTACCTGCTAGTGACTGAACGGTGCATATGTTTTTCATCCTGCATTCCTCCGCCTTGTTCTGACAAAGAAAAAAAGATTAGAGAGGGCAGGAGAGAGAGAGAGAACAAGCACACTTTGTGCTGTAATTATAGGTGTGTGTCTGAGTATCTGAGAGGAAAATTAGTCAAATGGGAGGAGGAATAGTCAAGAGGAGGAAAAGGAGCCAACAAAGCCATTTGCAAACCCGGTTTTTATCCCCTCTTTTGTTGTCAAGGCCCAGAAAATCTCTAAAGCAGTAGGCAATGGTTGACTGATAATTGCTGTTAAGCCTTGAAGCACTATTGTCTTGTCCCTATTATATCAGTAGCTACACCAATAGCTACGAGCATTGTTGCTGCTGTTGTGCACCAGAGGTAATTGTAATTGGGATTGATTGAGGATGAATAATGAGATTAAATGAAACCTCTGTCGCCACTGAGTGGAGCTGCGTTGAGTTTGAGTATATCTGTGTACTGCGTAAAGGGACTGATTTGCATTGTTTGGTCTGTAGTAGCATCTCTGCATCTGAGTGGGAGGTGGGTTGTAGCTCTTGGGAACTGAACTATGTCGAGGTGGAGGGAAGATGAGGTAGCGTCTCCATCCGGCTCAAGCTGGCTGAAAGGTGATAGGGTCCTCTGTTTTTGCACATATGTGTGCATGATTGTGTGTGTGTGTGTGTGTGTGTGTGTGTGTGTGTGTGTGTGTGTGTGTGTGTTTGTGTGTGTGTGTGTGCGTGTGTGTGTGTGTGTGTGTGTGTGTATTACTGCATGTGTATTATGTAGGGAAGGTTGTGGGATTTAGAGGCCTGTAGCTGGATAAAGGCACAGAGAAAGCGATTTTAATATTTTTTGAGGAGACTTGTGTGTTGTATTTTTTTTCTTGACCTGTGATGATTGAGTTATGCTCATTGTTTTTGTTTTGTGCAACATATCCAATTTTAATAACTGTTTTCAAGTTCAGGATTTAACTGCGTATTGCTTAAGGTGTTTTGACTGCAGCCACATGTTTAAGATGCAATGTGGTTTTAATCCCTGCGGTTTGGTTGGTTGCATTCATGTCCAATTGAGAGGAACAACATGCACACCACTGTGCATGTCAAAGACAATGGGCCATTCTTAAAAGATATTTTTTTTTACCAAAATGTTGGATGCACTATAAAAATGTAGATTTACTTTACTTTAATTTACTGCGTGGTTACACTAGATTTCACCACCATATTGACTGTCCTCTATCTCTGGCGCCTCCCTGTCCCATGTCCCGATACCTTATTTCCTCCCTACTTGTCTTTTATTATAACTCTTTTTTTTTTTATTTTTGTAGCTGCTATCACTCCCGGAGGCTCCCCTAGGGAGGAGAGACCTACCTGTACAGCGCTCCACTCTGAAACTGATCTCATGATATATCCGCTCTCCTTTTAATTTCCCAGGAATGTGACCAGGTTCATATTGATGACGTGGCATCAGACGACAATGGGCAGGACCTGAGGTAAAGCTTCTACCGTCTTACTGTACTTAAAGCTCCTCCGAGAGACAGTTCAACTGTGGCTTGTGAACCAGACTTGCCCTCTGGGTTTTAGTGCACGGGAGGAAATAAGCAGGGAGATGAGATGAAGAGTATGTGCGTCTGTGTGTGTTCATGCATGCAAGCCTGTGCATGTCTTTTATTTTCCCGACGTCCACAGCCATATAATATGTCACAGGATTATCCAATGCTTTCACTTCTCATCAAAATATCTCTTTATAATTCCCCCTGTCTCCCTCAGTCCAGACATTTTATTGCATAAACTTGTTGAAGCACTTTGGGATACTTATATGAGTGATTTGAGAAAGAGCCAGACTGTACCAAAGTACTTTTCTGAGGTATTTATTTTACTGATCTCAGCATTTTTCATTCTGAAAGATTTTTTTCTATTTATCCTACCCATGCTAAATGTATATACTTTATGATTTCTAACTGACAAAACTTCATTCTCAGCTACATTCAATTTCAAAGCATTTCTCGTCCCTGAAATTTTTGCGGTTACACTGGCACACGTCCCTACATTTGATAAATGGTTTAAGCACTACCTTCTTGTTCATAGCCAGCATAGTTTGACTCAATTCCTAGATCTAGAAAATGTATCCGTGTATATAGCTGTACCAGTTCTTGGAGTATCGCCTTTGAAATACTGGTGATAGTGCTACTATAAGATGCCCAGGAAAAATACAGTTTATTGTCTTTATGATCTACATCCTGCCTGTTTCCTGTATTGTGATCCTGCAGCACTTACAACTTTGGGTCGGACGGCTTCCAGAGCCCAGCAGGGGCCGGCTCTCTGTGCCTGGGGTCAGGGGTCCATGGAGGGGTGGACTGGATGAGGAAACTGGCTTTCCGATACCGAAGGGTCAAGGAGATCTACAACACATACAAGAATAATGTTGGGGGTAAGCTGTCATTTTATTTAGATGGAACACTGTCATACAGGAATCAGATCTACAGTAAATATATTTATCTTATATTTAAAGATAGTTAGACCATCTCAACTTCTCTGAGGTATAACTTCAATGTGCAACAAAAAAGGCAGAATAATGTCAAGAAATTAGTAACATTTACAAATTCAAAAGCTAGATCTGAAACTGAACAGTACAGTACAGCTTTAAACCACAGGTAATGTAGATGCTCTTCAGAAAAGTGCATTTTGCATTGTAGAAGCTCCAGTTTGATCATCAACCAAACCACTGTTGAGGATCAAAATGCAGTGATATCAACCGCACTTGCCTTAAAGAATCTATGTAAAAAAAAAAATGAAATTTATGATACACAGGTATAACCTGTTATATTAACCAAATCATGATCTGGTGAAAAAGCTGAAAGGAACAAGACAGGTTTGTTTGTCAGCTGGGATCATGAATCAGAAGCTGTTGTTCAGTGTAAACCCTTGTGCACTGGGTGAGCATAGGTACTGCTGGTTATATCCGGCTGCTTTACCTCTGCTGGAAACCATGTGTCTGAGGTTTTGGCAAGAGGGCGTTGTGTGAGAATCGTCCATCCAGACAGTCCTGCTGTCAAAATAAAGCTTTGTAACATCTCATTGAATAAGGACTTATATGTATCTGAGCTATAAGGGTTCCCTGTTTACTTACTGACCATTATGCTTGTGCCTCTCACTGATGGGCAGGTTTGCTGGGCAGCCCCAAGCGAGAGGAGTGGTTACAGCTGAGGAGAGAGATGGAGGTCCTGACTGACCTGTGGCTGACTCAAGCACTCAAAGCCCTGGCTCTCATCAACTCAAGGTCAGTTTGTGCTGCAGCAGCTTGATTTAAACCAGCCAGTCAACTGACATTAGCTTCTAGAGTTGTATTGTATGATGTGTTATTATGATTTCAGCCAACAATATCCATATCATTTAAGAGTTGAATGAATCTCAGTCGCTGCTATGGTGTGTTATTTATGATGTCATAACCTGTGATGGAAGACCCACTCACATCTTTTACTTAGGTAAAAGTACCCATACCACAATGTAAAAATTCTCTGTTACAAGTTTAAGTGCTGCAAAATCCTCCTTGTAAAAGTACCTCTTTATCAAAAGTAAAATGTTTTATTTGCAAAATCTTAATCTGAAATCTGAAAACTAACAGCTTATTAAGTAAATATAGTGGAGTAAAAATCATAGTCATGCCTCTGTGTATAATTACGTCCGTACTTACGTCCGTCCCATTCTTGTGAATATAATACCTCAGGAACGGCTTTGGGAAATTTCTTAAAATTTGGTAAAAACATTCTATTGAACTCAAGGTTGAACTGAACAAATTTTGGTGGTCAAAGGTCAAGGTTACTGTGACCTCACATCCATCTCATTCTTGTGAACGCAATAGATCAGGAACACCTGGAGGGAATTTCATTACATCTGACACAAATGTCCACTTAAATTCAAGGATGAACTGATTAGAATTTTGTGTTCAAGGATTTGTGGTGGCAAACCCTCAAAAATGTAACTCAATGTAATGTAATTGAGTAAATGTGATCTAATTTGCTTACTGCATAAATTTAACGCCATTTAATAAATTTCATTCAATTCAATTTAATTTAGTAAATTTCATTTTAAGTTTTGAAGTAAACTACTTTATAATTTAGGTTTAATTCAAAATATTTAATTGTTTTAATAGACTTAAATTAATTTACCTCAATTTAATTTGAGTAAATTTGATTTGATTTATTTGAATCATTTAAATTTCATTCAGTTAATATAACTCAATGTAATATGAGTGAATTTATTTATATATATTTAATTAATTTAGTTAAATCTAATTAAATGTCATTAATTCAACTCTATTTTACTAAGTTAAAATAAGTAAATTTGGTTTAATTTAAAATACATAATTGTTTTAACAGGATTAAATTCATTTAACTCAATGTAATTTAATTCAGTAAATTTAATTTAAAAAATTTAATACACTTAATACCTTTTATTAAATTCCTTCAAAGTCTTCCCTACATATATTAGGAGTCTGGACAGACAAGGATATTAACTGCAACTTGACTGGCTAGCAGAGGAAGCATACCACTGTGAGGCCCGACATTCCAGTTTTTCCCTCTGTAGTGAAATAGAAGAACAGAGTATCATATAATGAAAAAAGTAAACAGTAAAAGTAAACAAAACCTAAAACTGCACTGAAGTACAGTTCAGTGCTTGAGTAAATGTACTTACTTTCCACCACCACTGGTCATGATTTAACTATAGCATAAACGTGTCTGTTGTGTGCTGTTCCAGGCCTAACTGTGTGAATGTGTTGGTGACCACCACCCAGCTCATCCCTGCCCTCTCCAAAGTGTTACTGTACGGTCTGGGCTCAGCTTTCCCCATAGAGAACATCTACAGTGCCACAAAGACAGGTGAGGAAAATCAGAGAAAGAAGGAAAAGATAATGAAAATAATCAAAAATACAATCAACCTTAATCTCCTTCTATCCTCTATAATTTCTCATTTTAAACTGTTTCTCGAAATGTACCATTTTAACGTTTGAACATCTGATTTTCCCTCTTTTCAAAGGCAAAGAGAGCTGCTTTGAGCGTGTCTCTCAGAGATTTGGTCGGAGAGCAGTGTATGTGGTTATAGGAGATGGAGCCGAAGAAGAGACCGTGGCCAAGAAGGTATAACTCAATCTGTCTTTCTTTTTTTTAGAACTGTGACTGATGAAAAATGGGCCACAGCTAATCGGTTAACCCTAAAAGACATTTGATTTCTGCAGCTTCTGTGTCTGAGTTTGTTTGTTTTTTATTTTACAATCTTTCCATTGAAATGTCAGAAATTTTCCTGGGTTTGGCAGTTCAGCAAATTCACTATAGGCCAACACATTATCCACCTGTACTTTATCACATACTACAATCCCACTCCAAACCGCAGTCCATATTTCACATCTGTGGTGCATCTGTAGCAGAACTGCAAGCTGTTAAAGTGCGTCTGCCTTAAGCTTGCATGTTTTACATTAAACCTGTATTTCATTTAAATGTTATTTTTGTTTTCTCAGAAGAACATGCCGTTCTGGAGGGTGTCCTGTCGAGCCGATCTGGAAGCTCTGAGCCATGCACTGGAGCTGGACTACCTCTAGAGGGCCCCAGCTATCACACTCTGCTCTTCCACCCGAATCATGAAATGCTCCTGAGTACCTGAGTGCAGCTAGTGGGTGAAGGTGTCCCCAGAGACTGATTCAGAGTCAGTATTGCTATTTCAAGTGAGCGCCCAGGCGGACAATTTCACACCACAGCCAAAAGAACTGTGAGGATTTTGGAGCGAGGCTGCAGTATATCTACGACACATAAACAAGTACTGGACCAAAATAAAAAGACTAAAGTAAAATAAGGGACCAAAGCTTCATTACAAACCCCAGGGAATTGTGGGTAATCCTGCAAATACTTTTT
This sequence comes from Seriola dumerili, assembly GCF_002260705.1. Taxonomy (NCBI): domain Eukaryota; kingdom Metazoa; phylum Chordata; class Actinopteri; order Carangiformes; family Carangidae; genus Seriola; species Seriola dumerili. The sequence continues at coordinate 204,982 of NW_019174664.1, forward strand.
TTAAATTAAAATTAAATGTTTCTTTTTTTTTTTTTTTTAATTCAGTTCATCTCAATTTTATGAATGGTGACCCGAAAGTGTTGCACTGAATGCAAAATCTTACATCCTCTTAAATGAACACAGTAAGTATGTCTGCATGGATGAAAATTTCAGATTGGTTTGTACTGCTGTGTGTCTTTTTATATTTGTTGTGAGACTTACATTTTTCGTTGGCCAATACTATTTTAAAGACAAATGTTAGAAACAAGTTGTGATGTTACATGGGATAGATTTTGCCTTCACTATTATTTTAGAATTGTTTTATTCATATGTCGGCTAGATAAATGTCAAATAACATTCTCCTCATAGTTAGAGGCTATTGAAAATAGTCTGTATTTTACCATTAAAATGTGAGCTATTTATTATTGGTTCAATTCTACAACACAATGAGGTATATATATATAGTTTGGGAGCTTGGCATGAAAAAAAATCCCTTTCAAAGACCAAAAATCTGCTCTTGTAAAAATGTTTTGATAAGAATTGTCTTGAAGATGCTGTATTATAGGCTAGTGCTCGAATCCTTACTTTTAATTCTGGGTTGTATATGTTTTCATGTTTTAATTCTCCTTTCTTTTCTGTCCCTGTTTAATTTCCCTAATAACCTGTTTGTAATATAGATGAACTGGTATGGTTGTGCATGTGCCGACTACACTGCCTGTCAGCTTAGCTATGATTTGTATATAATGCTTTATTGTCGATTTGTTTTGACAGAGTGAAAATAGATTAATAAAGATAAATTAATTGCATTGTGGGGAAAGGTGAGTCAAGTTTCATTTCATTTGTCTCCACCTAGAGGCGTATGAAACATGAGCACTCAGCAAATAAATAAATGAACAGTGAATGATCCTGGTGTAAATTTCATGTAATTATCAAGAGGTTTGAGGAGCATTTCGAGCAGACTGACCCAATGTGACCTTTTTTCTTTTGTGAGGAAAGGTCTCCCTCTATTGGGCAGAGAAATAACTGCAGTAACATAAATCAACATTCATAGGTTTTGTATCTGTCAGAAGAAATGTGACATAAAGTAGTTTTTAAACACTTTATTTTATTTTTCAAAAAGTTCAAAAAGCACAATTTCAATTTCAAGTAAATAAATAAATAAATACTTATAATTTACATTCATCTTTAAATCATACACAGCAACAGAAAAACACGAGGATTGGCTACACGACAGGGGGGCAGTAATCTGAATCTTTCCTCTGCGACCTGGCTTCAGCTGAGAGACGTAGCTGTTACAACCTAATTGAAAAGGTGTTTCTGAGGCACAAAAACGCTGGTATCAATAAATGTAAGTATAGCCCCCAATGTGATAAACTGAGGCAAACAAGAAGGATCTAAACTTTGTTGACAAAGACCATCTCAAAGCCCCTGATTGTGGTGTTGATGTTTGTCAGTGACAGGCTAGCCTGAAGCATCTTTGTTCCCGCCATGGTGGGGATGAAAGTGATGGGCTGCAGCACTCTTCCTCCTGGCTGCAGTGGGAGCATCCTGCAGGAAGACACAAGGAAGATATAAAAGAGTTTACAAAATGTGAAGGTAACACTGTTACCGTGGTAGCAGTGAATGGCTGATACTGGTCCCCATGTCAAAAAGTACTCTGACTTGTTTTCACCTGGTTGGACTTGATTCTTCAGACCAATTTAGATAATGATACCTCAGTAACAAATGATTATTTTGTCAATAGCTACATCAGGTTATGCTTTTGTATATAGTTCATCACACCTGTAATCAAAAGGCCTTAGAGAACCGGTAAAATTATTGGCCCCATTTCTGTAACCAGCAGTGGAAATTTTCACTGGTTATTCTAGCCACGCCTGCCTGAACACTGAACACAGACAATGCAAGTGTAACAAGTCTACATTCCTTCAACAAAAACACCCTGTGCTGTAATGCATTGCACAGTGACACTCCTCTATTTGAGCATTCCTTCCCCGTTCATTTTGCAGCCACATGTGATGGTCATTAATCAACAAGTCACTACAACTTTCAACGTATACATAAAAAAATGAAGAGAAGTAAATCGTTTTTTTCTTACCTGAAGTCAATCTTGCCCGGGATCAGCCCAGCCCCGGCTACAGTCAGGACTCCACTCACCATGTGAGAGAATGGGTTGGTGAAGGTCACTGTGGCAGTCTGCTCCTTGTGAGGAACAATGTTGCTTTCATCTGAAACCTGAGGGAGAAATACGTTTTAGTGAACCTTGAATATGTTAGTTACATTACCCCTCGAATAACTTGCCCTCCAAATAACTGGTGAGAAATATTCTGAATCTCTTTAAAGTACCTGTATGGCGAGCTGTGGGCTGGTGATATTGAACTCCTCTGAGGCCAGGAACCGCTCCTGATTGGCCGTGTCCTCTAGGACTACGGCGAGGTTGATCAGGTTGTCTCCCACCACATCCTCATACTGGGCTGGGAGGATCTGCTGGTGCAGCACCTTGACTGGAAAGAGAGAGGGACAAACAGAGAGAAGAGGGCGTGTGAAATTCATCATCAAATCCATTTTTACAGTCAGTTCTGCAAACTGCAACGCTCCCTCAGAAGTGAAAGTTTGAGTTTACAGATGAGTGAGTAAGTAAATTTACCTTCTTTGGGTGCCAGTTGTACGGTGCTGTGCATTTCCCAGAAGGTGTCTGAGGGGCTGTGGTTGTATTCTTTGGCCTGGGCGTTGATATGCACCTTCATCATCTTGGCAACACTCTGTTTGTTCGTGACTTTCACCATGAAGGAGACGGGCTCTCCTGCAAGTGGAGCTTTATCCAGGGTCAGGAGGACTAGCACTCCCTCTGATGAGCTTGCTGTATAAACATGAAGAAATCCACAGGGTGAGATGACGTGCGTTTAAACAACTGAAAACTGTGATTCATGTATTAAAAATTACCTCTTCTCACTGTTGAGTCCTCTGACATTGTGGACCTCCTTGATGTAAGTGTTGAAGTTGGGCCTGTTTTGTAAAGATAAACAGCAAATGTGAGCAGAGTAACTTAGAGTGAACAGTATGCCACACTTCTCTAAATTAGCCAGTGAGCAAATAAATGCTTTTGGATCATACTTTTGATGTGTTTGTAGTCTCCTGTGATGTTCTGGAGTCTGGGGAAGCCAACAGCTTTGGTACAGATGAGGGATCCAACTCTCTCTGTGTCTTTGCTGTGGCTGACCACCTGACCCTGGCTCACTATGAATTTGTGGACGTCGGCGTTCACCGCAGCATAGACAAAGGGGATGTCATAAACAAGGTCGATGCGCTGATCCTTGATTGCTTTGACTGAAGCTGGGCCGCAGCAGAACACTCCTGGGGGAAAAGAAAAAAAAAAAAAAAGATTAGAGCAATGTTAAGTAAAAAATCAGAGACGAATAAAAAAAAAATAAAAAAAAAAGTGAGAAACTTCACATAACAGGACCAACAATGTTTCTCACACACCTCCACTCCTCTCCTGAGGTGTTGGGTCCAGAACTTGCCAGCCATCCTTTCCAAATCCCAGATCCTTACGATTCATCCAGCACTCCACCCAGACATGGAAGTTCCTGTTAAGAAGAGCCAAGTCAGATATCACTAAGCATTGAATTGTTTTTGATTTTTTTTTTTTTTTTTGCTTCTTAAAACTACAAAATAAATGTCATCAAAGCCTTCAAATTAACTTAAAATGATTTCATAAGTCAGGGACTGATTAAAAGATGTCACAAAAAGTGTAAATAAGATCATTAACATCACTACTGACCATATGCTGTCTTTGTTGTGACTCAGCTTCTGCCCTGTTTCGCTGTAGTACTCCTCGATCACCAGGTTGGCATTGGTGTCGTGAGCTGAGTTGAAGTTTGTGACGACACGACAAGGAATGCCAAGAACTCTCATGACTGAAAGATGCAATCAGAACACAGACGTTACACACTGAGGAAAATATCTCAATATTGCACAATGGAAAAAATGATGCAGTATGTGAACGAGATTAATAAGACATGAGTCATGACATTATACTCTGTTTTAGAGGTTTAGTGCTGGTTATTGATTTTTGTAAACGATTTTATTTCTAAAGTTTCGAATCGTCATGATATAATCACCTGTGCACATGACAGCTGCAAACACCCAGCACTGTCCATACTTGACTGGGCGGTAAGTGGTTTGCGCCCACTGTCTCAGGATGTCCCCGCTCCCCGTCCACATGGAGGGATGAACTCCTTGTTTGAAGTCACTAGACCAGTTCCCTTTCAGGACTCCATGGTCATCCTCACTGTTGATCTAAACAGGAAAGAGAGGATGAACATCATTTTCTATCTTCACACCTCAGTTACCAAAGATCATAAGGCAAGTCTGGGCACCTCACATCTCACAAGACGAGTCTGCAGTGACAGGTTAATGACAACTTTGGATCGACTGTTGACGCTGTAATTAGAGCGTCCCTTCATTTGACTTTTTTTTTTTTTTGTTTTGTTTTTAACTTTGCAGGAGGCGTGTTCATCTTTACAACATGCAGAACACGCTGTCCCAGGTCAAGCAGCAACTTGTGCAGTGACACTCATGTTGTCACTGAAAGAGAACACTGGCAGTGAGTGAGTGTTCATGTTTTGCTCACCATGGCAGATACGATCCGGCTGATGTAGATGGGGCTGTTTCGGTTGAGGTAGTCCACTACTCTGTTGTTTTGGTGCTGAGGGCTGACTTGGAGCAGATTCAGGCATGCCTCCAGAACACCAGGCTCATACTTCACACACAGAGAGAAAGAAATGAAGGGATTACATTAACTTTTAATGACATCATTCAAAGAAATACATGCTAAACATTCAGTCTTGTGAGAGTTAACATTTGCTTTTGTGCCTCCACTAAAAAATACCTATTTTACTAAGAGTTTTCCCTCTAATATTCTGAATGCTGTCTTAGAGAAGAGTTTAATCCAACTCTAAGACTGAAAATACATACAGGAAGTGGATACTTGCACAGTGACATTTGATCCAAAACAACAGCACTTGAAAATACAGTGTTGAGTCTGTAAATAACCTTATAATTTTTTTTCCATTGAATATAAAAAGAAATTCATTATTCTTTTATCCTTTTCATACCTGATCAAAGGACCATGGTGTTGACGCAGTGTTCACAGGTGTCCCCACAAACAGCAACCCAGAGTCATTCTGGACATATTCATCTCTCTGGTCCTCAAAGGGAATATACACTGAATCCTCTGCAAAGAATAAAGCTGACATTTAGTGCATCCTAGTGTATTTACATTTTAAATTGCTTTGCTGGGTAGACCATAAATAGTGTAACTCAATTACCGTGCTTATCTTTATTGTTTATTCTATTCTGTAAAGCTGATACCAAACATTTGCCGTGAATGAATCCTGAACATTTCTGGTTTGGTTGGCAGTATTATCAGCCAATAAAACCTCCTCAGTCTATGAAACTTTGCATTGCCTGTATAAGCTTCTTCTTCAAACATTTTTGATGTTTTTACTCACCACGGCACCAGGGATTGAAGAGCAGGATGAATTTGCCAAAGGCACTCCTCTGCTGGCCGCCCCTGGACGGCACCCACAGCTGAAACCTGTAGAATCCCACTGAGGCAGAGGCAGGAGGAGAGATGAAGATGGAGGGCTTGTGGAGGTTCACGTCCACTGGATCCATGTAGGCATTCCAAGAGGAGGAAGAAACCCTCTTGGAGAAGGTGACCGGCATCATCACATACAGGCGACCTGGGGAAAGAGAAAGAAAGAAAATTAAGCAAAGATATTTAAATTTAAGTGGTTCCAATTGGCTACATATACAAGTATGCACCCAAACAGCCATTCAGCCACAAAGAAATATCTATATTAAATCCAAATGTAGTCTACCTAGCATAATTTTGACCCTCAGAGAGTCAGTCCTGGGGTTGAAAGGTCGGCCCTCCAGCTGCAGACTGACTCTGAATGGGGCCCCTCTTCGCACCACCAGGGCTTTGGAGCTTCTGAAGCCCTCCGTCTTGTGCCTCTCCTGGTTTTCATACTTCTCCAGGTTGACATGTTTTATGAGCAAATCTGCAAATTAAGAAAAACGAGTGAAGAAATGGATACAGAAAAAAAAAAAAAAAAAAAAAAAAAAAAAAAAAAAAAGCAAACTCTACAAGCAATGAATAGAAGAAGAAAAGAAGGTGGGATAACTTAAATAATAATAGTGGGAGAAAAAGAGCTCACATGAAGACAAATCTCACCTTCCATTTGTTAGTGTCTGTTTTTCACAGCAGTAACTCAGTGTTTATGTCCCGGCTGTTTCCCTCCACAGTTATATAAGCCTTTGCCCAACCCCCAGAAAGCATTTACTGAGAACATTTTTCAGGTGTAGCATTTCATACGCTAGTTGGGCCTGACGTGAGTAATCAGATCCACCCAGTAGAGCAAATTTCAAACAAAGCTGTTGCAAAATTTTCTTTGGATGGTGAAAGTGATTCATGTTCTTGTTTGCAGGGACAGATGCTTTTGCTTTGTGTTATGGTTTCAACTATAATTAACTTACTCTAATCTTTCCATTTACTTTGGTTGTCATTTTTCTTCACTTTTTGAGTCTGCTTACTTAGAAAAATTTACATATAATACTATCATTCATACATGCTTTGTTAACATGGTTTCAGTCATTTTGAATTTACTCATTTCAGACTTTTTCTTTTCAATTATTCATGTACACATGTTTCCGGCACTGGCTGAATTTGTCTATAAAATGTCTCTCATAAACTACTTTGTACCTGCGTCTATCATTTAGGAAATGTTCATGAATGGATTCATATTTATTGTTTAAAATGCCCATCATAGTACAATAAAACATAATATATGATAAACAATGGATCTGAGTTTTAAAAATACACACACACCCTTTAACCACTTGCCTGCAGCCTTGAAAGTGTTGCACTTAGACACAGTTACGTCTGCCCAATAAAAGAAGCGTGGGAGTTCATTTAGAGCTAACTGGCGTTTCTGTTTATGCTTTGCACTCGTCTCCAAAGCAAAATAGTGCAAATCATGTTCAAGTGGTAGCGCATTGTGTGGGATGCTTTTTGATGAATGAATATTGACTTTGAGTTACTGCAGGGGCTGCTGCTCCATCTATCTCACTATCTGGTGTCCTCGTATCACTGAGTCCAGTGCAACATTTTTACACCTTTCAAAAAGACAATATTCAAAGAAATGTGAGACAAATCTTTGGAGGTGGTATGGACTGTCAGTTGGCCAGTCCATCACTGAAATATCTCAGCATGAAATTTTGTAGACATTCATGATTCCTAGATGATGAAGTGTACCGACTCTGCTGATCCCATGACATGCGCTTTGGCAAAACCAAATCGTCAATATTTTTACTTCTAAAAAAAATTTTACTTCTACTTCAAATTTACTGGATGGACTGGCACAAGATTAGGTCCAGACATTCATCAATCCCACAGGGCGTATGGGTCATATGTATGGGTGACACCAAAAGTATTTGATGACCTGCTGTGGCATCAATCCAAGTCAACACCCACGCCTCAGGTACATTCAGCATTAAAACTAACACTACTTGCACTTTTAGCGTCATCTGCTCTTTTCATGCGTAAGGTAGGACTTACGTGATCAGACTCACCCAGTTAAATGGAAAACAGCTGGAATCAATTGCATTAGTTGGTTGATCATGAACCGCATGACATGTTAAATCATACCAGCAGTTTTGGAGCTTTGTACTTTTAGTCCATCTCCTTTTTTTCCTTTCAGAGTATTAGATTGTTATATTGTTTGATTGCTTCTGGCACATTATTGTGTAAGCAGAATTCATGTTTTACACTGAACAAAAATATAAATGCAACACTTTTGTTTTTGCTCCCATTTTTCATGAGATGAACTCAAAGATCTAAAACATTTTCTATATCCACAAAATAACCATTTCTCTCAAATATTGTTCACAAATCTGTCTAAATCTGTGATGTGATAGTGAGCACTTCTCCTTTGCAGAGATAATCCATCCCACCTCACAGGTGTGGCATATCAAAATGCTGATTAGACAGCATGATTATTGCACAGGTGTGCCTTAGGCTGGCCACAAAAGACCACTCTGAAACTTGCAGTTTTGCTTTATCCCCCCAATAAAGCAAGATACTGACTGGTTTTCTGACTCCCCCAGGAAGTCAGAAAACCAGTCAGTATCTGGTGTGACCACCATTTGCCTCACGCAGTGCAACACATCTCCTTCGCATAGAGTTGATCAGGTTGTTGATTGTGGCCTGTGGTCTCTTCAATGGCTGTGCGAAGTTGCTGGATATTGGCAGGAACTGGAACATGCTGTCGTATACGCCGATCCAGAGCATCCCAAACATGCTCAATGGGTGACATGTCCGGTGAGTATGCTGGCCATGCAAGAACTGGGATGTTTTCAGCTTCCAGGAATTGTGTACAGATCCTTGCAACATGGGGCCGTGCATTATCATGCTGCAACATGAGGTGATGGTCGTGGATGAATGGCACAACAATGGGCCTCAGGATCTCGTCACGGTATCTATGTGCATTCACAATGCCATCAATAAAATGCACCTGTGTTCGTTGTCCATAACATACGCCTGCCCATAGGCTACCATAACCCCACCGCCACCATGGGCCACTCGATCCACAACATTGACATCATCTGCCCTGAACAGTGAAAACCGGGATTCATCCGTGAAGAGAACACCTCTCCAACGTGCCAGACGCCATCGAATGTGAGCATTTGCCCACTCAAGTCGGTTACGACGACGAACTGCAGTCAGGTCGAGACCCCGATGAGGACGACGAGCACGCAGATGAGCTTACCTGAGACGGTTTCTGACAGTTTGTGCAGAAATTCTTTGGTTATGCAAACTGATTGTTGCAGCAGCTGTCCGAGTGGCTGGTCTCAGACGATCTTGGAGGTGAACATGCTGGATGTGGAGGTCCTGGGCTGGTGTGGTTACACGTGGTCTGCGGTTGTGAGGCCGGTTGGATGTACTGCCAAATTCTCTGAAACGCCTTTGGAGACGGCTTATGGTAGAGAAATGAAAATTCAATTCACGGGCAACAGCTCTGGTGGACATTCCTGCTGTCAGCATGCCAATTGCACGCTCCCTCAAAACTTGCGACATCTGTGGCATTGTGCTGTGTGATAAAACTGAACATTTTTAGAGTGGCCTTTTATTGTGGCCAGCCTAAGGCACACCTGTGCAATAATCATGCTGTCTAATCAGCATCTTGATATGCCACATCTGTGAGGTGGGATGGATTATCTCTGCAAAGGAGAAGTGCTCACTATCACAGATTTAGACAGATTTGTGAACAATATTTGAGTGAAATGGTTATTTTGTGGATATAGAAAATGTTTTAAATCTTTGAGTTCATCTCATGAAAAATGGGAGCAAAAACTAAAGTGTTGCATTTATATCTTTGTTCAATGTAGCTAATCAAGGTAGATCATTTTATTTGCTTTAGATACTGTTGGTTATTTTATTCAAGACCATTCCATCATATATTATAAGCTGATATATGTTTTTATATGTAAAGCTGTAATCTTCCATTACAATAACAATAGCTTTCAAATAAAATGAATGGAGGTCAGTTAAATATACAATATTTGCCTATGAAATGTAGGGAAGCATTAAAAAAAGCATAAAATGGAAATAGTAAAGTATTTACAAATCTGCATTAAAATACAGAGCTGGAGTAAATGCTCTTTGTTACTTTCCACCGTTGGCAATCCCAAATATTTAAACTATAGTAGGGACTCACAAAAAATAAAATAAAGATTTCATAACCACTGTTTTGACATTGGACCATATTATAATGATGGATTCTAACAGTGACTGATATTGTGCTGTAGTAACACAAAAATGATTTGTAAACAAGGTAATGAGTTGCTGGGTAGATGGTAGCTGGATAGAAGGATTCAATCTTTGAACAAAAAAAAAAACTGGTATCAGGTTTGACTTCATCCCATTCATTCAGGCCTCATTAAACATGTAATGATGGCACACCTTAATCTTTTAAACAAACACAAACATAGGTAAATTAACAAAAACTTGTGCAACTCCCTGTTTTTCTTGTAGAGGTGATGTAAGCAGGAGCTAAATGTCTACAAAGATCCCTGCAGTGTGAGGGATTCTTCAGTTCATTAAAGAGAACACATAACATGTGAGTCATATGCTCAACCACAACGCTCATTATGCCATATATCACGTAGTCGTGATAATGACTTGCTAACAACTGGCATTTTTCAGTTTTTATGAATTGTGTATCATATAGAAGAACGCAATTGTTTTTTATTTTTGAACCAAATCAGTTGTAAATAATATTGCCAACAGTGACATTTTATGTCTCTTTGTAACTGCAGTTTCACAACAGATTGCATTTTAAACATCTTTTGTCTTTTATTCTGTGGCAGCTGGATTTAGTGATATAATTAAAATCAACAATTCTAAAATCACCCAAATACCAGCAGGAAAGTCATAGTGGACACAAATATTGACATTCAAAGCTGATTTTGTCCAATAACAATGAAATACAAATATGCTGGTATATTTCTTTAGCTGGAAATTTGGAGTCAAACGAGCATGAATCATGACACAAGAAAATACATCTGTCAATAAATCAAACATTAATAAAAAAAATAATAAAAACTTCCTGTAGTACAAACTATGATCAAACAATAAATTAAAGGCAACATTCAATAATATTGGAATATTAGTAATTACACTGAACAAAAATATAAATGCAACACTTTTGTTTTTGCTCCCATTTTTCATGAGATGAACTCAAAGATCTAAAAACATTTTGTATATCCACAAAATAACCATTTCTCTCAAATATTGTTCACAAATCTGTCTAAATCTGTGATAGTGAGCACAGCCATTGAAGAGGAGTGGACCAACATTCCACAGGCCACAATCAACCTGATCAACTCTATGCAAAGGAGATGTGTTGCACTGCGTGAGGCAAATGGTGGTCACACCAGATACTGACTGGTTTTCTGACTCCCCCAGACCCCCCCCAATAAAGCAAGACTGCACGTTTCAGAGTGGCCTTTTATTGTGGCCAACCTAAGGCACACCTGTGCAATAATCATGCTGTCTAATCAGCATCTTGATATGCCACACCTGTGAGGTGGGATGGATTATCTCTGCAAAGGAGAAGTGCTCACTATCACATCACAGATTTAGACAGATTTGTGAACAATATTTGAGAGAAATGGTTATTTTGTGGATATAGAAAATGTTTTTAGATCTTTGAGTTCATCTCATGAAAAATGGGAGCAAAAACAAAAGTGTTGCATTTATATTTTTGTTCAGTGTATGAAAACAATTAAATAAAAAATGAAATTGTAATATTGTAGAGAGCTAGTCCATAAAGAAAAAGAGACTAAAGCTTCATTTCTAAGCAGCTGTCCTTGGCTTATTATATACAAGGAAGTCTGTGATGTCATGCCATACATTGCTGTCATGGTAGAGGTACGTCATGGAAGACTGTAGTGAGGGCTGGAGGGTGTGTGGGTAATACTCAAACAGCCACAAAACGATGCCCCACACCAGGGTGGCGAAGAGTGGGAATGGGTCGTGTTTAGGCTGGGGGATAACTCCTTTCTCTACAGCCAGTCGAGACAGGGCGAACAAGATCCTGGACAGCAAGTACATGTTGATCTGAAGTAAAAAAAGAAGGGAGTTTGAACACATTTATTAAATCAGTTACAGTCTTGGGTTTATGCTGACGTGCTTGTTAATGCCAAAACGGGATTTTTGGACTGCAGGCCTGTCATACCTGGCTATTGATGCTGTTGTTATCGCCAAACACTAACCATCCTCCAACACAGGCAGCCAGGAAGGAGTGAGACTGTAAACTCTTTCCCTGGATCTTCTGCTGCAAGACCTGCAGCCCTTTATATGTGAACACAAAGCTGGCCAGGTTTCGGGAATGGGTGTAAGTGGCCTTCAAAATGGCTTTGAGCTTGTCCTTCAAGCTACCAGAGGGAAGAACAGCATGTTCAGACTTAAGAGGCATAGGGGATGTTGTAATGGCAAAGTACTGTTACGTTACAGCCCAGATTCTTACCTGCCACTTCTGAATAGAAATGTCATCACCAGGGCATGTGGTGCTCTGATTTTGGCCCCATATCTGAGAATAAACATATAGTAATGTCAGTGCTGTCTGGAAACACAACTGACAAAACAAGGTCTTAGTGCCTCAGTGCTCATACTCCATAGTTAGTATTGTCAACATACTACATTCAAATATATGAACAAGAATCAGACAGCTGCAAATACGAGATAAAGATTGCCTTGAGATTTCCACGGTGGTTCCAGGCAGCTAAAGCTATAACTGTAATACAGCTGTTAACCAGAGACCTACTAGCTCCCAGCTCTGTGGTAAATAAGTAAACTATCGTAGTTTAACTCGCTAGCTCATGAATGAGTTCACTCACACGACGCCGTTTCTGAATCCTTTCAAAACCGCCAATGCCGCTTTGTATTTCTCCTGTTGCAGCAGATTATTGACGGTGTACAAAAGAGTTTTTACCAAGTCAGGACCTGCCATGACTTTCAACCGCAGCCGACAGGGCATTAAATAATGTTGCACATCATGGTGCGTCACAGCGAAAGTTAGCCGTCGTGCTGCGCTGCATTAAAGGTTCCTACTTTGTAACTTCAGCACATGTTTTTGTTTGTGCACCTTGATGTGCACCAACATTTAAAATTGTGTTTTGTTGGGGAAGATTATTTCAAAATCACAAAAGGAAATAGATAAATAAAAGCATTTTAACTTAGGAGGAGTAGGAGAAGGATAGATGAGGCTGTAAAACTGATTTGTTACCGTAATTTATTTTATTTCATTTTATTTATTACATTATTCACAAAAACATGGTATGATCTAGAAGAAACATTAAGACTAGATTGAAGTTTAGATACTATAGGAACTTCATTAAACCAATAGAGATAAAATAGAAGTTGTCTATTGACAATTATTCCTAAACTGTAGTTTAATTTGCTGTGTCTGTTTATGTAATGTAGTGTTTGTGTTAGCAATTGCATTAGTCATTTAGATATTGCATTTTACATAATGTGTGTGTGTGTACCTTTCAGAGTAAGAAATATAAAGGAGAATATATAGGAGAAGTTTAAGTTAGGTTAGAGGGTTCAGTTAGGATTTTTAAAATCGGAGCCAGAGAGATCATTTCTTAACAGGAGCCAGTTTGTTATGATGCTGCAGAAGAGCATTTACTAAATAACACTTTGAGAATTGTCTAATTCAGGATACAGCAACAATGCACTCTCACATAGTATTACATAATTTCAAATGCCAAAGTAAAGACTAACAATAAAGGAAGGCTTGAAGCGGTTGAATCAGAAATGAATAAGAGGGTTTGGTCATGAGAGTTTAATCCTGCCTCTGTTTGGATAAAGGAGAAGGACTTCTATGAAAGCTGAAGAAGAATAACTGGTCTTACCATGTGCGGCTTCATGCAAGCCGGTTGTTTCTCAATGCAGAACTTTTGGGGGCCATTATAAACAAAAAGAAAATTAAATCAAGAAAAGTATTTTTGATGCAATGTACTGTTCAGTGTGTGTGTGCACGCACTTTTCAGAGTAAGAAATATAAAGCCATACATAACCAATATTTGGATATAGCAGGAGGTTTCAGTCAGGTTGGAAGGTTCAGTTAGGATTTTTTTGAATGGGAGCCAAAGAAAGATTATATGTTAACAGGAGCCAGTTTAAGGGAGTAAACATCCTGAAGCATTCTTCAAGTCAACACCCGCATATTCAAAGCATTCAAGCTGACACTTGTTTCCTATCTGACAAATTACAAGATATGCAATTAACTAATAAAACCCTAACAGTGTTTTATTGTGCTTTGCACCACACCACTTCTGTGTTTTTTCTTATTCATAAGAGAAAGTCTAATTAAATTATGTCTCATTTAAAACAAATATAAACAATAAAAATCTTTAAGTAGTTGTACGGTGGCACTGAACATGCTTTTAGTCATTTCTTTAAAATGGAAACATATCTAACACTTGCTCCTGTGTAGTTTTAATGCACTTATTATAAACCGCTTCTGACAATTGTCTGACAAATGAATGTAATGTAATGTAAGAAAGCATCATTAAGTACAATGAACTGTGGTTGAAAATGTGTTGTTTAAAAAATTGTATTGTATTAAATAATCTGATCTTATGTGTTATATGTAAAATCTTGATCTGACAACTAACTATTGAATGTGGCAGTCAAATGAAAAAAAACATATCTCCCTCTAAACTGTAGTGGAGTCTCCAGCCTCCAGTAGCTGTCTCACCACCACCCTTAAATTTTTTTTGTGCAGCTATGAGCAGCTCTTCCATTTTTACTCTCACAAAATGGTGAAAAGCATATTTTTTTATAATGTAAGAGGATGTGAAATATGAAAACAGCTAATGCCTTGGGTTTATTTAGAAGAAATATATAAACAAAAGTAATGAATTGTGTCTATATTAAAAAACAAAAAGGTTAAACATGTTGCAATGTAAATAATTTTTACACTTGACAAGTGACCTGCAGGAGCCCAGTGTTAAAATCATTTTATTAACGTTTTTTTTTCCTCAATCAATCCAGTTCATTGTTACATGAAACCCATTCTCCAAATAAATAGTATTCAACCGTTGACTTCCACTTATCAAAAAAAAGTTAGAGCTTCAAAAAAGGAAACAGTGATTACACTATCAACATGATTTACAATGTAATCAGAACAACTAAAACATTAATTTGCATATTTCTATACATTTAACCGCCCCATGATCTGGAACACAGCAGTGATTAAACAGTCAAGTGGTTAATTCAGCCAGTTTGGAGTGTCAAGGTGCTATTTCATTAGTTGTAATTTTAACATGTTAACATATTCCACAGTCAACATTTTAATCACAACACTTTTTTTTTTTTTTTTTTTTTTGTTTTTTAAAATCAAAGTTTTATTTTTTTACAATAATAATCTCTTTACAAGTCTGCACTCCAGTAGCTACACACTGAGATTTGTAAGCGTGTGTGTGTGTGTATTGAATTTCTGCCAGTAAGGGAATAAATGTGAGATAATGTGAAACATCTGACACAATTAAGTATGAAGCAATAATGGATATTGTCTTAGGGTCAATACACCTGTGAGTTCAGTGAGGGAGAGCTCAAGTGAGTGAGAACAACCAACATTTTTTCTATAAAGTACCAGCATTATGAAATGGTATACAGCCACATGGTTCATAGAAATTCATAAGAAAAGTTTCTTCCTTTTATATTTCGCTAGGAGTTTGATGAAATTTAAATTGCAATTACAAATTGTCAGTGATCTGGGAGGCATACACACATAAATATGTTGTTTAACTATGCATCACGCCACCTATGCACACACTACAGAGCTTGAGTTTTACTAGTCATTCAAAAATATCACATTACAATTTATTAATGTGGCTCTGCTCATATTAAGCAACAAGATCTCATATAAATACACAGTAACAACACATGTTAAAACTGTGTATAAATACAAACTCATTTTTGTGATAGGCCTACTACGGAAGCATTTGAAATCCACAGTGATAAAGGTAAAACATCTCTAAGAAAGATTAAGACTTGGTTTCCTTAAAACTGCCTTAAAGGTGAAATCTGTATTTTGTTTTTAATGATAAAAATATTTCTGAAATTTTGTTCAAATTCTGTTTTTAAAATTGAGATAGCAGAGCTACTGCTTTGTTTACATTTATGCATTTTACAGTGGGTAAAATAAAGGACAACTAAATCTCAATAGTAACAACTGGTGTAAAATGTGTAATTCATTCAGGGGACGTTAAGAACTTGGTGAAGTTTAAGTCAAATTGTTCACAAAAAAGAAAAAAAAAAAGAAAAGAAAAAAAAACTAAATTAAATCCTTTGGTAGATCAGTTCCATAGTCATTTTCTTAAAATCATAATCTACTTGATACTAAAAACAAACTCTTAGTTTGACATTAGTGGACCTATTTTTTGGAAAAGACATGGAATAAACTATTACTGTACAAATCTGAATACCTAACACCCTATAAAACTAGGGCCGATTACTTTTACATTAATTCAAATCTTTATTATTAGTTTAAGCCTGCAACTCAAGGGGATCCACTGCCTATGTGAATTATATGTATTAAGATATTAAACACTATGTTCCACTTTGGAAGTATATTTACATAAACTGCATTAATCACTTCACACATTAAAAACAGTTAGGATTCAGTGTTTTCATTACTGATCTAGGATAATACTTAATTCTGGATATCTACCAGCAAATTGGCTACCATTCAGTGGGAATAGGTCATTATTCAACAAATAATTGTTTTTTATTACACAATACATCCCAATGCTCCCACGTCATCAGTACCAGCTCATAATTATCAAGAGACTTCAGAAATGCTTCACACTTTGAGTCTCCCACACTAATAAAGGAAGTGTCTATCAGTGGTCAAAAAGGCTGATATTATGTACAGCACAGACCATGTTGAGAAGGCAAAGTTTGTCAAATCAAAACGCAACCAAAGCACTTTTACCATATACAATATAATGTCCTCTACCAATATTAAGAATTTAAATCAATAGTAAATGCTGAAACTTAACAAAATGCTATACAAATGATCAAACAAATCACTGTTTGGCTCTATTACTGGCAAAAAATGTTTTTTCTACAAAACTATTGCACATAAAAATACAACCTCTCTTAAGAACAATCACAGCCATCTTACTGCTTACATAACCATGTTCAAAGTTTCAACTCACTATGAATGAAAAGAAATCAACTTGTCAACATAGGAGAAATTATCATTACAATTAGCATGATCGTATTTATCAGAGTTATTAAAGAAACTGTGTATGTGCTATGGGTGTCAGTCCAGTCAATCAGGTACTGATAAAAATCATCCATCCATTCTTTCAACAAAAGAAAAATTAACGTTGAGCCTGAAAGACCCAAAACCATATATATGCCTTTTTTGCTGCTTTTAGATATGAACCTTTTTACTGTAAGTCAAAATGCACAAATATGGTTTTCCTCTGAAATTGCTCATTCTGCATAGACCCGAAAAGCGGTTCTTGAGAAGTTACTACTGCAAAGATTCACAGATTTACGTGTAGAAACTGCACTTGCGCAACGTACTGCGAGTGCAGACACGACAGAGTGAGAAAAGCGTCTCTTCTGCAACCATCGCCCAATAGTGATGTGGGATTAGGGGGGAACTGATCATATGTGGAATAAGTGAACTAACAGGTCTCTTGTGTAGCAAATTAATTCATTAAATTCATATTAATCTATTTAACTAAACATCTAAACTGTTGTTGCTGCATATGATGATGTGACAGAAAATAAATGTATGTATCATCTACCACTTTATAAGCAGTTCCTGGCTGCAAGGAGAATCTGCTGGAATGTGCTCTGGTCTGAAATGGATATGGGTCCTCCAAGCCCACTGCTCCTCCATTGGATCCTGCAGCTCCTGCTCCTGTTGCATTACTCCTGCCCAAAGCCTTCTGTCTCTTCTATGGCAAATATGAGCTTCTCCTTCAGCTGCTCATAGCTCTTGTAAGGAGGGAGGTCCAGACGATTAAAGCTACACGGAGAAACGAGACAGAAAGCAGATGACTCTTTGTGGAAATATATTAGATTCAATGCATAACCTCTTATATAGAGTACTGGATTAATAGCATGAGAAAATGCCTCATTACAGCAGCCAAATCTGCACATGAATCACAAAACAAACCAACAAAAAAAAGCTAAAAAAAAACAGCACAATGAAACACAAAGAGGTAAATAAGAAAATAGAATAATTTAACTAAATAAATATATAGCTTTCAAATGACTCTTATACTTGGGTTTAAACATACAGTAACTGATGATTAAAAATGCTTTTATTTTCCATCCTGTTCATTGTTAGCACATTAAATCACCTTGTTACTTGAGCTGCTGATGCCTGAGAAATCAATCAATCTCAATCATTGCTGCATTAATTTTGCATGATGCTGCACAAGAGCATCGGTTAAATAAACAGTTTGTTAATTCTAATTCAGGGTACAGCAACAATGGACTCTCACATAGTATTATATAACTCCAAATGCCAAAGTTAAGACTAACAATAAAGAAAGGCTTGCAAGTGGTTGAATCAGAAATGAATAAGAGGGTTCGGTCATGAGAGTTTAATCCTGCTTCTGTTTGGATAAAGGAGAAGGACTTCTATGAAAGCAGAAGCAGAATAACTGGTCTTACCATGTGTGGCTTCGTGGAAGCCAGTTGTCTTTGCCCACTTTCTCAATGCAGAACTTTTGGGGGCCGTTGCTTCCTATATTTAATCAACAATAAACAAAGAAGATTAAATCAGGAAAACTATTCTGATGTGATATACTGTAGAGTGCGTATGTGTGTGTGTGTGTGTGTGTGTGTGTGTGTTTGTGTGTCCATTTTGCATACCCATCAGGTCAGCGAAGCCACCGACAGGAAGACGGCAAGTTCCTGTGACAAACTGCAGCAGTCTCATTCTCTTCTCGTTGTCCATCTCCTTCACAAACTGTCAACAGATCACTCTATGTAAACAGCCTTTAACAAATCCAGTATGACTTACTTTTAATATTATATTATATTCCTAAAACCTAAAGTTTTTCTTTGTTTTATCAAAAGTTTTGACAATATTTGGACCCAGTGAAGACTCTCAGTCTGTGAAGCAACAGCAAAAGGCAATACAGTTACAAAGTTTTTAGTTCTTTAGTGAGCTAACTACACTGGTATTGTGCAGTATTAATCTCCTACACAGCAAAGTGAGAAGAGATAAATCAGAAATGGTGTTTTGGTCTTGCAGACTGTGTACGTATATACCAACCTGCCAGAACCACAGAATCTGCTTGCTACTTCGTGCATAATGCCTGTAGATTGTGTTTCTTTGCCAGTCCACCAGGTCTATCTCTTGCATACCACACAGCATCACCTACAGGCAAGAATAAAGCAACATCTTTACTGTGTAGACAACACACTCAAAATTGGATGGTTGGTTTTTTCTCTACCGAATCGAACAGTTTTCAGAAGGACAAACACTGCCCCAAAACATCAAATGTTCATGTTTTAGTAAATAGTGGAGAGAATAGTTAATTCAATACCTCTAATTCCTTAGCATCAAAGTACTGAAGGTATTGCTGAGGCAGAACTTCATTGAAGCCCTCAAAGAACGCCTGAGTCTGCTCCTCCACACCTCTGGACAGCCTCCACTCTGCCACCAACCTGAATGCAAAGATATGAAGATGAACAATAAAAATTCAAACAAAGCAAAGAAAATTCAACTTTTTGAACAAGTGGTTGCTTGAAATACTGTGTATATTCTACCGTTTATTGGAATTATGGAAAGTCAGCTTGGATGCCACTCAGTCAATCAGTAAATGTGTGAGATGTAAAAGTGAATGTAATTGAGGTGGATGACAGCAGGATGCAGCTGTACCTGATGTATTCCTCCTTGTTTTCCTCAGTTACTTGGATGTTCCCTCCATCTGGTTTCAGCTCATGGGTGGTGACCTCCCCCAGGATCTCCTTGTCGACTGAGAAGAACATCTCCAGACCACACTCCTCTATGTTATTATCCCTGCAGGCCAGAGAGTCGTGATCAGAATTAACACAGTTAAAATAGACAAAAAGGTTACACTACAGCTCAACAATGGAGTACAGTCTGATGTGTACTTTCAATATAAAGTAAACTAAAGTACACCACAGCAGATGACAAACACGCTATTTTAGGCTGTTCTTAACATAATCATGCACGTGTCCATCAGTTACCCACCCACGGAAAACAAATAAATCAGGTTTGTAACCCCAGACCTACTTGATCCATATGAGTGAGTTGTAAAACTCTGGATCTATGGACTCCAGGTCTTTGAGAGCGAGAGGTTTGTTCAGGATACGCTTGTAGAAGGGCAGGGAGAAACCCGTGTCGATGAATTTGCCATGGAACAAGGCCTAGAAAGAAAATGCAGGGCCGTCAGGTGACATAATCATCTTGTGTTCCAAAATTAATCATGCTATCACCTTGTGTTCAAACACTGCTGGCACAGTTAGAAGTGTGTTTACAAATAGAGCAGATACCATGGCAATGAAGCGTCCTATGAACTTGAAGTACTTGAGGTGGTCAGGGTTGATGTAAGACGCAGGGTTGATCTGCAGACAGTAGTTGTCCTTGCCAGCATACTCAAACAGACAGTACATGGGGTTCAGAACCTCATGAGACAGCAAGAAAAACCACTCCCTGAAAATATAACCACAGAGGACAGAAAGAACTAGTCATAGGGTTTGAGTGAAGTGGTTTGCAAAATCTTGCAGATCAGGACTTAAAAGAGAAGATCTTTCGCTGGAATTATCACAACAGGTTTTGTGGGTCAAGGGTGGTGTCAAAAAAAAAAAAAAAAAAAGGTACAGATGTGAACAGAACACACCTAATGAGTCATACAATGAGATGCAACTGCACAAAAAAACAATTGCTGAACTTACCTGGCCACACCTCCATAGTCCAAGCCCTCTTCTCCGGGGAATATGATCCACAGTCTGCGCCTCAGATCTTGAGGGTGGAAGCTCATGATCTTTGAATGCAGGTAAAGAATTAAAACAGTTCCGCACCTCAAGCATTAGCAAAACAGTGCAGAAAAACACAGTAAGAAGGCAGTGTATTCAGATGATCACCTGTTGGAATGACTCCTCAAACAAGGTTTTCCTGGAGACGGTAATCTTAATGTGCTGAGACAGCGACATTTGCTGAGAGGAAAAAAAAAAAAAAAAAAAAACAAGAAATATATAAATATTTGAATACTGTACACCAGCTAGATAGCATGCACATTATCTTTTATCTTTGTATATTGAAGTACCAGTAGATATAAAGACACAGTATCAGTAAATTTATGAAAATTAAGAACCAACTATTTTATTATGAGGGATAAAGCATTTCAGTACGTGTTCTGGTATGTTCGAATAGCACATACCTGACACCAGAATCTGAAGTATTGCACTTTGGCTTTGAAGTCCCTGACGTAGGTTATCTGTGGCCCATTCTCACTGTGGAAAAGATCAGAGGAAAAATGATCACTGCAGGATAAACAACTACATTTAGTAAACATCCATGATTTGAAAAGTGCAATGATACTGCATTCTGTTAAGGATTCTCTAATTAGGCATTTTCAGGCCAAAGATCACTAATGTGATTTAAATGCATATAAACATGCACTAATCAATATTTTTTTGAAATGTCACTGAAATAATTTTCTCTGTGTAATGTGGAAGAGATTGTGTTTATAGGAAAATGGTTTCTACCTCAATGAAATAAATCTGTTGTGTTCAGGCTACTTATAGAGAGTACAAGATAAATTTTAATGTGAGCCAGTTTACACCAACACTTTGACAACTTACAGTGAAGATTTCCCTGTGCGAGGGTCAATGTAAGTTGTGGTTCGCCTGTTGTGGTCTACAAAGTAGGGAATACCATCCACAGTGAACCTCATCTCCCAACCCTCTGGCAGGGGCTTATCATTCAGCAGCCTGACCAACACAAACACAAGTGAATGTACATGAAACCAACAGTTCAAAAAGAGTTAGACTCAAAACTGACATTACAAGGGAAATTGTGGAATTGAATTACAAATGAAAGTGTGCACTAACAAACAAGACACAAGCAGTAATTGTCGAAATACTGGAAAATGTAAACAGGTTTCCAGTTCTCCTAAATCGCAGATTTGCAGTAAATTCCTTGGTTAACATATTTGATAAGAATCTATTTGTCAGCTTAAAAGAATGACAAAATATCAGTCACTCACAAGAGTCTCTTCTCTGATAGTTGGTGACACATTACTGCCTCTTACAGGCAATACAGGAAACTTACAGTTAAGTTAATGATCTTTTCTGACAATATTGTAAATCACTTATATTGCAGAATTGTTTATATTTAGTATGACAAAGGTATGGCAGTGTCAAGATGCATATTACATGGCACACATACACACAAGCATAGACTCACCCTTGCCTCCTGGGGTCTTCCCACTGCGTCGTCCGAGTTGGATGATGAACAAAGTACACTCTGCCATTGGTGTCCGTTCTCTTTTCTGGCATTAAGAAAATGCATTTTATTTCATTTTTTTATAGTTTTTATTCACTCTCATGCATATATACTAAAAAATAACCATAGATTTAGAAAACATCTTTAATTATTTACACTTTTATACATTTCAGTACATACAACTAAACTAAATGTCTAATGCTCAGTGATATTTACCCCAACCATGTGGCAGAGGTCCCAGTGGGTCAAACTCTTTATTGGCTGTAGCTGCAAGCTGGTCTTGGAGCTGAGCAGGAGAGAGAATGACGCATGTTGCTTAAGTCTACATAAATGTAAAAACTGCTTTTATCAATTACCATGATGCAAGTGTAACAGACCTCATATATAGTATTTTTTATCTTGACTTAAAAAAAGAGTTTCTCAACTATGCGTATATGAGATGTGAGCCATAACTATGCATTACTTGGACCATGTAGAGCCTTCCAAAGTCACCCTCATGTGAACTTATTTCAGCAGGGGAGTCAAATGTGTGATCTTAGAAAAGAACTGACAATGACTGAGACAGTTTACAGCAGTGTTTCCTACACCTAGATACCCTCAAGAGGGCAGTAGTTAAGTAGTTCACTAAAAAGTGAACATAAAAACCTTCACTTTGGGGATTACATTAAAATGTTAAAAACCAACAATTTATAAATTATCATTATAGTACAGTATTAGACAGTAGAAATAAGTGTTTTGAATACTTTCATGTACTGATCTCAAATAGATACAGTATGTATGTATGTATGTATGTATGTATGTTTTTAAATTTTTCACAAAATACTCACTTAATTTTCCACATGAATAAATCTGAACAAATACAGTTCATGTTTGTTACAAATCTTCAAAGACTGTGACGGCTCTCACCCCATAAATGAACCTCTGGTTGAACTGCTGCATGGCTCCCTGCAGCTGGCTGCGCTGGTGCTGCCATTCCTCATAGTTACGCACTGACTCCTGTGTGGGACGTTGCCACGTAGTTGTTCGGGTTATGTGGTCGACATAGTACACCCTACCCATCGGGTCCACCCGGCGCTCCCACCTACAGAGAAGGGAGAGTAAAAGGAAGGCAGTACTGAGTTGATAATGTAAGCCAAATGGCAGATGTGCACAGATTATTTCAATGTGTTCAAGAACTGCAACTAGATTAAATCTAAAAACTAATGGTAAATGTAGGTATAAAATATGTCTGTACTAATTTGAGTTTATATTCATGGTATTATGTTTTTTTTAGTTGAGTTTATTTCGGTCATTTTCAACTTTTACAACTCAAATACACATGTAAATAAATAAATAATCATAAGTCTTTGTTTGAAACAGTAACAAATCAAATCAAGACAAGTTTATAATGACAGAAAAGGTGTAGGCTGAACCCTTAGCTTATTATGCCTACCCATTCCGCATTTATTATTTTGTACAGATCCCTTTAGATTTATACAGTGAAATATACTTTATGTATATTGTATATACTCAAAAGTCCCAAATAAAGATTCATGTACACACTAGTAAAAACTGGGTTTGTGATTGTTTTGTATGTGTTTCCCCAACACATAGTACTATTAAAAAGATTGTACAATATATAAGTTTGGACCCAGCACTGAACCTTGTGGAACCCCATGTGACCCTCAGCAATTCAGATTTATCATTGTTTATTTGCACATACTGATATCTATTATCTACATTGTTACCAAGTGTGTGCGTGTGTGAGTCTGCTAGGTCTGAAACCATATTGGTGGTCACTTAATAAGTTGTGTTTTTCTATGTAATGATTGAGTCTTTGTATGAAAAGTTTAGCCGAGAACTGAGGAAGGAAAGGAACTGGTCTATAAAAGGTATTGATGGTATAAAAGATGGATCAAGTGTTTTGGTACCCTGTAGGCAGAGGCTCAGGTCTGTCCCAGGTTGTCCTTTTCTCAATGTGATCCACATAGTACAACCGTCCATTCTGGTCCACCCTTTGCTCCCACCTGCAGAGCCAATACAAATTAGTGAGCAATGACAAAGTACAGGAAACAGGTTTTGTTCAGGAGGCCTACTACAGAGCAAATAGATTCTGTAATGAAAAATGTAAAATTCTTTAAAATACCTAGAATTTTGCTAAATAATACAATAACAACACATATAAATAGGCTGCAAACTAAAATTCCTATGAAACAGTGGCAACAGTTAAGACTTGCAGAACCAAAAGTATTGCCTTTTACCCTGGAGGTAAAGGACCGTTGGTCATAGGTGTGACTCTTGGAGTTGCTGTGGCCACAGCTGTTGAGGCAGAGGCCCCTGGTTTGGGGCCAGATGCTGTCTGTGAGGAACTTGCAGTCGCTACACCTGATTCATCCTGTTGATCTGAGCACCCACTGGCAGACACCTGAGAGGAGCCATCAGAAGGTGGGGCTTCACTCAGCTCACTAGGGGAAGAACTACTAGAAGAGGCTGAGGAGAGAAGCAAGGGTAAAGGCAGAGGAGAGAACAAGGAAGTCAATGAGTTAATTTATATTTGCTCTGATTGCAGGTGTCACACACAGAGACGTACACATACTGTTCCTGTATATACAAGAACATCCTTGGTATGCGAGAATGTGAAATGACTGATATGTCAAATTGTATGTGAGCTAATAGTCTGTAAAGTATCAGATGTCACTTTGACATCTAATGCTTTTCCTACTTGGTGAGGCTGCAGGTCTGCGAGGCGTTGGAGGAGGAGGTCGGGTTGGTCTAGGAGGACGTGAAGCAGTGGAGCCCCCTGGAGACCGGGAAGGAGAAGCTGTACCGTTGACAGCATGACCATTAGGTACAATGACCCACTCCTCTGAGTCACTGGAGGGAGACGTGTCCCTGCTTGACCTGGGGATCAAAATGTAAATATTAACACTTATGTTACTCTGCAGGTACGGTATATTTATTGAGTATTTACCCAAAAGTAAATGTATGAGGTTCATGACTGATATGATTTTGTATGGCCAAACACATGATATGCAAAAAAACATTTATAGTTCAATAATTAAGGGTTTACTAAACCTGTTGCCAGTGTCTCCATTTTGTTTTGCATTTCCATTTGGAACAGCAGCTAGAATGTCAGAGAAAAGAAGACAATTGACATAATTTATACAAAATAATTCAGGATGCTATGACTACTGCAGCCTATTGGCAGGAAAAACGTTTATGTTAACAATTTGGGCATTTAGTCAATATTCAAGAGCCAGAGCTCAACTGATACTAAATCAGATAAAAAAATATGAGAGGAATATATATTAGCTGATATTTGTTTTGTTTTTTTACATAAACACCCATTTACAGTTGATGGGATGGTTAATAAGACCCAGATATGTAGTAAGAGTGACATTTTACAGCTAAGAAACATATTTTTCAGTGTATGTAATGGCAAAAGTGTTTGTAAATCACCGATTGACATACACCAGTACTTTTTATTTCAACAAAAATAGATGACTATGCAGCTGACTACAAATAAGAAAAGAAAGTCTCAGTAGACTTATAAACTTCAACTTGTTCATGTTTTCAGATTGTTAATGTCAACATTTTACTTTATATTGGATTTAATTGTGTGTGTGGTTCCTTACAATATTCTCTCTCAGCAATGGTTTCGGGGTCCACCTGCATGCCGTCCAGGCAGACTGACAGGTCACCTACAACATCCTGGGGGTCTCTGTCAGAGCACAGCTGCAGCGTCTGCACCACCTCACACACTGGGATGGGGATAGAATCAACATGTTGAACAAATGAACAGGTACTTATAATTTGGATTTAACAACACACCCCAGATGAACTCATCACACAATAAACCACATAAATCCATCAAAATAAAATGAAAACACAAGCTAAGGTTGCCTCTGAAGTGGTCAAAATTGCCCATGTATACATGCACTTCAAAAATTTAACAACCACTGAAAAGATTTTTGTTAGAAGGGCTACGCTCACTGGTATTTTGTTGCTGTTTTCAGCGCTGCTGGTGGATTATGCGGCTTTAAGGATGGCAATTGTCAGCCAGCTCAAAGCACTTTAGTCACATGAGGTGTAACAAGCAATGTTGCCTTAAGCAAGCAGCTGTAACACAGAATATGAACCATACGCTAATGTCATATGGTTTGTGCATGCTGACCAGGTCTGAGGAGAGCCTCTGTATTGAGTTATAAACATACTCAGAGCACCCAGAAGGTCACAAGCTTAGGGGAGGCCTCTATTCCAGTGAAATGAAAACCTAGTAGAGTAGTGTGCAGGCTGGTTGTTACGCTTATCAAAGCCCAATAAAGCATTCCCATTACAAACACAGGCAGATATGCACTCTTACATAACAAGTGTATATAGTGTCTAAAGTTCGTACATCTGCCAAATATGACAGGCTCCTGATAGACACAGACACACAAAACGAACACTGACGGTGAGATTACATGGGATACAACTGGTTATTATCCTGAAATAAATAAGCCTTGCAGTGGGCGCTATTTCCTGACTACCTCATAATGTTCTGTGGGAATCAACCCCCCTGAGCCTGAAACTATTAATGCCATGCTCTACTTCTTGGACAGCAATTTTTTCCTATTCAAAAAAATAGCGACAAATAACAATATCTCCAAACAGCTAAACAAAATTAGAGTTGTCTGATGTCAGAAAATGTAAAAGTTAGTGGAAATTTTGATATCAATTTTTTTTGTTTGACCTTTTGGAAAAAAAAAAAAGAACACGTGAACACAAAGATGAGCCCATAGGAGTAAGAAAGTAGTGAGAACTCACATTTCAGGTCATTAATCTTAAGGGTCTCAAGGATCTCCAGTGTGGCCATTCCCAACAGGATGTCCGCCTTTAGTGTCTGGTGGCTCCAAACACGGAAGATCAGCTTGCTGACTGGAGTCACAATTCTGTAGAAAAGTGAAAAGATGGCACAAAATAATCTCTGAGGAAATCAATCAGTGGTGGTTGTGGTATTCTTTCTTTTTTTTTTGTTTCTCCAGGCGGGGGAGGCCCACTGTAAAAGGCTATAGCTTCTTAACCTCTCCTGTCACATCTCTTTTATTTCAATTATCTAATTCTGGGTATTACTTTAATGTGAGGGTCTGTTTGCTTGTCTATATTTAATGTAATTGTAGTTGTGTAAATTTCAGTAAAACCAGAAAACTATTCTAAGATGTAATTTATGAGCTCTAGGGTGGTAACAAAAAACAAAATTTTAGATTTGATGCAATCTATGATTTTGAGACACAGTCCTACAATTATTCAGGTTAAAAAAACATTATGCTAAGATTTCCCTGTGGTGGGTTAAGAGTTTTACTTAATAGTTACCAAATTATTTATTCATTCTGGGCCCTATTTAAATGGCAAAACCACAATCAACAATCATCATTGCAATAATTAATCAGCTATTTGTTAAACTGTTTCCTCTCCACAAGATTCATACTTACACTGTGAGAGCCTGCTTCCATTTGGGACTGTGTGTGTTGTTGCACTTCTCAGTCCTCTTTGACTGGCCATCCACAGCTACCTCAACATATGGACTGGGACCAAACCAGTTCTTTTTGTTTTCCTTCAGCCTGGCTGAAAGCACTAGAAAGAAGAAACCAACAGAATAATACTAGAAACACCTGTCCATATAGCGCAATACATTTCAGAAGCATGACAGAACTGTTGTATCAGACTGCGTTAGTTTTAGCTAGATGTACTCAATAAATTATCAATTGAGTGTAACTTAACTCTCAGCAGAATTTATTAGATGTGGCATTTAGAGATGCTACAATCTGCTAACACCATTCACGTATGATTATAGTAATACCACTTCTTCCTGTGATTCCCAATGCTGAATGTTTGGAACTTAACTATGCACAACCTGCAACTTTTCATGAGCAAAGTCAAACAATAATCAACACTACAACTTTATCAATTTGGCACAATTCTTGTCTCATTTTGTTGTTAGACAATCTTACAAATTTTGCAATAACAATAACTTACCTGTGACTTGCAATTGGGACTTCATGGTTCATCC
Organism: Seriola dumerili; assembly: GCF_002260705.1. NCBI lineage: Eukaryota > Metazoa > Chordata > Actinopteri > Carangiformes > Carangidae > Seriola > Seriola dumerili. The sequence continues at coordinate 233,077 of NW_019174664.1, forward strand.
ATAACACTGCAGCCTTCTTTGGCTGCAACAAAAGGACCTGCAACAACTGTAAACAGTGACATCACATGTAAACATGGAAGACTTTGTTCAGGTAACCTACTTAAAGAGTGATTAGGCAATTAGGTTGCTATGGTAAGTGTAAATTATAGCCTGGCTTTACGTACAATGGCAAGTATGGATTGAGGAGACTGTTTAACCAAAACAAAGGGCTATATATGACAATTCGAGGTATTTAGAAACATTACAGTGAAAGAGTGTGTTTGTAGTGATGCTGACTCAAACATACAATACTACACAATACTCTACGTCTCCACGTCTTCCGTGTTCCACTTGTCTGTATCGTCTGTAACAAAAATGTTCCGTTTAACAACTGATCATACGATCTATCGTCCTGCCTTCATCACGTCAGGGTCACCATATTGTTGAGTCCACTATTATTTCGCAGCAAAACCGGACTCGCGTGTTTGTTTGATGAAGTATGCAGGACACAGATTTAAAGTTCAACACGTCTAATTTATTAAAAGTATAGCCAAGCATAGAAGTTTGAGATTGCTTACAGACCTCTGGACTCACACTGCTCTCCTCTCGCCTGTCTAAGCAGAGTGCAGCCCTCCCTTGTTTCAGTCACTCACTCTTATACACATTTTCACATTCTTTGTATAACAATATCACTCCCCCTCTTCTCACACAGCCCGACCGAACCCAGCATCTTAGCTGCACATCCTGCTATCTAAGCATGTTATCATCGTACTTTCTCATCCTCTCTGTCCTTGTGGGTCATTCTGCAATCTCAAACGGCAGACAATGTTACAATGTTCACTACATTAGCAGAAATAACATATCCCTTCAACTACTACACAACAATACTTCATTTGATTTGTATCATGAATTTAAACTACTTAAACTGCACACATATTTTAACATTATTTCTTCTGTATATAGTCTCACTGAAAGGCAATCTAATTTAATTATGGCCTGGCTCTGTCTATTTCCTACATTTTGTACAATTTTGCAATTTGTAAATTTGACATTGTTGTCATGTCTGCTAAACGTGAGCTGTTATCGTGCAGACACACACTGTACCAAAATGTACGTTACCCACTGATTATGTTTAATCTTAGCTATTTCAAGACAACACCGAGCCTCTTCCACAACAGAAAATCCCATCCTTAACTAAGCTATATTAAGTCTCACTAAATCTAGTTTGCTAATCTTTGAAAATATCCTTTGACAGAACAAGAAGGTAGTTTATCTTAAATGGTAGAGACGGAGGGAGCGGGAGTGCGTTAATATAGTTTATGAGAAAGAGGTAGAGTGTATCGGACAGCAACATAAAGTTGTCAAAGAGACGACGTGTTTCCTGCTACCTGCAACAGAAAGGCAGTCCAACTATAGCTTAATAGCTTTAACTGTCACGTTAGCATCAGGGTTAGCCAGCATGAGATTTCTTATTAAGACAGCTTCAAACACCAACCTTTTGTGTATTAACGGGTTCGAATGCGATATTGTTACGATGTAATATAATCAATAATAGGAAGTGAGAAGTTCCACCACCACCTGGGGCAACTTTGCTCGCCGACGTGTTGAACACCGAAGCTTTAGCATTAACTAACGTAAGTAATGCTAACACCACCCAGCTCTTTGAGCAGCTTCGATCGTTCAGTCGAGGAAATCTTAGATCTCTCATTCAGTGAACGACTAAATGTCCATACCTGATATAAGCAGACGACAAAGAGCCACACGGACTTTAGTTTCAGCTATGCCTAGGTTGTTGACAGGTAGCCGCCTGCCATCAGCACAGATCCGTGTTCCGCTAGCCAGAACAAGACCAGCTTTTCCGGTGCGAGTTTTTCAAAATATATGTGGTGGAGCACAAAGTAAAATTTTATATTTAGTAAAAATGTACATAGCAAAAATGGTAATATTCAAGTAAAGCAGGAGTACCTAAAAATAGAGCACAATTTCAGACTGTACTTTGCTACATGATTGTTAACAGACTGCATAGTCTATAAAACCAGTTAATCTGTTATTCCCACTGTGCTCAGTCATAACATCAACAATAACAGGCCCAAAGCCGGCCTGAAGACATTACTCTTGCTTTGTTGCAACTTTTGCTGTTGTTGTCAGTCTCTTCTCTTACCTAATGGATATGTTTCTGTAATTATATTACAACTGAAATGATTAGTCGATTAATCAATTAGTTGATCATTAGAAAAATTATCAGAAACTATTATGATTATAAATTAAGTAAAAACACAAAAACATTTGATGGTTTAAGCTTATCCAGGTTGAGGATTTGTCACTTTTTCTAGTCTTACTGAATGAAGACTAGAAATTGTCATTATTGTCTGATATTTTTTGGACTAAATATTTGGTTGATTAATCACAACAAAAAATGAACCAACAGATTAATAAATGATATGTCATTCTCAAATGTCAAATGTAATCTTATTGAACATTCTTGCTTTTTTGACAGTATTTGACATGTTGGTTGCTTGGTATTTAATCACTTTGTGATTTTTACACAACTTCTTGTCCTATATAATCCTTTCTATTATTGAAGGCATGAACAACCTCATTTGATCCTTTGGATTATTGTTCTTGTTTTTATTATTGTTCTACTTGTTATTGTAAGTGCTAAAAGTAGCAGTAGTGGTATCAGTAATAAGTAATGGTATTATTTTTAATTCTTCAACCTTTTATTTTGAAGGCTCAAACGGTATGACGTTTAAACACATTTTGACATCACCATCATACAAACTTTTACATTTAAATGATAAAATAAAGGACATTTACATTCCTTAAAATTGTAAATGTGTTGTATATGTGATTCGCACACTGCTTTTTGTGTGTTAATTAATAACACATCTCTGGTAGCATCACGTTGATAATGACAGTAGGCGCCATTTTTGGACACGCCCACGTATGACATCCTCGAGGTTGGGCTCGTGACATCGGCTACATTAGTCAGTTGCTAGCATCTCCACCGTCTCGGTCTGTAAACGTCATGTTATTCCGCTAGCTAGAAGATAAAACATTAAATAATAACAGCTAAATAATCTCAACGAGCACTAAGGATGTTGTCTCGTCTACTGAAGGAGCACCAGGCAAAGCAAAATGAGCGGAAAGAGCTGCAGGGTGAGTCACTGCTTATTGCCAGCTAGCTGTGATGCTAACCAATGCTAAAAACAAAGCTCTGTTTCATGTATGAGGCCTCTCGTTTTCAACACAGTGATGATTTGTCGTTTTGTTTCCTGCACAGAGAGACGCAGGCGTGAAGCTATAGCTGCAGCCACCTGTCTGACAGAAGCCCTGGTAGACCACCTCAACGTAGGGTATGAAAGTGATGCTAATTGTTTGATTTCACAATTGTAGTAGTAGTAGGGATGGTAGCAGAGGAGTTAGACCTGTTGGAACGGGGGATGTTGACCCTCTCTCTATAAGTATATATTGGAGTAAAGTATATTCCACATAACTCTGTATATTTTAACCCTACATCCTGCCTCTTCGTTAATATAGCACAAAAGAAGCCAGCACTTAAATCATTTAGCGTGAAATAGGGAATTGGCTGTTGTAGACCATACAGATAGCTTTGATTGAGTTATTAGAGCTGTACAAATTATTTTTTTATTTCTTATTGTTGATTAACCTTAAAACATTTTAACTCCATCCAACAGTCCAATAGCTAAAGGGCAAGGGTCTTAAAATTATAATTAACAAAAAGGGTAGTACAGTAAATACTCAAATCTGAGAAGATTGAGCTGAAAATGTGTGCTTTAAGTGACTTAAATTGAGTATTACATTACTTTACAGTTGAATGACTGGTAACTTTAGTAATATGGCATATGTCATGAGGATGGATAATTAATGCTGATACTGAACATGAAGTTTTACAGAGTTTAAAGTCTCATTTTGTTTTTATCCAGTGACAACAGATGAGGGCTATACTCAGCTTCTGATACAAGCACACATTATCTACTAAAGAATTATTCCGCTATACAAACATGTTCCTTGATGTGAATGCCAATATACAGTATGCCAGATCCTGACACACATTCCCTGTATAGATCATCTGGGTACCTGGCAGATTAAAGTCTACCTGACCCCTCCAGGGTACCTGCCAAACAATGCCTCTGTCTGAATCAATAAAAGAAAGCAGTCCATTCCTGGCAGGATAAAGTTGGTCCAATGTGTGACACAACTGCAAATAGTATGAAACCAAGACAATCAGCTTTAAGAATGAGAGTGTGACACAAAGACCGTTGTTGTGCTGTTCCTTTATGAAAAAGATTATGACCAAAATCCTTTAGTGACTTGATGAGATTTAGTGTAGTTTTAATATAACAGTATGTTTTCACTATAAATTGTCAAATTAATGGCTCAGACTTTAGGCTATTAAATGCAAATTCACTCTCACATACCACATGCCACTTGCGCACACACACACACACACAAACACACACATATATATATATTACATAATTCTGAATTTTCATGTATTAACAATACTGCTTCTCATTGTTGTTTCTTGTTTTACTTTAGTGTTGCTCAGGCATACGTAAACCAACGCAAGCTTGACCATGAGGTGAAGACTCTCCAAGTGCAGGCGAGCCAGTTCTCCAAACAAACTGCTCAGTGGATCAGTATGGTGGAGGGTTTCAATCAGGCCCTAAAGGTAAGATACACTTTATCAGGAAGAGAGATCTTAAAGTATTATCTAGTTCTTTATCTAAAAGAAAAGAAGGGATTTCTGCCATGTTCAAATATATATACTTCACAGTTTAACAATTTTACATTTCATCCAGCCACATCTTAGTGCCAGCACCAAGTGTGACCATCTCACATTAAAGCTATATGATTCAGTGTTAATATCAAAAATATAAAAGAAAGGCATTTAACTATAACACAAGTAGAAGTATTGCCACAAAAAATATTCTTGTTTCAGGGACTCGTCAGATCTTACAATTGCTTTACCAGCTTTACTAAAAGCAGATTACTTTCCTGCAAGGGCATCAACAGAGCTTCTAGATCTGAGCGGATATGACAGGTGGTGAAAGCAATTCATCAATGCAATTATGCAGCTCATGTCATCTTCACAGGGTGAAAGGAAGCTTGGAAATGTGTAAAGCTTGCCTGTTACTGGTCCCGATGATAGGTTACACTGGCAAATGTACAAGGGGGAAACCACTGAGTCTGTTTTTTTATTCTGTTTTGAACAGGAAATTGGCGATGTGGAGAACTGGGCCCGCAGTATTGAGATGGACATGAGGACCATCGCCACAGCTCTGGAGTATGTACACAAGGGTCAGCTTCAGTCTGCTTCCTCATAAACTTCACGGGAAGAAATGTTGAAAGGTTTACAGCCGAAACTAAATACACTGGAATGAAACCGAAATCCAGTTGACTCCTGTCAGCAAAGACGCAGGCAGCAAGGACTTTGTTCATCTGCATGCCCCTCTGAATGGGCTAATGCTGATGATTACTTTGTCCAGCAAAATGCTGAAAGTCAGCATACACATCACTGCTTACGTTCTCATCTGAGGAACAATATTAACAAGGACAACCACACAATGATGCTGGAGTTGTTCAAAGATCAAGCGTGTGTATAAAATGAAATAGGTCTAGAATCTGTTTTGTAGTTACTTCAGTTGATGAATAACAGTTGAATAATTGGGAAAACAATCTATGTCAGTATGGAATTGTGAAGGTGTAGCATGTAAAAACAAAGGTAATAGGTTTAAACGGCCACAAATTGCCACCATCGCTTATTGTCTGCAGTATCTCCTAAAAAGATTTTCTAGTAAGGCTTATTTTCAGCACAATACCTAAATTATGTATGTCTATGTAAATGTCTGAGTACAGTGATGACTGTACTGTTTTTGTTAGACAACTTAAAATTTTGTTACCATTTGATGATGGAACATTATTTTTAATAAAGTTTAAAAATCCACCAGTGTTGTGAAACAAGGCTAAATAAATTTAATTTAGCAATAAAGCGCATGTAAACAGCAGAAGATTCTCAGTCATCCAGGTTATGGTTATCCAAGAAGAGTTGAACCAAGGCCAACTGGACTTGGTTGCAGATACTTGATGTTTGACCTCCATTCCAAGAGGCTTCTTCAGTTCTGAACCGAAGAAGCCTCTAGATGAGGCTTGCATGTGTACAACCACTGTTATACAAAAAGCCTAAATGAAGGACATAAAACAAATCTGCATGAACAACCTCATTTGGAAGAGGGAAGTTTGAGCAGTCCACATATAAAGGATTCTCTTCCCAAGATGTTGGTACCGACAGTAGGTGTCAGTGGTGGGCAGGCAAAAATTAAATGTTAATTGGGTCAAGGATTGATTTTTGGCTGATGACTTAATTATGGCTGTTTTAAAACTGGATGGCAGAAAGACAAATGACAAAGTAATAACATTAGTCATTCAAGGTCCAATAGTGGAGAAAGTTTTGCAACAGAACTACTTATGAATCACTCCACTACAAAAACTGGATATAATTCAAGGAATGTGTGACGTGAAGGTTATGTCACAATGCACGTTACTGTTGAGTTTGCTCGCATAATTGCAGGTGTGGTTGGTTAACTAATTACACTTCAATTAACTGCACACTATTAGGGTAGTAACCAGGTAACAGACTTGATCCTTCAGTCAGTGCATCACATGGCATAGATATATGTCTGTTTTACTGTTAAAAGGAAGTTTGCTTCACACTCATAGTCTCAGTATAAAAATCTATCTTTATCTAAGCCAACATTTAAACAGAAAAAGGGCAAATTTACATGTCGGTTTTTATGGAGGGTGCAGTTCTGAAGCAAGTCACATTTATACAAAACACTTTTCCTTATTGCACCTGGGTTTTGTTTAAATATTATTTGATAAACCACAATACAGTGTACATTATGTACACTGCCACTTCTTGTTCAAAGCTCACATTTCTGCAGGATGAGCTGACTACTCATAATACATGCATCACAATTACATTACAACCACTTACAGAGTATACAGCATTTATTGTTTGAGCTTAAAAACTGATATAATAGGTCAGTGAACTCGAGCCAACAAGATTATAGACATATTTGTAACACAGTGCTTTAACATGTGGGATTATAATAACTTTGAATTAACAGTCTTAACACATACGCTAAAGTACTTATGCGTGTATACCCTGAGAACTACCAAGTTCTGAAACTATATTGGTAAGATTTTTTATCAGCTACTTGAAAGAACCTGATGTAATTTGTAAATTGATAATGCACATTGAGAAGCTGGAATATCAAAAAGAAGTTCTTTGAAATCAAAGCTCACATATTGTACAGAAAATTCTCAGTGTTCTCTGTAATTCCAGCCACTTTTTTTTCTTAAACACACACATGCACAAACCAAATGGTTACGGATTGGGGATTACCAATTGCGGACTTGTCTTAAGGGATAAACCACAGGAATAAAGCCTCTCTCCGACCAGCCTCTCTGAGTTAAGACAGAAAAATAACCAGAAAGGGAAAGGGAAGAGGACGGATAACTTGTGGAGATCCATCACTTCTCAAAAGGAGGAAAAGGTAGGATAATACAGTTTTTATATATAAATATCTCTAAGCATTGAATTACCACAAATTACTTTTTCTATCACACATGCTCTGGGTCTGTTTTTTTATTTTTTATTTCACATGCACTGCTGTATTGTTTGTGATGATTACAATTTCCTGTTGCAAATATGTCACATTGCAATTTGGTCAAAGTAATATTCAGTTTAAATGTGAAAGCTTACAACAAACAGAGGTTTTAATTTTGGTTAATAATATCTGATCAAATTATATTGAGGTATTCTGGTATTTTTTCAATATGTTTTTACTAGTGTTATGAAACTAAATTTGATTTTCTTAACCTGATCTGTAATTTTATAGGATCATTTATATTTTAATTGAACAGCATCAGTATGGGTACAGTATCTGATTTATGTCTGCAGGCGATTTGAATATCATGGGTAATATAACCCACAATAGTATGTATTTTGTCTGTTTTTCTCACTAATAAGCCTGAAAACTAATTGGTTTTCACCAATGAGCAGCTTAAGCAGCTCTGTCACGGGCATTAATATTATGCTTCAAAACAATGCACCCCCCCTTCTTCGGGTCTCGTTCCCTCACAAATGCCTTTCTTTCTTCCATAAGAGTATTATCCAAAGATTTCTCATGTGCCCAAAGCAGTTCTGTATTACAAGCACCTCTTCTGCTAAGGCCCTCAGTGAACAGGTTCAACAAACCAGCACAATGCTTCAATAAGACCCTACATCATTGTGAAATCGAGGAGGGATTTGATTGTGGGAATTCCTGAAAACATCAGATTTGAAAGGTTTCCATGTCAGTACGTATTAACATTTGCTCAACATGTTTTTTCAGCCAGCACGATCTCCTCCAGGTGACCAAAAACCCACTTCTAATCCTGGAAGCAGCATGGATACACAGTATGTCTACGACCTTTTAGGGTAAGAAATTCCAATGCTACACCACTGTACAATTTTTCCTATAATTTGACAGCTGTAGCCTAACCTTTGAAACTACAACCTTACACTTGGAGAATATTTTCTGATGTCCTTCTCTTGTTATAAATCCTCCTGTCTCTTCTCTTTCAGGGAAAATGCTTGGTTGTACATCAGTGCCACCTTTGTGGTGCTGTGGATTCTTGTGTGGCTGTACAGAGACAGCCTAGAGATTGAGAACATCACTGACAAGTACGTCTTTGTGACCGGCTGCGACTCTGGGTTTGGAAACTTGCTGTGTAAGAAGCTCGATCGAAAAGGTTTCCGTGTGCTGGCTGGCTGTCTCACAGAAAAGGGAGCTGATGATCTGAAGCGGGTGGCAGGGCCTTATTTGAAGACTGTCCTGCTGGATGTGACCAATCAGGACAGCATCCAGAAAGCCATGGAGTATACCAAGGAGGTGGTTGGCGATAAGGGTGAGAGATTATTTGCATTATTTGAATATGAGATGACTCTGCTAATTAAAGGCATTTCTCTAACACAAAATGACTTCTTCCCCTGTTTGTCTTTCATTTCCTTCCTTGTAGGGCTTTGGGGTATTGTGAACAATGCTGGACGCTCATTACCCATGGGCCCTTCAGAGTGGATGAAAGTGGAGGATTTCCACAGTACACTGAAAGTCAACATGAATGGAGTGATCGCCATGACGATGACTTTCCTGCCTCTCATCAAAAAGGCCCGAGGCCGCATTGTAAACGTAGCATCAGTACTCGGTAGAGTGGCTGCAAACGGTGGTGGATACTGCATCTCCAAGTTTGCAGTGGAGTCTTTCTCTGACTGCCTCAGGTAAGACTTACGACCTGATCAGCATTAGATACACGCATACTGTGACACTCTGTATACTACTGTTAAACACAAAGAAAGTATTATGTGTCCACTGTTCAAGTTTATCTTTTCCTATCCTTTACAAAGGCCTACAGTATATAAGTATATGTATAACAGTATATGTATAACCATTAAACACATTTGGAGCAATAAAACATATCCCATCCAACAAACTACTAAAACAAAAAGCCCATTACCACAGCAAAATATATTCAAGACAAATATTGGCTGATAAGATCAGACAGAGAAGAATATTAGTCTTCCTCACTGCTTCTCAAAAATTTCATTTAGCTGAGCTTATTATAAACCAGTACCGTTACTGTCTTCTCTCAGTTGCCAGGTTGTGAAAAAAAGGCATTTATCCTCCAGCAGGACACTTTGGTCTTTTAACCCTTTACCCTCTAATGGACCACTTTTGGACTTAAATGTATTTATCAACTGCTTATCAACATGTATAACTGCCACTTGATGGCCTATTAACAATGTGAAAAACCCATAGATATTTATTTGTGGATTACCAAGATTTATGAGAGCATAAATGCCAAATAGGATGAAACACAATCTGGCAACCTAAACATTGCTGTTAATGACTTTTAACTTATTAACCATTAATAAAGTCATTAGTTACAACTTATAAGACCTTTTATAAAGGGTGACTTGTAAGAAGGTGGTACTCTAACTTATTTAAAGCTTTTTGTTTGATATAAAATATTAACCTGTTTTTTCTGTATCCAGGAGAGATATAAACTACTTTGGAGTCAATGTATGCATCATTGAGCCGGGGTTTTTCAAGACTGCAGTGACGAGCCTCGACCCCCTCGAGAGGGAGCTGCATCGCTTGTGGAACCAGCTCAGCCCTGAAGTCCAAGCCAGCTATGGAGACAAGTACCTTGATAAGTGTAAGTACAGTAGACTGCTGGTTATTGTTTCAGTGGACTCAAACACTGCAAAATAGAATTTAAAGTCACAATTAAACGTGATTGTTTGCTAATTTTCCATAAAAAAATAAAAATAAAAAAAGTTGCCCATTAAAACTTGAGTGCCAAAATATGGAAATCATCTTTTAAAAAAATATATACTAAGGATTAAGGTTCATTGTGACCTCTGAAAATGTGACATCTTGAATCTCGCTCCATATACCGCACGTACATTTTAGGTGAAGGGGAAAAAATGCATTGAAAATTAAATTAGTTTTATACACCACACATCTGTTCATCTGTTTGTTGGTGTGATACTCTTTTTCAGACATCAAGGTCCAGCGGTTGATCATGAATGCTATCTGTGACTCTGACCTGACCAAGGTGACCAGCTGCATGGAGCATGCTCTGACAGCGGCCTACCCACGCAGCAGATACAGCGCCGGCTGGGATGCCAAGCTTATCTGGATCCCCCTCTCTTACATGCCTTCCTGTGTGGTTGATATTGGCCTGAAGCTGGTGCTGCCTCGTCCTTCAAAGAGTGTGTAACTCGTGATGACTTTGAAGAAATGTCTTCAAAGTCATAAGCCTTTTCTATGTCATTTTATGTCATTTTGTGTCATTTTGACGCAGTACAGAGGCTGAATTAAAAAAAAAAATATATATTGTGCCTTTCAAAATACCCATATTCTTTATCTGCACTGGCAATGCAATGATCTGATGTTGCAGTTATTATTATATTTATATGTGCATGATCTGCCATGTAAAAGTATTTTTCCCTTTGTAATGTCTGCTTGATAGACAATATGAAAGCAAATAATGAAAGTGTACAGTAAAATTTACTGTATAAATATTTTGTTTGTTAACACTATGCAGTGCCTTTTGACACTGATATTTATGAATGCTGTTAATCATCAGTCTAAATAAACATAAATTTACTATCTAATTTACTACTTTAAAAAAATTTACTACTAAGAAAAAGTGTAATGATCAGCTTATTGCAGGCACAAATAGAAGAACCATCTGACGCTTTGCAATGAAAAAATAGCTACATTCTGAGTTACAATGATGGTTAGCCATATTATGATTTATGGCTTATCTGTTGAATGTGAACGATGATGCATGTGAAATCCTTCACATCTTGGTGATTTGCTCCACGGGTCTAACAAACACAAAAACTTTTCCATAGCTCCTGAAAATCATTCATTTTCAACCAACGGCAGCACTGTGATATAGGCTGCCGTAATGGCATGACATTAATAAAGTTTGACAGTTTGTTATTTTCATACAGACACACATTGAATGTCAGAAACACCATAACCAGCAAAACAAAATGTGCTTCATAAGTATTAAGTTCAGTTGGCCTGCCCATAATCAGTTAATATTGTTTTTTATTATATTATTCAGTTTATATTGTGCAACACTGAAACCCAGTGACTGGAAATTTCACCAGGTGGTGCTCAAAATTAACATAATATCTAGATTTTTCTGGCTAATACATTTTCTGTGCAGTTTTAATAATATCTTAAGTTTTTTATGATATACAGGTTGTTCAAAAATAAGCTGTCACGCTTACTTTTTAGTTCATTTACATTTGATTAATTGTTATTTTTCTATTTCGCCAAGATATCAGTCCATTTAGTCAACAGGTAAAAACTGTCAGAATGTACCTACTGAACAGGTTCAGCTGGTGGTGGCCACAATAAGAAACTGAGAAGCATGTTGGCTGGACATGTTGTTACACAACAGGTCACAGGATTTCTCCAACTTGAATATCCCTGAAGAGTTAGTGAGGAGTTGGAGGTTTTGTTGTGATGTCATGCTTTCTCTGATCTGGCCTGCTTTATTCATAATTAATTCTAATTGCCTGTTAACAAAATGCCCCATTAATTCCCATGGGTGGAAGACCTGTGTTTTCCAAAATAAATTTCTAGGCTCTGGTTTGCTACTGCAGCTGTCAGTCAGCTGACAGCTACCACATGAGGGGGTGAGCCTGTAACTTATTATACAGACCTCCTGCTGCTTTCAAGTGCTCCTCGGAAATTTATATTTTAACTATTAATTACCATCAGCTTGTGGCAATTTCAATATAAAGTTTCCAGTAGCCGCCACGTTTAATAGTTTTTATATTTCTTTTATGAGTTTGATATTTTTTAGTCAAGTTGTGGAGCTACTAGGCGCAGTGCGAAGAGCTTCAAAAGTGCTAAATATCAGGAAAATAGGTGATGTTTTGAACAATACAGACTCCACATTAAATATGTCACTTTAACACCAATACTGTCCTCGTGGCGAAAAAGCTCTTGTCAAAAAGGTAAATTTTCCGACCACACGCGAAGGCAGCAAAACTTGAGCTCGTTGAAAGTCAGTGACCTCGCAGGAGCTGCTGCTAAACAGCTCAACAACAAAAAAAAACAGTCACCGTTGTCTGCTGTTGCCTTCACCGTCAGTCAAACTATCAGAGCCGGACTGTGGCTGCCGTTCGTCGCAGCCATGCACTGTCTGAGAGGTCTGCGTCTGCCGAACTCTGTTCAACAAATCGTCAAAAATACAGATGCGGCGAAGAAGGTTTTCATCATCCAGCCAGCGTGTTGTCTGAGCTCTAAAGCAACAGCCGCGTCCCACCGACGACACGCACACTTGGATCATTCCCATCTCAAAATGTAAGTGTCTGTGTGACACAGAGCTGAGTGTCAACACCTTCCTGCCGGTGTTGGTTCTCACACAGACTGCCTCCACACTGTTCAAGTGAATATTATCTGGGCCTGTTGTAACAATAATGTTTGCATTACATGTTTCAGAAGGTTTTTACATTTACAGTTTTATTGTACATGGAAATGTACACATCTAGCACTTACAATGTCCTGTATATTATAGACACAGGAGATATATAGAGGATAGAATATATAATGTAAACATCTCAAGGAAAATTATCCAGCTCTACTGCTACAAAAGTGGTCAGTTCAACTGCCAGTTAGTAGCATGTGTCAGCTATAAATGAAGCAACCGACACTTTGATAAGAGAGTTTGTAAAGCTTCAGTAGTAGGAGAGCTCCTGTTACATGCTGTAGTTGCACCTGTCAAAAAAATCATAACACATACCAATCACACACCCTGTATTTCTGTCATTTGGCTCTTCAAAAAGTACATCAACATTGGCTTTTTTATTCTTTCTTGTGTAGGTCAGAAGTTAATGGTGGCATGTGAACAGTTTACAGTACTTGAATGTTTGTTTGAACAGGGTAGCAGTGTATTTACCATAACAACTAGATTGGTTGTTTTACAAGTAAGCTTATGCATAACTTTTTTAAAAAATAACTTTGGATTGAATTTTTTGTAAGTGAACACCAAAGACTGGCGGCGTTCTTTTCACAAGTTTACTCTTCATTTCACCAGGAATGTACACTCAAAGCCTCCCAGCTCTGGAGTGGAAAGCATGCTTTTCTACACCATCACAGAGGGAAAAGAGCAAGTCCCCATCTCATACTTTACCTCAGTAAGTAGATGAAAACACACTGATTATATTCAGTTTATATACAAATCATCTATCTATAGTTTCCATTGTTGTCTGCAGGCCCTGAGGAGAACTGGCCTTCATCCGTCTGACCCCCGTCTAAAGGACTGCATGGAGAAGCTTCGACAGGCCGTGAAGGAGTCTGCCGGCGAGGTGATGATGGACAGGGAACTTTTCCACAGGCAAGTCAAAGTGCTTAGGCATGATTCACACAGTTAATAATGACTACTGCTACTGGAATTCAACTTGACCAAAATCAAACACAGATATAAAATACATGTGGACACATGAGGAAAGCACAGGTGTTAATAATAAAATGAATCATGGTTGAATTAACTTCAGCTGCGCCAGTTTCAGGCTCCTGGTATTAGGTAATACAGCAGAGCCATTGTTAATGTGATTGGTAACACCTGTGCTTTTCCTACAATGACAAGTCAAAAATGTCTGCGGTGACAAAGGCCATAACAAACAGTAACATTTATTTTTTTATCCCTCTTGTCTGTAGTGTTACATACAGATAGTTTTGCTGTAGTTTGACGAATTTGATTGCCTGTAGTTTCACCCCAGTACAGTAGAGTTCAGTGGTGTTTAGTTTTTAACTTGTATTACATCTATGGACAGACCTGGTTGAATTGTTTCAGTGAGAACTTCTACTTAGCTACACCCACAATGCAGAGGGAAGAAGCGTCTCCTATATTGTTTCAGCTTATCTTGAGTGGCTGTGTCATTTTATGCTTTGATCAGCATAAATCAAATGTGACTGAGCTCCATTGTATTAGGGTGATTTACAGCCAGTATCTCAGGCCTTCTCTGGCAAACTGTCTGTGAGTACAATGTGAAGCACCTTAATTAGCTCTCGGTCCAGTGGCTGCTGCAGGGGCATTATAGCTCCCTTTGTGGTCTGTTCTGGGGGTTCCATGTCTTTTTCCCGAGGGACAGTATACTGTACCTGCAGTACAAGAGGTGGGATGTTTTTTAAGCCAGAAGTCACCTCGCAAACACTAGCATGCTGTACCTCAGATACCAATGTACTTTGTGTTTTTTATTTCTTGAACTCCTTTGTGTAAAATCCACAAAATACGAATATATTTCACATAACTACAGCAGGTCAACAACTCAAACACAGGAGCACACCGGGCAACACGGCATCATGAACAACAGTGTCCAAGCACTGTGGATTCAGTCACACAGCTCACAATAAGTTTAATACCATACATTTTTTTATAGCAATTCTCTCTCTTTGTTTCCTGTTCCTGAGAGTGTTGCTTCTCCACGTTCCCCCTCAAAAATTGACATGTATCTTAACGGTGACTGAGTCACGGTGTTTTGTTTTCCATTCACCAGCTAGTGCAGGCATGAGACCAAACTATTTTTAGTCTGACCTTCCAACAGCAATCCATTTAATGAAGGATTTTGTTGTAAGTGACTTGCTGCATGATTGTCTCTCTGCCTGTCCCTCCCTTTGTCTTAATTTTTTTATTCCCTTGTCTTCCACACATACTTTACCTCACTCATTAGAAGTCATTTATGTCTGATTTATATAGAAGACAAAGAATGCAGAGGAATTTAGAACCACAAGAGACTGACATAATATTGTGAACACATTTATAATGTAATACAGTATTTTGTGAAGGTCAGTTGTGAAGTTTGCAATGCTAAATGTTTGTTGGGACCGTGTCTGAAATGTATTGATTAGACTCTATGGCCATTTTTTTAGGCTGTGGGTTTTTTTTTTATGGATAAAATTTTTCCCAACACAGAGATTGCTTGGATTATTAGGTTTTTCATACAGAAATAAATTAATTCCTTTGACTAATGTCATGGAAATATGATATTACAAATCATTTGTTATCACTTCTTGGATCTGCAATCAACCTGGTATTTGCTTTTAAATAAAAAAAAGATAAATGTCCAACAAAAAACATATTTTTTTATCACTGTTCTGACATCTCAGTTGATTGATATATGGTGGCTTAAACAACTCATTCAACACTTCAGTAAAAGCTATCTTGTGCACAGACAGTCATAAACTGTGCTACATGTTGTGAAATATTACTTTAGATTGATCAGCCTTAACCTGTGGGCAGCCTGTGGTGTGAAACACATCAGTGTTATGTAGCGTGTGTCAGGACATGTCAGCTTTATTTACTCTCCTGCTGATGAAAGCAAAGGCTTGTTGCTCAGAGTGATAATGTGGCAGCTGGCAGCTGCTCCCCACTCACACTGAGACCTGCACACACGCGCACACACACACACACACACACACACACACACACATACACACACTATATGTATATCAAGTAAAACATGTCATTTTCAGTAAGTGCTCCTGAGTAACTCAGCATTATGTTGTTTTTCTTGCAGATGTGTTGGTGGAAACATCGTCTTGCTGCTCCAGGCCTTCAGGAAGAAATTTATCATCCCTGAGTTTGACGTGTTTGCCCAAAAAATAAATGAAATCTATGACAGAGTGCAAAAGCAAAGTGAAGGGAAGGTAGGTTTCTTTGTTCCTTAGAAATGTAAATTTTATTGTTGAAGTTCTTCTGTATTGAGGGAATATACTGTAACACAGCTGTAGAAACAGCATAGTTTATTCCTTTCACATATGTGACAACCCATTGTTATACCTACAGTTTGTCATATATTGGTGTATTATGTAGTATTTTATATATATGTCCTGTATATGGTTTAGCCAGTCAAAGCTGGTCATGGCTTTCTTTAAATTCACACTGTGGACAGGAACTGCAAGGTGTAGGAATCCTGACTGTCACATTTCACTAATTCTTCCACGCTCATTTTCTTTTAACATCTTCTGTGCTGCAGTGCTTTTAGTTCTGACACTCATTCTTCAATCTAATATTGTGTGATCTGTCATCTGCGTTAGGTTGCAGACTACATCCCCCAGTTGGCCAAGTTCAGGCCAGAACTGTGGGGCATGTCTTTGTGTACCGTGGATGGCCAGAGGTAAGAATTACAGATTTGTACTTGTACAAAATTATCTCACCACATTGTGACATTGTTTTATTCATACAAGCTGTGATACTGATGCACATCTGTGGTGTTACCGGGTAGACTTGGTGTGATATATTCAGTGAGACTGGAAACACTATCTCCCAGATCCTTTGCTACTTAAATGTTAATTCTCGGGTCTTTTCTCCTCCAGGCACTCAGTAGGCGACACCAAGCAGCCGTTCTGCCTGCAGTCCTGCGTGAAGCCCCTGCAGTACGCCATCGCCGTCCATGAGGCGGGAACAGAGCATGTTCACCGTTACGTCGGCATGGAGCCCAGCGGACTCAAGTTCAACATGCTCTCACTTGATGATGAAGGTGCGTAAAGCCTCATCACTGTGCTGATGGATTGTAAAAGCTTCCATCGCCCTGCAGTCAGTGTGAGGAAATCACACTTTTAGTTTGAACCGACAGGAGAAAGAAATCTATAAGATCTGAGTCGATACGTTTGTCTGCTGTGCCACATTATTAACCTCTTGTTAGTTTCCTTTACTGACTGCAAAACTCACTGGATGGATTATGTCTTCCTCCAGCTGTACAACCACATCATATAGTTTTGTTGTTGTATTTGTAGCTGTGGTCAACCAAAACAGTTTATTTTTTTCTCTAACTGTTAATATTGACTAAACAAACGATTGTTTGATCATGGAAAATAATCAACAGATTAATCAATAATGAAAGTAAGTGTGAACTGTACTGTATTTTACTTGTTTCTGTTTTTCTCCAAACTAAGAAACTGAACTACAGCGTGTTCAGAATGCTGCTGCATGAGATTTAAATTACTTAAATATCTTTTATTTATTTTTTAATGTGTTGATCGTGTCGGTCTGCACCTCAGTATGTTCACATCATGTTTCATACGCATGCCAGTCAAATACCTTCTGTGCCCTCATGACTCCATGAACTTATCTGTATTTATTAGTATCTGTTTTGCTGGTCTCATGTCGTTGGATACTATATGTAGAAGATTATAATGATGAACTGGTGAAAGGAAATTAAATTTCCTTGTTACAAAGCTTTTATTCAGTACAGAACTGCTCATCAACATTGTCCCTTATCTTGTCGTCCTTTCCTCCAGATAAGCCCCACAACCCAATGGTGAACGCTGGAGCCATAGTGATCAGCTCTCTTATCAAGGTAAACAGACATGTGTGGCCTGGCGTGTGGTAGTTGAGTCAGCACTGACAGTAAATCACTCTCCTTTTAGTAAAAGTCTGTGACACAGTAAAATGAACAGACCTTAACTTGTACTTTGGACTGCATGTACTTTAAGTTAACTGTGTTATTTTTATTTTCAACATTTTAAAAAATGACAATATTCCTGCTGGTTCTGTCATTTGCAGAATGTCTTTTAAATTTGCCACATTAAATTTGTCCACACCTGAAAAGTCTGGAAAAATCTTAAAATATGAAAATTGGTTTGCAGATTGTTACAAACACATTCATTGCATCAGTGACAGACAGTGTCAGTACTGTTTTTTTTTTTAAGTTGGATAGACATTCAGTGAAACATCGCCAGAAGTTAAAACAGTTTTTTTGGAAAAACATCTTTAAATAATGAACCCCATTTAGCCCTGTAATGTGCAGTATGTTTCAGTTTAGAGCCTGCAGGTTGCTGAGTGAGTCTGTCGATGCGATCATGATCTTTATGACAAAGCCTGGGGGAAATGTCATAAGGCAGCAGTGGCAAATTATTAATTTGATTAATTTAAAAGTGTCCTAATCTATGTATGATTTTGAAATCTTATCTTATTGACTGAATATGACTTGCTTATCTTTGGCATGTTCAAGGTTTGTCTTACAAATTCAAATCAGAAAAAAAAAGGAATCAGAAGGACCTTTTTTCACAGTTGTCTATAATCTTGTATTGTGAAATGCTCCCTGAACTCTACCTGAGCTCTGTGGTATCTCTCCTCTCACTGTACCAGCTGATAATAGGATGTTAAATTATGCAATCAGCAATACATTCATGTATTGTTTCACCCCATGTTATTAGTCATACCGAAGTCATATTTAGTGTTCATGAATGTGGGAACTGAATGAGTGTGTTAATTACAATCAGCATATTTTTATACAAGCAAATGACTCTTGCTTTGTTTTCAGCCTCGCTCAAATAAGGCAGAGAAGTTTGACTATGTAAGTAGTGTGCCTCAGACTTTCTTCTCTGTTAAGATCGTGAATATCAAGCTGTGGCATGATTTTCTCAGTGGGCACAGAGATGCTGAAGTGCTCATTAAAATCAGTCTTTCTTTGCTTAGGTTATGGAGTTTGTGAAAAAGATGGCTGGCCAAGAGTATGTTGGATTCAGCAATGCCACGTGAGTGCACAAATATTATAGAGATATTGTATCATTATACTGTATATCTTTCATTTAACACACACACTTCCAAGACTGTGTTAGGCAGATTGCCTGTCCACTGGCTTATTGCATTATTGATGCTTCAGTATTGACCCCTTCTGCTTATCTGTCTCAGGTTCCAGTCAGAAAAAGAAACAGGCGACAGAAATTTTGCCATTGGATACTACATGAAAGAGAAGAAGGTCAGTTACGGAACATTTTCTCACTGTGCAAAAATATGTGGGATTATAAACCACTTTTATTTTCTGTTGCATGTGTTTGAGAGAAAACTTGTTTTGTATGTTTACATACCAACTTCGTTCTGTGCATTCACATGTATGTTTTCACAACATGTTCCTCTACAGAGCCGGTACATGAGCTAATATTTTGAAAAAAATCAACCTTTGGTCCATTTTTGCTACCATCATCAGTTTGCTCGTCCAATCAGCTTTGACGCCAAATAAAACTTCTTCTCCGTGGCCTCTCCATACATCTCCCACACCCCACCATGCATCACCACTAACCTTTTGACACTGGGGGCTGTGTTGTCAAGAGCAATAGCCCTTGGTAGGGTCTCCCAACAAAAACTGATGTAATTTGAAAAGCCAGGTTAAGAGAGAGAGCCTTATGAGCTGAGCTATTTTTAATTTTCTGGTTGATAAATCATAGTATATCTGTACAGTGTTAGCCAGTTTATGTTTGTCAATCATAGTCATGATGATCATTTTTCATCCACCAGTGTTTTCCACTGGGAGTGGATATGATCGATTCCTTGGATTTCTACTTCCAGGTAAACTTCTCTGTCATGAACAGAACATTTCATGAAGAATCATTAAACAATCATTTTTTGTTTTGTTCTTCTTGGCCCTGTTGTTAAATTAGCTGAAAAGAAAATAGTTCCAGTAGTTTCAACCATAAACTTGACCCTCTTCTGCTCTCAGCTTTGCTCCATTGAGGTGACCTGTGAGTCAGGGAGTATCATGGCTGCCACTCTGGCCAACGGGGGAATTTGTCCAATCACAGGCGAGCTTGTCCTGAGTGCCGAGGCAGTGCGAAATACTTTGAGTCTCATGCACTCATGTGGCATGTATGACTTTTCTGGCCAGATGGCATTTCATGTGAGTAACACCAGGTGACCAATGTCATTTTCATAGTTTGCTGTAAAGGAAATGCTTGTCGATCACACACACACACACACACACACACACACACACACACACACACATACAGACTCTTGCTCTCGTGTCTCAGGTGGGCTTGCCGGCCAAATCTGGCGTGTCTGGTGCAGTACTGCTGGTAATCCCCAACGTCATGGGAGTAATGTGTTGGTCTCCTCCGCTGGACAGAGTTGGAAACAGCGTCCGGGGAATACACTTCTGCCAGGCAAGAGCACGACGGACACTCTGCCTTTTATGTCTTTACATTTAGACTGTTTGTGGTAAAGAGGTAGATGGTTCAAAGAAGTTTTTATGGGATTATAGGATCAAATCACTCTGATGGATTATTGCCTTGCACTGCCTTTTTATTTATCCTGCCACTAGATGAAGCCAAAGTGAAATTGGAAGTGGTAAATTGACTGCACTCACGTAGGGCTTTTCTAGTCTTATGAGCTTTACAATGGATTCCACATTCACGCGTTCACACACACACACACGTTCATACAGCTTTTCCCTACACATATTGTTTCTTTCCACCACACATAGGAGCCGGGAATCAAACTTTTTGATAAGTGGATGACCTGCTCTTCCTCCTGAGCCACATAGTCCTCCTGAACAATATACCAAAGCCAAAAATCTGAAAGTTTAGATTCAAACCATCAAAGTTGCCACAAAGTAAAATTTGAAGCTGTTTGTGAAAGATTTCTGTAGCAGCTCTGGAGTTTGCATCCAAGTGACTTCACAGGTTTGAATGAATTTTCTGTTGAATCTTTGTTTGTTTTGTTCTGATATAGAGTTGGTAATGTTATATACATACACATAATACATTTCCTGTATCTGTATCTTATCCTCAGGAGCTTGTGTCACTCTTCAATTTCCACAATTACGACAACTTGAGGCACTTTGTGAAGAAGCAGGACCCTCGCAGGCAGGATGGGGATGACAGGGTGAGTTGCCTTGTCAGTTTGTTGATTGGGGTGTTAAATATGTTCAGTGCCTCTGTCTTTATGTTGCTTTCCTGTGTTTGCAGAACAAGTCTGTTTTCAACTTGATGTTTGCCGCCTACAGTGGAGATGTGTCAGCCCTGAGAAGGTAAATTACCAGGAGGTCTGGTTATTGTTTGTCTTATATAAGAAATGGCTCTGAATGTTTATACCAGGCCTGGGTAAAAAAAAAAAAAAAAAAAGGACAAACGAGCGAATAATTAAATTAAGTAGAGAAGCTTCAATGCTGTTTGACTTTCCACATCTCTGGAAATCTACTGGAAATCTACTATGTTTCAAAAAGATATTTCTCATTCGATGTTTTAACGATGGTGGTGGACAGCGCTCTCTAACACTTCAGCCAAGATCTCCCAAAGGTGTGCAGCTGGGCTGAGATGTGATGACAAACAAAGTGACAGTTAAAATTTCTTTTGGGAAAGCTAATCATACAACTACAAAGAGACTCAAAACTACTATGGCTGTGCTGCCATAAACAAGGGTTGTGGGGCCTTTTAAATTACTGTGCACAGGGGCCAATTCTTTCATAATCCACCCAAGCCTGTATGGAGGCATTTGCATTTGTTAATATTTATTCATATCACCCATCTGTTGTTCAGATGGTCAGAACTCTGTCAGAATATCAGATTGTATATACAAATGTTGCACAGAGACAATTTCGTGTAAAGAATATTTTTATCTATTCGTGTATTGTTAGAATTATTAATTCTCTAAAATGTAAATGGTAATTTCTGTATTTACCTCTGTCTGGTTTGTATAAGTATAAACATAAAGTTTGTCTTCATGGCTGAAAATAATCCCTCATACTGCTGCTTGTATGTTGGTTAGCTCAAATATAAAAATAATGCTAAAATATATATTGTATTTCTATATATTTATATTACTCTGAGGAAAAAAAGGCATTTTCATTTCATTACATGCCTCAAAAAAGTAGTTGTGAACTGCACTTTTGTTTCTTACTTCAGGTTTGCTCTCTCATCCATGGACATGGATCTAAAAGACTATGATTCTCGGACAGCACTACACATCGCTGCAGCAGAGGGTGAGCTCCTCATATTCTTTTCGCCTGGAATTTCATAGACAGACTATAAAACAGTCAGGCAGTGAATCTGTATGACCAAAGGGCAAAAAAAATCAGTATTGTGGCACAAATACTGCACATCCTCTGCTCTTAAAGGTCAAAGGAAGCATAACAGAAAATATTACTTGATTTTGAATAACATCCCGCTATTTATATTTTTCAAACAGTCTCAAACTTCTCAAGCATGTTAGGCCACTTTAAAGACCCTGCACATCTATTTTCCACCCACACAGGTGTTTTCACTTGTTCTACCTGATTAGACCTCTGTGGACTGTCTGAGCATATAAATCTCTCTAAACCCTCCTTTTGTTGCACAAGGTTGGAGAAGTTACACTTTCATCATTCTCATTCGTTCATGTATCCATGAATTATTGATTCAGCACAGCTGCACGCAACTTCGACCTGAGCAGAGGTCTAATCGGCCAGAACAAGTGAAAACGCCTGTGTGGGTGTGCAGGGCCTTTAACTAATGTGTTATTAAAGTGGAGATTTGTACTTTCTCAAACTCATCTACGGTGGTGTGTGGTAAAACACTAAACCTGGCTGGAGACACCCTAAAATCTGCTGAGGCGTGTTGATCAAGCTGCCGCGTCGCACCTGTCACATCATGTCACACATCAGGTGTAATGTTACACTCAGTGCATGGCTGGATACCAACAGCGGAGAGGTGAGACATAACAAGTCACTCGCCGTGGTTCTAAGATGACAAACATGTGAAAAGATTGGTTGACATGGCAACCCAAGAGCACCTTTTATCACACATCATTCAGTCATTGTGTAAAAACCTGCTTAACTTAGTTTTTATCTCACAGTGTCATCTGGCAGAAAAGATGACAGATTTTCTGTTGATCTGTTACTGACAGAGAAAAATAGTTGCACTTGTTAAATTACATGTTTTGACGCTCACAGCTGTAATTAGTTTTCACTTCATTTGTTTTCATGATTAACCACAGAGGTTCAGTACCTCTGGCTCACATTATACAAGACCACTAATGAATCAGCTCACAAACCCTTACAGAGCACCATATGGTCAATTATTTGTCTTCTGCTGTGCTTTAAGTGTATTCACAGTGCAAATTTAATGCTCCGCTGCTGTGACTTCAACAATAACATTTTTCAAAAACAGCCTTGTAAGCAAGTTGTTTGTTTATAAGATAAAAAATGGGAGTAATAAGTGTTTTCTTGCAAATGAAAGAAGCAGAGCTTTGCACTCCTAAATCTGATTCTGAGTTGGGATTGTGACTGGAGGAAATAATCATACACACATTATACATCATCGTGTATTTTCTTCACTCAAAGTTTGTCATGCTATTAGAAAAACTTGGAGATCATGAATAGCTTGCCAGTTTTGGGTTATGGTTATGTTGCTGGTCAACTGCTGTTTTTGAGTTGTCAGTGAAAGGTTGTCTCTGCTTGTTCGCTCCTGATGTGAAACTATGAACTTTCATGTTTTCTTGTTTATTCTCAGGTCACATCGATGTTGTGAAATTTCTTACTGAAACTTGCAAAGTTGATCCATTTGTAGAAGACAGGTGAGAAAAGCATCTCTTACTTCTTTGAATCCTTTAGCTTTTATTTTCTTCTATGTTGTGAATGCGATCATGATCAAATAGTTCAACCGCTATTTGTGTTTTCTTTGTATCATTTTGTATATGATCATTTAGCTGACAATAATCCATATTTAGATGTGTATTCTTTCCCATCTATCCGTCTCCTGAAAATGTGATTTCTGATCAGCCGGATTTTAGAAATGTTTGAATGAAAGTAAAATGTTTTCACCATGAACTGAAGTTATACAATTATCTCTCAGAGCAAGACAAAAAATAACTACACTAAGATACTTAGAGAAACTCAATAACGGATGAACCACAAGGTTTAATTAAGTTAATGCATTCTAAGAGTGAACTTTTGAGCTTAAATTGGCTTTTCCATGTACTGTGAATCCATATTTTAAAACCTAGCCGCTGAAAAATTCTCCTCCATCATCTCTCATCATCTATCTGCTCATTCCTCTCTCCATCACGATCTTCTCTCCTTGCTGTGCAGGTGGGGGAACCTACCAGTCGATGATGCCGAGCAGTTCGGACGTGACGAGGTGGTGAAGGTGCTGAAAGACTACCAGGAGGTCTGCAGGCAGCAGGAGACGCAGCACACTGAGGCTGAGCGTTCCCCAAAACTGGACACCATCGAGGGCATGGTGTGATGTCTGAATAGAGGCACCCAAACTGTGATCCAACAGGGAATTTGTGCAACCTGTGAGGTTTGTAAATATGACTTGTAAGCACAGAGAAAGAGTGCCAAACAGAACCAAACTGATCAACCTATCCTGATCTACTCTATGTTTTGGTTAGGCCACTCAGCTGTATGAGTTGACAAAGCAAACTGGTTGTTGCACCAGGAAAGGAATTCACTCATTTGGTGAAAAGGAAATTGTAGAACCATGCTAATAGAATATAAAATACATTAAAAAAAATACATTAAGACAATAGAACTAGTAAAAAATAATAAAACATCAGAGCATTAACAATATAACAACTGTGGGTTTATGCTGCTTTACATATAATGGGAACAGTTTCAGACTAATTTCAAATCAGCACTGGTGAAATAACAACTCGCACATAATGTTGATGTTGTGATAAGATTTATTTACATTTATATGGAGCATCTCAGAGGGATTTGATGAAGCCAAAATATGATTATTTATACCTACAGTGCTTCTTATAACTTACAGCGGTACTTTAGGTTTCTATTGTTATCTGTTTTTATTTTCTCACTGTGCCGTGTTGAAAACCAAACCAAAGAAATCCCCTTTAAAACTGTCTGGTATGTTCAGAGGCAAAAGCTCATGTTTGATCTCAATTCAACATGATCCCACTAAAACCTAGTGTGGGATTCATTGTATATATTTTGTTCTTGCAGCTGTAAATAACTGTACTGAATTCCTGATACAGAAATACATTGTCATAGAGAGTGTTATGATATTTATACACATTTTAACTCTGCATAAAAATGAAATTCCCAAAGGTAATTTATTATGAGGAATATTTTGACACTGAAGACATCTATTAAAAATGTTTTATTTATCTGCCACCCACAGTTGCACTTTGCAATTTGTTTTAAAATATTAAGCAACAGCGACAAAAATCACCTGAAGGCAAGAATACATGATGAAAAAGCAGCTGGAGGTGGCCCGTGCTGAGCTGTTTCAATTGTTATTGTTGCATGAGTGTGTTTTGTATAATTATTACAAGTCTTCATGAAACAAACCACATAAATAGAGGCATTCAGCTGTGGCTGCAGTGCACAAAACTGATGTATGCTGAGTCATGGCCAGTATGTTTTCACTGACACGCTGTCTTTTTTATTTATAGATAGTAAAGGTAATCAGATTTGACAGCTTATCCCTTTACTAGCCCAGCTGATGTATCTGATTTAAGCAAACAGTGGTTGCAGCCACACTACAATACACATGTACTTCAGTTTTTCTTGCATCCACCAGATGGCACTGTGTCCCCATTAAATAAATGTCTCTAATCTCAACTGCTGAACCCACAGCATCCATTGTATTGAACATACTTAGATCCCTGCAGGAGAGGAACACTACTGAGCAGAAAAGAGCTAATATAAGACTGACCTGACATCCAGAGAGAGGCTGCTGCTACCTGAACAGTCTGTGGTGGTCCAGACATCACCTCCACCTCACTCCACTGCAGAAACAGGCAGGGAGTCCTGCTTCAGCTGGGCAGACAATAAAGCACGCGATAAACTGCATCATTTCTTCATGTTGTCTTCACATAAAGTTTTAGTCTGCTATATGGATATGACTCCTGCATGGGACAGACATGCAGTCTACTGGATTATGTGCCAATAGGGAACAAATGCTGAGCCATTGCTTTATTGATTATGTGACAGTTTCCTGTGTAGACCGGTGCTCTCAGTTTTCTCGAAAGCATTCAGTAAAAACGACCATTCACTCTCGGTCACTATCTTGTGAAAGCTTAGTTCATGCAGCTTTCTGCCTTGAGGAAGACACTGGGCGAGGTGTCAGATAGTGCTTTCTGAAAGAGAAATACTTTTATTGTTGCTCTCCACAAATAATGACAGCCTTGGATCCAGAACTCTAGCTGCACAAAATGAAAAAGGCCTCTTGATCACCATGCCAGACTGACGGGTCAGGAAGCCAGGACGAAAAAAAAAAGAGGTTTCTGAGAATATGTATAAAATATGTTGCTTTAAAGGACCAGTGTGTAGGACTGATGGTCAATGGGTCAATCATTTTGTTCCAGACTTAAATATTTTAACTAGCCTGCCATGTGGTTGGTCATGAAATTTTTAACAGACATTCATTATCCCCATGAATCCAAATGACTTTGCTGATCGGCTGACTTTTCCTGTCGCATGACCATCAGGTCGACATTTGCTTTACTGAAACGTCTCTACAGCTATTGGATGGCTTGTCATGTGACTTTGTACACACACACACACTTGTTATTCCCAGGCTGAACTATAATTACTTTAATGATACGCTGACATTGAGTCTTGCACCATCACTAGATCAAAATTTTCATTTGTCCAGTTGCAGTTAATGATCAAATACCTGCAAAACTAATGATATTCCCATCAGCCTCAGCTGCATTTTGTGTTTAATTCCAATTAACTAAGGCGGTGAAAATGATAAATATTATACCTGATTAACATCAGCATGTTGGCATTGTTATTGTGAGCGTATTAGTATGCCGACATTGACATTCTCCTCATTTAGGCACCACTGTGCCTAAGTACAGCCTCCAGCAGTTAGCATGGCTGTTATTATTAGTCTTGCGAGAAGTAGCTGATGTTTCATGTTGGTAATGAAATTGTTTGGCCATTTTTATGTGAATAATTTACAAAAACTGTGTTTTCTGACAGAATTGAAGATTTCCAATTACCAATTATCTTCCAAAGTGGCAGGTAATCAAGCAGCAAATTTTCCAACACACAGCCAAAAACTCATTAGCATTTGTCCTCTAGTTTGTTTTACCCTCCCAACCTGAAACTAGATAATTTAATCAGCTACATGGAGGTGTGTACAGTAATTTAGCAGAGGTTGCCAGGGGACGTGATCTGCCCAAAACATTGGCAGGATGTATTATGGAATGGTGTCTGTACAGACCTGTGGAGACCCAACCCTAAGATTACTGGAACCGTATCATGTTAATACATTCTATAAGAGGACGTATGACAATATTAGGCAGAATTTGTTGTCGCAGTAGTTTACCACCGACTGTGTATTAAATTGAGAGGTGAACAGTTTCAGTATCACCAGAATAGGATTAATCAAGCAGAAAAAAAAATTATGATTGGATTATAATTAATCTGACAATTGAACTGATTCTCATTAAAGTAGGGAACATAACCTCCTCACAGAGATATTACAGAAGTACCACCTTTTGGATTTAGTTCCACCAGCAAAGAAAGTGGTAATATATATATATATTGTTCTCCATTCATTTTGTGCTGATAAACCCACATAAAAACACCTCCACCCAAACCAACTAAAAACATGGAAATGCTTCTTACATTTTACTATGTCAGTAATAATAGTCCAATGATATTATAAAAGCTTGAGAAATTTTTGAGAGGTTCACATTCCCCTCAAGCATCAAACAAGTCTGAATGTACCTATGACTCTTTAGAGATGCAGTTGGCGTTCCACTTAAATTTACATCAGATGCCTGAGTTACAGCAGGACAATATGACAAGCATTTACTGGAGGATGTTAAGCCATCATCACCACCATATGGCCACACGGCTGCAGAGACACAACAAAATGTTTCACACACCAACACACACAAAAAAAGAAAAAGAAAAACTCAGACAATATGGCACTGTTTACCATCCGACCAGTGAGTCAGTATTGTTCCGACATGAGTTTCTTCCCCTGTATACTGTCAGGAGCTGCTGTAACAAACAACAAAGTCATTTGCTGGGTCATAAAAAGCGGTCACCACCTTCATAAATGTTTAAAGACTCAGGAAGGATAATATCTATCTATCTATCTATCTATCTATCTATCTATCTATCTATCTATCTATCTATCTATCTAATCATATTAGTTGTATTTAAGTGCCTGTGCTGACACTATCAAAGTAACTGACTGAGTTCAGTTTCTCCTTCGTCTACATCTAGACAAATACTTCTGACCCTGCCAAGCAAAACATGGAAGCACATCATGAGGAATGACATTAACTGACTTCCTCCAAGCTTTACAGAGCTGTCAGCAGTAGCAGAGGGCTTTGTGCATGTCAGGCCTTGCAGATGACGCTGCCTCTCTTCATAAACTCAGTATGCATACCTCATACTGTAGAACTTGTGCTATAGTAAGCGATACAAGCTGTTCTCTCCCCTATAACGCAGATGTTTTCCATCTCATGCTTGTCTACCACAGTCAAGGCCAGTATTAGTTTTTTATGCTTTTTTTTATGATTTTGATATATTTTGTTTGTTTTTCATCTGATTGCCACTTCATCTTTTTTTGGCAGCTATTTCCTAACTCTGTGACTGGTGATACATTATATAACTTAAGATTGTGTAAAAAGCGTCTTCCCTATTTCAATTTTCTGATTTGAAACTGATTTATCCAAATATTTGAAACATTTAAATGTAAAACTTTTTTTTTTTTATCATGAATAAGATATCCATCTTAGATGTGGCATAATGTTCTGGATTTGCAGTTCATGACTGTTTTTCTGTGGGTTTCCAGTTGGCACTGTGATCTCTTCTCACAGTCTAATAACAGCCCTAATAACCCTCCCCACCCCCACCACCCACCCCATTACCCTGAACAATAGGATGCAGACAATAGAGCATGGATAACAGAGTGGCTAAAAAGCGCTTGAAAGGTCTGAATGTGAATCTATGAAATTTTACATTTATATTTCCATGCAAGTAAGCATCTGAAATATTAATGTCACACACTGATGTGCACACTATTTCTAATTTACAATTATTTAATTTAACTCAATTCACCCAGCTGATTAATTTGTTGTTGTTTACTTTGTCATATGTTGATAAGCACAGTTATGAATTATTCAAGTGCAGCTGACATTCTAAGTGGAGTACAAGGGTATTCTAAAGTACTGAGTTTCCTACCTAGCATTTCTTCCTCACACAAAATCCTCTTACATTTTGTTTTTAATTGGATTATTTATTATTATTTATTTTCTTTAAAGTGCTCTTCTTAACTGTTTTACTACCTCTTTCTATCACTCTAAGTCAGCTCATTTTGATGTCCTGATAACTCTACATTTATTATAGTCTAATCACATATTATAGAAATTGATTTTAGAGCATGTCCACTGCTTCGCTATTGTATTTAAAGATCCCCGCTTGTGGCAGTGTAACTGTTAATTTTTTTTAAATCAATTGAGTAGCCAAAGGTCATCTCACAAATATCTGAAAAGATCTGCAGTGTCTTATTTTTGCAGAACCACTCTTGCATCTGAATTACACTCCCCCTCCAGTTACTTATGGCTTTTATAAATCTTAAGACCAATGTCTGTTAAAAAAAAAAATCAGGCCAGACAAATGCACATTATAGGATGTTTTATTCTGATGGAGTTGGATAGAAACAGAGATGAATCCAGAGTCTTCTCTCGTCGCCATGGAGATCATCGTTGCTCTTAACCCATGATCTGGTAAAGTAAGGACAAATTAATCATTATGTGCTCATCCTCAAGAAACTGCACAATGTACTGCTGTACAGATGATGATTCTCATTGATTCGTATGGGTTAGTGTTAAATACTGACGTTGTTCATCCAGCTGATGTAGGCAGAGACACGGGTGAAGACAGTGGGCTTCCTGTAGGCGTTGCAGCCAGAGGAGGACACGAAGCTGGTCACACCGTGGACAACCCAACGGCCGTTGACATTGCAGTTCAGGGGGCCACCAGAGTCACCCTGGATTCAGAGAAAACACATCCCAGACAGACCTCAGAGCCAATAACTGTTAACTGCTTTATTTCTCTACTCTTGGGCAGAGTTGGAAAAATACCTCGTTTTTCAAAGAGCAACATGTTCCCACTTCCCGCTTCTCATATCCCCTTTTAATCTCACGCTGCCTTGAGCAAGTTTGTGCAGAACATGAGTTTGCAAGACTTTGACACTTTGTGCAGCTTAAGCACAAGCCTGGATCTTTGTAACTGACTTATGCCCCTGCTGATGCAGCAAGTAATCCTGCATGTGTCCTCCAAAATATCCTTCTTGACAGGAAGGGGTCAGGCCTCAGCTCAGTGGGGGACATTCAATCTCACTTTGTCATGGTGGAGTGGGACTGAAATCTGACAAGTTCTTTCCAGTGTTTGTCCCAGTTTGCTTATAGCCAGACGTTCCTGCAGGCTTAATCGCAGGAGGACCACATGTTTTAGGAGACAACTGGAGAAACTGAACTCAAAATCTGAGCTGGGAGGAATCTTTCCTGCTGAAATAAAGTTTTTTTTTTAAGTTGTAACAAATGGCTTTGCAAATGTTTCTAATTCTTTAAGATTGGTTATAAATATTAATAAGCAGTCATTTTGGGTTTCTAGGCTGTGAAAAATCGCTTTGACCAGTGTTCATCCTTTCTGTTTGATAATATTGTGGCTATAAATGTTGGTAATCCATTAATAAATGTTTAATACCTTGTTAATAACTGGATCTTAGTTCAGCTCCTCAGCAGCTCTTTTATGCAGGTAAGAGATCATATGGTCCAAATGTTTTTCTTATTAATGGCTTAAAATTGATCCATAAAGCACAAGTAGGCGTAAGGGTGGCGTATTAGAAACGTACTAGAAACTGAAATAGCATTCAGCCTCCGGGGATACTGTCCCCCAAGTTCTGGCTCAAGTCATGCGCATAATAAATGTTGAGAATGTGAGAATAGATTGTAAAGTCCATTCTAAGACCTCATAGACTCACCTGGCAACCAGAGTCGCTGCCGCCACCGGCACAGACCATGGAGTCCTTCACAGTGCTGCCCCACCATCCGTAGCTGGAGCAGGTCTTGTGGTCAACAACAGGCAGGAAGGCCTGCTTAAGCTGGGCGGACAGCTGACCTCCAGCTGGGGGCAACACAAGAACTATATCTTATAACTGTGATAAAGCTTCTGAAAGCAGGATCATGCACTATACTACAGATAGCGTTGTGAGTGGATGTAAACACTGAACTGACTCATTTATCATGTGGTGTATCATTATGCCACACTTACTCTGGGTGCGTCCCCATCCAGTGATGTAGCAGGCGTTGTTGTGGGGCAGGACCTGACCAGAGGGAGGCACGGCACCGAGCTGGACGTAATTGTTCAGAGAAGCATCAGAGGACAGACGCAGGAGAGCAATGTCCCACCTGAAGGTCAGAGGTCAGTGAGTTATAAATATTTTCCCTGTCTTCATAAAGGCTTGTTGTAATGGCTTTGTTTAAGAGAAAGCTATTGTCTCTCTTTCGATTAGAGTTGTTTTGGGCTAACTAACAGTTATCTCATTATTAATTAATCTGCAGATTATTTTCCCGCTTTATCTTCTAATAGCTTGGTTTATCACAGTCTCTTAAAGCCCAAGGTGGATCTGTAATTCACCTGTTTTGTCTGATCCTCCCTTGGTCCAAAACTCAAAAAATATTCAATTTACAATGCTTTAAAACGGAGCAAAGCAGCATATCCTCACGTTTAGGCAATAAATTGATTATCAGTATAGTTGCCAATTCATTTTCTGTCAGCTGACAAATAGTTTCAGCTCTAATTATATTACACTGTATGACTGGTTTTGTTTTCACAATCCATGTCCAGAATAATAAATCTAGTAAGGATTTTTCAGTAAAGTGAATGTAGATATTAATATGTAGTATTTAAAAAAATATTTAAGTAACATACAAAAAGAAATGTTCCCATTTTTCATAACTTTTTCATTTTTACAATTAACTAAATGCATTTCTACAGTATACCATGTGATGTACATCTATCAGTATTTGTTCATTTTTAATGCAGAGGGGGGTCAGACCACGTCCAGTAACCACTAACCCTCCAGCAACGTTGTTGGAGTTCCACTTGGGGTGGATGTGGACGCGGCTCACGCTCATGTACTGTTCTCTGCCCTCGTTGATGTT
This sequence comes from Seriola dumerili, assembly GCF_002260705.1. NCBI lineage: Eukaryota > Metazoa > Chordata > Actinopteri > Carangiformes > Carangidae > Seriola > Seriola dumerili. The sequence continues at coordinate 265,576 of NW_019174664.1, forward strand.
GATGTTGTGATCTCCAAGAACAACACGCCAAGTCCTGGAGCTATGGATATACAAAAAAGAGAAGAACATTTTCATTCCTCCTCTATCTGGCACGTAGTTGTCTCTAATAGGACATCTGTTGAAAATCAATATTTTACATGGAACCTATGTTTTGTGGGGACTTCTTATCTTCTTATTTGATTCTTGATTCAAAAAGGCAGCTGTAATACAACCAGTAAAATTTAGATCTACAATGTCTTAGCTATGCACAGATGCCAGCAAGAAATAAAATTAAATGCATTTATGTAGATGTTAAGCTCTGTCAGAACCCATATGCTGCTACTTCACCCATATTTCTATTAGATTTAGGCTCAGCAGCTATTCTGTGATGCATGAAACTCTCACCGGTCCACACAGTGAGCAGCGGTCATGACCCATCCTCTCTTGATCAGGGTTCCTCCACAGGTGTGGTAGTAGTTGGAGCCAGATTTGTACTGAAGAGAGATCTGATGAAACGACACACAGACAGTATTAACAAGATGGGAGATTTATATGTGTGTGATTTCACAGGAAAAAAAAGTGTTCCAAAATATTATATACTGTATATATAATATAATATATAATAGAACAAGAATACTGAGCAGTACTGGGCTAACTAACTAACTAACTAAAACCTAACCTTAAGGGTTGCCTTTCACGGCAGGCGTGCTTATTATGGCAAAACACCAGCAAGAAAATATAGCCCAGAATATTTTTACATTGTGTTGCTGCTATTTTTTACTAAAGTAAAGGATCTGAAAACTTCTTCTTCCACTGATGTGGAGACAAAGAAAGCGTAGTACTGTACCTGCCAGGGCCAGGAGTGGGGTCTGGCCACTTCTCCTCCCACGACTCTCCCCTCAACACTGTCATCCTCCAGGAACCTGGGCTGGGGCTCCAGCTCAGCCAGCACTGAGCAAAGCAGAAGCACAGGAAGCACATCAGTCACACATAATGTAATTATATGTGTTAGGAGGCGTGTATGTGCAGAATGTCAAAAGACAGGAAGAATTTGAGAATTTTTTTTTTTTTTTTTTTTACCGAGGGCTGCGAGAGAGGTCAACACAAGAAACCTGAGCATGTCTGCAGTCTACTGAAGCTTTCTGCACTGAAGACCCCGGTCCACCACTCTTTTATACCCTCAGGGTCTGTTGTCTTTATTTTATCTTTGTGTGTGTGTGTGTGTGTGTGTGTGTGTGTGTGTGTGTGCGTGTGTGCGTGCGTGTGTGTGTGGCTGGTTCAGAAGCAGCACAGGACCACCTGCGTCCGTCTCATCGTTATCACTACAGTCGGTTAATTCGTGGAACAGCTGACTCAGCTATGAATCCATTTTTTTTCCCACTTGTTCTGGCCTTACTATCAGATGTAAGATTATCTTTTACTGTAACTTTCTTTCTATTTTTTACCACTAAACCTTTACCTTGTGTAGTAAAGCAGTTTTGACTGCATGTACTGTACACATTAAATGTTTGTGTTTTTACTTTAAGACTTATTTGCCCTCATCAAGTCAAGTCCAGACATGTCAGTTACATTTTTATGGCTCAATATCGCAAAATCTTAAATTTGCCTCAAGCGGCTTTACAGTCTGTACAGCATATGTCAAACTCTATCCTCTACCCTCAAGTCATTGTTTGCTGCTTTAAGGGCAACTTGCTGCTTGCCAAAGATAGAAAGGGGCTCAAAACAGCACGCACAAATACATTCTGACATTTTCCTAAAGTGCACCTCTGCAGTAAAAACCCATTCTGACATGCATTTTACTCTGCAGAGTCAGTGTGTATGACTTTGTTCTCTTTCTGGTTGTCGACTGGAGGCGATCAACCACTGGGATCAGTCAGAGAAAAGACGATTTTTATTTAAAAAATGATGTAGTACTCCAGTACTCAGAGGAAGATTATCCTCGCAGTCTCTGAGTGTGATTAAGCATTTTAGCTGCCTACACTATATGCCGCTTTGATTTCATGAAAGTGCATTTAAATCTACAGTATATTCAGAGAATGTGCCTTTTTACACAAACTGGAGTGGCTGGAAACATAAACCACCTTAGTAATAGTTTCAAAGAGAATGAAAGTATAAGGAAGTGTGGGCTATACACGGTTACTTTCATGTGTAGAAAATGTGCTACATGAGGAGATCAGGCTGTGGAGCGTATGCCGACCATGCATCCATAGCATACTTTGAAAGGGGCACGGACTCAGGATACATGAAAGATATAGCTGTCTGCACTATCATCGAAATTCACACTCAGGTCAAAGCTGCGCTAAAGTCAACAGCAGGCTGTTTAAGCTGGACAGACAGCTGCGCTCCACATACATGGGAACATAGAGAGAGGAGGAACAGTAACGGGATGATGAACTGTATATATCCTTACATGTTACAAGTTGTTGATTTATATAGATCAAGATCATGTTTAAAGCTTAACAAGCCTGAGGCGAAAATACAGTATTCCACTTAAAGCCTTTGATAAGTATTCATGAGGCCCTGTGGATCGGATATTATATATTCTGCATATGTTCCAGTGTTGTTGCACAGTAGCGAGAGCTGCTGCAGCATATGACTTGATCTTAGGGGAGACAGACAATTGCAACTTTGAGTGTCTCGATTTTAATTTGAAGAAATTGTTTTTTACTCACACTTACATATACATATATTGTAAACTCAAATGTAGGATCTTTGTTTTGGGCAAAAGACACAATATTGAGTTTTATTTTAAAAGCTGTATGCCAGTATTACTGAGGCCTCAGGAAGCAGACATACGTTCTCTAATGCAGATACCCAGCACACATCCTGGAGCTGCTGAGACACACTTAGACAGCTCATCAATGACATGCTGTAGGCTACAACCTGAGCTCTGTTATCTGCTCTTCTCTGACAAGACCCACAGCAGGTAAGGATTACTGTGCCCGTGTCCCACAGACTGCTGCCTCGCAGTGAAACCTACCAGATATATCTGTCATATCATTTTTTTCTGAGAAAAAAAAAAAAAAATCCACAGATTTAAAGGGATAGTTTGGTGTTTTGGGAAGTGTGCTTATTCACTTTCATGTTGAGACTTAACAGAAGATGAGAAGATCGACACCACTGTCATGTCTGTGTAAATATGCAGCTGGAACCAGCAGTCGGCTAGCCTGGCTCTGACCAAAAATCTACCAGCTTCTCTAAAGCTCTCTAATTAACATATCTTGTGTTAATGCCTCACAAAAACTTGACTGTTCTTTTAAATTTAAGCTCTGCACAATTGCTGCATGTATGTAATCTCCTGTGTGGAGCTAAGGAACCTTTAGAGTGAGGCAAGTGATCTTTTTTTTTAAAAGGATCTTTTATTTCATACTGTTTATCTTAGAACTGAAAAACCAATTGCACAGTTTCTCTGATTAAATGTAACTGCGGAATAGTTGTGTGATAAACAGAGGGTCATTTAGCATGTAGAGCACATTTTAGTGTGAGATTTCTTTATTTCAGCCTTAAAGAATCTAGTTTGAAACATCCATTACAGCAATCCTATAATAATAAAGGTATGGCTTGGAGCATTTAACAAATACGCAGCACATTCACATAAATGATATAGCCTCCCCTTAGGGAGGGCTGTTTTACCCTTATTTATGGAGGATACTGCAGCGTTTCAAGGTCGAAATGAAACAAGCGTAACTGAGACAAGCTTGTAAGATTTAACATACAAAGGTGAGGGAAATGGAAGTCAGAGGCGAAAAGGGAGCGCTGGACTAAAACACAATGAAGACAGTATTCTTTTTCTCTTCTTTACAGAATGAAGAATACATAGGCCTAAAAAGTATCGATGAATCAATCAATCAATTCCTCCAGTCACAGCATTCAGTCAGTGTGTCTGTTGTTCTGATCATAGCACGGCCGTGACACATGTGTGGTTCTCACTATAGGCAGACACTTATCACGCATGTACTATTCTAGTCGTGCCTCGGTGCTCACTGCAGCTTCATTCCTCTAAAATGTCACAAAACCACCGGAGAGGCAACAGAAAGGGTAAAAAAAAAAAAAAACCTTCTGTTTATTAAACCCCAATCAGACCAGTTTCTGATGGGCGCAAAAAAAAAAAAAAAACTTCAATTTGAAAAATAACAAAAGACAAAATACTGCAATACGACTGTCAGCATTTACTCAGGGCTGCTGGCTGTCAGAGCTCAGAAATAGAATACATTTGCATTAAGTCAAAAACACAAAAGTGTATCCTCATGTCCCTGGTACAGCCCCTCGGTGCACCATCTGCTCGTCTCTGTATCAGTCCCATCTCTGTCACAGAGGTAACTTGCTGATGTTTTCACATGCTCTGAACGGGAAAATGCTGAATGTAAAGTTTTAGCATAAGGCAGTGGGTTGTTAGGTGTTTATCTAAATAAAAAGACTTTATCTTGTCAGTGGAGTATGATGCATTATATATTCATTAGTATCAACACTGCGGAAAAAAACATCAGAACTAATTTAAAACTAGAAATAGTTTAAAGCACGTTTATTGATTTTGAAGTGTTTTATTGATAGAAGGTTTGAACAGGCAAATTCATTGCAGATAGGGAACAAACTCAAGCTCAGAGTCATTTCTGTTGCAAGAATCTTATCCATTTCAAGGATTGTTCATGACCTGGAAAAAGAAAAATCCATATATTCAGCAACTACAGTAGTTTAGAGGAACATGCTGTGAAAAGTATATTGTGTAATTAATGAAAAAAGTGAGGTCTTTGTAATGTGTCATTTTGTTTACAGTAGGTTAGCATTACTGACCGAGTTAATCCAGGATATGTAGGCAGAAACACGGGTGAAGACAGTGGGCTTCTGTGGAGTGTTGCATCCCATACCAGACACAAAGCTGGCTATACCATGGACATACCAATTGCTGTTAACAATGCAGCTAAGAGGGCCACCAAAGTCACCCTAGGACGAGACAAAGAAATGTTTTTTTTTTTTTAATCACTATTCAGAAATACATAACCATAAATATATCACTTCCCTTTTTTTTTCAAACCATCTGCAGTAGCTTTAGCTAGACATATGACGAACGTTATGTTTAGATTCTTCTGCATTCAAATTCATTCTGGGTTCACCGGTGATTATTTTATCAGGTGCATTACATTTTATACATATAATACTTGAATCATAGGAATAATAACAATGTAAGAGTAAAATCCACAACCTTCGAACTGATTATCAACAACATCTGTTTGAACAGGTGTGTTAACAGGTGTGGCATGTGGAAAATAGTATTTAGTGTTTTGCAAGCGCCCCTGATAGTGTGACTCAGCAGATTGTCTCAGCTGGTGACTGAGTGGATTCATATTTAGCAGGCATTATAATCCTGCATGTGCTTTTTTTTATTGGACTGCATGTGTTTAGGAAATCCTTTTTTTTTTTGTTTTTTTTTTTTGTTTTTAAACTGTGCTTTGAATATTTTCATGTCGTTCACACCAGCAGACTCACATTGCATCCTGACTGAGCACCTCCTCCGGCACAGATCATGGTGGTCTTGACGGTGCTGCCCCACCAGCCAGAGCTGGTGCAGGTCTGGTGGTCAACAGAAGGAAGGTAGGCCTGTCTCATCCTGGCAGACATGCTTCCACCAGCTGCATGTGTAAGATACTGAGTCACTTCACAGTTTACAGTCAGAATAATGAATGTGAGGAGTTGCGTCTGACTCACTGGAGATACGTCCATATCCCGTGATGTAGCAGTAGTTGTTGTGGGGCAGGATCTCACCGAAAGGAGGCAGAGAAACCGGACTCACGTAAGAGGTCAGGGAGATCTCAGAAGACAGCCGCAACAGTGCAATGTCATTACTAAAGGTCAAAAAAATGCTTGAAATTCTTCTACTGCAAGTACAATCACCAGAAACATCCTGAATATGTTACAAGTATCTGAGTGACTTTGAAACAGACAAATAGAAAACATCATACAGTCCTAAATTCATTCAAAGGTTAAATCAATCAAAATCTGACTCCAATGTAAAACTCTACATGTTAAACAAAATAAGAAATGTTTACCCAAAAAGTTCACTATGTGGTCTCTGAGTATTAGACAGATACTAGAATATAATAACAGAAAGGCCCACCCTGAGGAGATGCTGTTACTGTTCCATTCAGGATGGACATAAACGCCAATGACATTCCTGTGTTGTTCTGTCCAGTAGTTCTGGTGTAGGATAAGAGCACCAAGGACAGCACGCGAAGAGCTGTAACTGTTTTAGCTTTGATTAGTTTATTTTTTTCCACAGTGAAAGATGATGAGAGAGGTAAGGCACAAATACAAGAAAGAAAAACATGTACAGCATTTGTGTGGGGGATGTGTAATAAGACGAAACCAGAATCTCAAAAAATAAAAATCATGCAGGCATATATGAGTTACTGTGCAGTATATCAAATTAGAATAATAGAAGACTGACAGTATCGTATGTCTTACCTTAATGCACAGTGAGCAGCGGTCATAACCCATCCTCTGCTGATCAGTGTTCCTCCACAGAAATGGTGATAGGATCCATCTGAGAAGTACTGGAGAGAAACCTGGAGCAGGACTCACAAAATATTCTTGTCAAGAAAAACTGTCAAACTGTCTTCCAGCCTTAAAAAAAGACCAGTCATACAGCATTTGAGTTAGATTTAAACAACTGTATATTTGTAAATTAGAATGATTCATGTAACAGATTATTACCTTATTAAGAAAGTCTTTTTTCTTGAGCGACAATTTGATATTTTGTGAGGTACCTTTATTCATGTTCATCCAACAGTTGGATGAGAAGATTGATACCAATTTTCCACCTGCGTGCTGAGCCAGGAGCTAGTTAGCCTAGCTTAGCATAAAGACTGGAAAAAGGCAGCATGGTCCTATCTGAAAATAACAAAATCCACTAGCAGGAGATCCAAATCTCAGTGTATGTTACATTATATGTATTTGCATATCATCTTGTTTAAACACTCCAAAAACCAAAGTGTGGAAATGATAAGATGGTGCATTTTGTCACCATTGGACAACACTAAGCTAGCTATTTCTGCCTGTTTCTAGTCTTTGTGCTAAGGTAGGCTAGCCAGTAGCTGGCTGTAGCTTCATATTTAATGAACAGACATGAGAATGGTATTAATCTTCTCGTCAAGTTCATAGCTAGAAAGTGAAAAAGCATATCACCAAAAACTGCTCTTTAAGGAACAATTTTATGTAGCATTCTTGTGGAGGTAACACTCGATAGGCCAGTAGAAGAGTTGACCTATAACCATCTTAAAAACTGTTCTGTGACATACAAACCTACCAAGTGTTTGGGTTTCATCTGCCACCTACAGTATACTATATGGAAGACCAGGATCTTGCAACCTTGTTTAACATGTTCTGCCTGGCTTTGTGTTACTGTACCTGCCAAGGCCAGGAGTTGCGTTTAGGCACTTCGTCACCTCCCACAACCTTTCCCGCAGTGTTGCTGTCTATGTAGCTAGACTGCAGCTCCAACTCAGCCAGCACTGAGGCACAGGAGGAAACTCATCAAAACACCACTGATCATGGTTTCCCTCTGTGTTAATTACATGTGTGTTTTATCATAGGCCAAAAAACATTTTCCATCAGTACATTATTTACTGTGCTGCCTTGACATTTCTTACCTGTGGCTGCGAGAGCGGTTAAGAGCATAAACACGAGCATGTCTGAAACTCCTATCAGTTTCTAAGTGCACATCTTGTTCTTTTATATCCTGAGCTGACCGTCATTTGATGCGGAACCTCTGCTGAGCTTGGCAGTGGTTAGTCATGCACCTGTTGCCTGTCTCAGGCTTTATCACAGTTTATGATAGTGTGTGACAACATGCTGCCACATCACAGCTGTGGTTGCATAAACCTTCCAATGAAAAGATGAGTCATGATACAGAATTTTATCAACTTTATTTTTTGTAAAATAAAGGCCAGACAAGTAAAGACAGTGAATGAAAACATGGTTGATGGTGGTTTCTGTCTTCATATCCTGCCACATGGACCACTCTGTTGTTTAGACCATGATCTGGAAAAGAGGAGTACTGATCAGACATTTTATACAACCTGAATGATATCACCAGAAAAATAAATTCCATAACACTCAAACCCACGCTATCATCCCTAGATTGATAATGAGTTCTTTAATAGGTTATTCAATCACTTATCATAAATGTGCATATCCCTCATACTAACCGAGTCCATCCATTCGATGTAGGCGGACACACGGGTGAAGACGGTGGGCTTCTTGGGATAATTGCATCCATAACCAGACACGAAGCTGGCAATACCATGGACGTAGTATTTTCCATTAACCAGGCAGTTCAGAGGGCCACCAGAGTCACCCTGAGAGGGATTAGATGAAAGTATTATGGATATAATCATTCAGTGGTGCATACAAAATAAAGATACAGAGTAGACTACTGTTATTGGGGCTTAAATTGTTCTTTTTTCACTAATATCACTTCACCCTGCTACCTCATTGGCATAAAAGTAATATTTATCAAAGTGCAAATAAAATATGTCTATGACTTTATATTAATGTGATTTGCCAGTTTTCTTTTTCACATAAGAGTAGACTCACATTGCATCCAGCCTCAGCAGCTCCACCAGCGCACACCATGGTGTTCTTGACAGTGCTGCCCCACCAGTCAGGTCTAGTGCAGGTCTTGTAGTCGACCACGGGAAGGTAGGCCTGCTTGAGCTGGGCGGACAGGCTACCACCAGCTACACATGGTGAAACGGGAAAGATAAGATATGCGGAGCTTTATAGAAAGGACTCAACCACAGCTTTTAAACTAACATATGCCCAGAGGGATCATGTAGTCATCTCACTGGAGGTGCGTCCCCATCCGGTGATGTAGCAGAGGTTGTTGTGGGGCAGAATCTGGCCGGTGGGAGGCAGAGAGCCCAGCTGGACGTAGGAGTTCAGGGTGGCTTCAGAGGACAGGCGCAGCAGGGCAACGTCGTAACTGAGGTAGAGACCCACGGATTAAACAGGAGGAGGCAAAATATCTTTGTAAAGATACTACACTACCACAGAGGACAATTTGTCTATTGGTTAAACCACCACTTCCCTACAGTGACGTTCTTACCCCATACCCGTTTTGAACAAACAGGTTTGCACAAACGTTGAGAACTGAGAGAAAACATTTGCTCACTAAAGACAAATCTGCTTATAAGTGACAGATACAGTACCTCTCTTTTAAAATCAACAAAAGCATGTTTGCTGAGGAATTATCATCAAATCATTAAATTTGGAAAAAAAAAGCGCTCCTCACCCATTGGACACCCTGCTGGAGTCCCATCTGGGGTGGATGTAAACACGGGTGACCTGCATGATCTGCTCTCTTCCACTGTTGATGTTCAGGTCATGCTCACCGATAATGACACGCCACGTCCTGCTGCTGTAATGTTTTTAAAAAAGAAGCAAAGTGAAACACAATAGTCAGTGATTAGATACAATTTTCATTCAAATGACCAATTGCAAGTCATTCTTATTACATTAATTCTTATTACAATAAACTAATGCAAAGAAAAAAAGAGCACAAAACACCATTCATTGACTTCTGGTTTTGTTTTTGTTTGTCCGTGGTTTGGAGATATTTCTTTCTAATCAAATAAACGAATCCCCTTCACTATGTGACAGTTATAAATGAGGCTGTGAGTTGTGTCCTGATGCTGGTGACATTTAAAAACACTGAAATAAATCATAGCTGAGTCTTAAGATAAGAGTAACCAATGCATTTTGAAAAATACCATTATTTTTTGTTTTTTTGTAATCAAAACTCATTCGGCCAGAGGGTGTGCTGTGGTTAATCATTATGTTACCTGTCCACACAGTGAGCAGCAGTCATAACCCAGCCTCTCTCAATCAGGGTTCCTCCGCATGTGTGGTAGTATTTGCTGCCAGATCTGTACTGAAGAGAGATCTAAGGAGGGGAAAAAAAACAGACCTGAGTATGTATGAAAATATGATCATCTTCCTCCACAGTCCCTGAACATTATTCATCATGTTTGTGCTGAAACAATGTGTGTGTTTAAACATGAATGTAACGTGTTTTTTTCTTCTTCTTTTTTTTGACTTTGTGTTACAGCACCTGCCAGGGCCAGGAGTTGGGTTTGGCCACCTCACCTCCAACAACCCTTTCAAAGCTATCCTCCAGGTACCTGGGCTGGGGCTCCAGCTCTGCCAGCACTGGTTAGAAAAAAATAGACAAAACAGATTGATTGATTCATATGTGGTTTACCAGAAACCTCACGATATTATTTACTTTCCACCTAGAGAAAGAAGAAAAGAGAAATTAGGGCGGCCGGGGTGTACTGGCAGATTATCTGGAACTCCTATGTGTTGACTAAACTAAAACTGGGTGACTGAGTGATGACAGAGAGAGTGACTGATAGACCGACAGAAAGAGATCAATAATAAATGGTTATATAGCGCAGTGTGTGTTGTCATTTTCTTACCCATGGCTGCGAGACTTGTCAACACCAAAAACCTGAGCATGTCTGCAGTGAGTCTAGACGTTTCTACAAGGAGCTGATGCCTCTGTCCTTCTTTTATACCTCAAGTCGGCCTTCAGCTTGTGTGGAAAAGTGTGGCTGTTCTTTCCACTGTGACAAAAGCCAGCTATGCACCTGTGGTTTGTCCCACACTGTGTTATCACAGTCACTGAGCACACACTTCCTGTTCAGACAAGTAGAGAATGGCACAGAATGAAGAATGACACATTGACCGACAAGAATATTTGAATGACACAAGTCACAAGTGATTCAAAGGTTTTAAAAGGTTTTTTTTCTGAATTTATGTTGGCTGATAAAATTCATCACATTTGTTTCGGCAATTCACTAAACACATTTTGTCAGAACAGTGGCCTAAAGAAAGTGGTAACTGGCTGACCTTGTGGCTGTGTAACCATATGATATGATCACAATTTTGTCCTTGAACATATGAACTGTTACCACTACTCTCACCTCAAAGTTTCAGTGTATTTGTGCATATAGAGAAAATCATTTTTGTTGTTTCTCTCCAATTTCAAACCTTAAAATGAATTTTCTGATGAAACAGAGTGCAAGTTTTTGTGAAAAATTACATCAGAAAATAATCACGTGTCCATTTGAACCAGCATGCTTTACGAAGTAAGCGTGGAAAAACATGTTGCTGTGCCCTCTCTTGTCCCAAGTGACTCTTTGAGAGAAAGTAAAGAAAGTGAAAACAACAGTGCGCGCTCATTTGCAAGGATTTTGTAATAACATACAACAAATGTACACATTACTGTAAAATAGAAAAATCTACGTTGGTCCTTTTTCCTTTGATGTTAATGCCAGGTTTTCCTGTGTGATAGGGTGTCAGCTGGATTACTTCACAGTAGATGTTTTTCTCTGTTACTGTACTATTTTTCAAGGGCCTACGAAATATTAGAAAGTTAAAATTCTGCTCTAAGTACCTAAGAGACAAAACGAGAAATCAAAATCTTACCATGATGAATCACCACATTATCGAAACTATAATATAAATAATACAATACAGTATACAATATTCTGTATGTTTGTTTTAGTAAATATGTTTAAAGTCAGATATGTAAATAAATGTTAATGAGCTCATATAAGTGCTGAGTAAATAAAGACGAGCTGTGGAATTCAGTGTGAGACAAAAGGAAGTCTAATGTGACGTTGCTTGTCCCTTCTTCAAGTGGTTATTTCTTGGTAAATATAAAAAAAAAATTCAAAGTCAGTGCAGCAGTTAATGAAAGTGACTTTAATATCTTTATGATAGAGCAGTTTATGTTTGAGGCAGAAAAGTAAATTATCTGGACTTCACTCTGTGGGATCATGAGTGTGCAGGTGAGTGTTACAGCTCAACACTAGGGGGGGCTAAAGACTAACAAACACAGAATCTCTACTTGGCCGTATATCTGAAAGTACAGTATGTCATCTGCACTTCACAGGAGACTGACAGATGACAGCTAGTCCTGGGATTTCCATTTCAATACCCAAATCTTCATACAAATCCATTTTAAATTCGTTGCAGATTTTGGTGTGGTACTAAAATGTGATAAGAACAAACATTTGAAGACAAAGTCAAAATCTACATTCCCCACTGGTAAGATTTAAATCCGGTGTGAGAACTAAGTTACAGAAGATTTCTCTCCTCTACTTTGCTCTGACCTCTCTGACACTGAGCAGCAGCATCACAGATGGATTACTTCAGGATGACACTAAGTCTCTAAGTAAAATATATAAATTAATACTTTTTAAAAGCCATTTAGTAGTTCTTAACTGGTCACGCTAATATTTCCAACAATAGGTTTCTGGACAATGGGAAGGCCTGTGATGTGTCTGTCTTTTATAAAACAGTCCTTAATTAGAGAGAAAGTCATTAAAACTGTATGGATTTTGGATTATTGCCTTATCAGGCTATTAAAGAGATAGCTCCGCTGACTGGTAATTGAGCTGGCCCCCTGACACACAGGGAAAAGGTCCTAATGCTGCAAGACTTCATGATCAACAGGGGCACCACAATTTTCGCTATTTTCTCATAGAGCATCTTGGTCCCCTCCGAACACCTCATGTACCCTTCCACCACCCCAACCTTTTCTTGCAGAGGCATAAATCAAATGGGGAGATCAAAGACAGGAAGTGCTGGGGATGTGTTAATTAAAGATGTTTGTTCTTGATACAGCTTCCTCTCGTTAATGAACAGTCGATTTGGTTCCCATAAAGATGTCTCACGCACACGGCCAGGAAATTGAGGTTCCAAAAAAAAATTAATGGAACGCACTGATTGGGGCTGTGATAGAAAGTCAGGCGGGGTTATCACGGGGTAACTGTTGATTATGTCAATGTGACACTATTTGAAAAGTTCAAACTGTTGTCAGAGCGTAGCTACAAAATTCAAACTCCGCTGAAAGAAACTAACACTGCTGCGAGCATATAGTCATTCATTTCAGCATGCTCTGTTATTAGTGCTGGCATGTGATGCTGTTTACACCACAAATATAGACCTTCTGAGGAGCAGTATGTAACTACACAGAAACTGAGGGCACTTTGAGAAGCCACACAAGATAATTTGAGATATCTGCAGATACCCATTATTAGCAAGAAAGGATTTTGTCTTTTGTTTTTGTCCTTCATTTTATTTGTGCGTACTTATTTTTTTCCCTGCGCCTTTAAAGCAGTATTCATTCAGTTTTTACTTGGGGGCAGCAGAACAAGCCGTAAACAACATATTATTATCTTATAAAGGTGATATGGTGGACGTGTTAACAAACATTTGCTTATTTAAATGTCAAGCAGACACAGGGCAACATCAGCCATCTGATGAGTAGAAGTCAAACATATCTTTTAGCTCTGTTTTCCCCTCCACCAACTCCTGATAGAAACCTGGCTCTTTACCTATTAAATGCAGTACTAGGTTCACAAGTTAGTGAGAGACTTTCTCTGTCTGCCATTTATTTCTGGGTAGGTAGTGTAGAGTGGGGTGTTACAGCCTTTACACAGAAAACAGCTGCCTGCTGCAGCTGGAAATGAGGCTGATGAGACCAGTGAGAGGGAACCATCACCTGCAGGCTGAAATACCAAAACAATGACCTGAAAAATGCCAAACACTTGTTGAGGGGAACTGCGGAGTGAGGTGATAATTCTCTGTTTGTTAATCACTATGAGCGAACCATATCACATTAAAAATCATTTAATTTGAGAATATTGGCAGACGTTTAATCATTTGGACAGTGCAGAATTACACTTCTTACCATTCATTTCAGTACAAACTTAATTCGTTCAAAGTTATCATTTAACCATTTTTCAACAAAATGGACATTTTCAGTGGAGCCATGTGTTTCTCATAAGGCTTCAAAATTGTTATTTTGGTGACCTAAAATAGAAACCTTTGCTTTGCTTTCTTTCTTCGTGGGCCAACATATTGCGCAAGAGTCCAAGACTGTCTAAAAGAACAATAAACATCTTGAAACTCAAAGCTTTAACTGGAGGCTCTTTGTGATTGTTCACAGAACTCTCCCACATTTGTATAGCATTTGTATGGTTCAGAAAGAGCTGCAGTATCAAGGACAAAAGGGTAGTAGGGGAATATTGATGTTAATACGAGCGCAAATAACAGACTTTAATTTAAATGTACTGCTCTTGATCTGTATCTGATCTCAAATCCAGATACTAGTCTCCCTCTGACCTCCCTACAAGTATAACAACTAGCTACTTCTTCCATCTCTTTGAGGCTGTGGTGTTATTTTTCAGTAAAGTACTTTGTTTATATGGAGTTGCAGAGCTAAATTACTGCACACCAGTAATCTACACATAGTCTACAGGGACTGACAGTGTATTAGCACTTTTCCCTGCTGGCTGAGGAAATGTGTAGGGATGCATCAATGCTGCCATGCGTCCTGCTGGGTGACAGCAAAGAAACTGATCCACTGAGCTGTTTGCAACCTTTAATTGCAATTATATCACAGTGAAAACAATCAATACATCCTACTACTACCCCCCACTCCTTCTCTTTCTCTCTCTCTCTCTCTGGCTCTCTCTCTCTCTCTGAGGAAGCTTCACCAGCTAACTTTCCCTCTCATGTTTCCTTCCTTTCTCTCTCGTTTCACTCTACCTCTCTCTATATATCTGGTGAAAAGGTGCCATATAGGCAGTGGGATGCTGTGGTTTATGGGGGGCAGGGACAGAGTGGTGCAGCAGCAGTAACACGCTCCTGGAGAAAGATGATCTGCTGTGGCTACGAGTGCCTGATTGATCCTGTAGAGTACTGTTCATCCATCTCCGTCCTCCAGTGGCTGCTGCTGCTTTCACCTCTAGCTGCTTGCCTGTTCCCTCTCCCGTGTTCCCCTTCTGCCTTGGTCTCAGCTGCCGCCGTACTGCCGGGTCCTGGCCCTCGGCTGCAGCAGTGATAGGGTCTACTGGAGTGGAAAAGGAGGCTGCTGCTCCAAGCCTCCCTCACTGAGTGTGGAGGGAGGTGGAAAGGTAATTAAAAACTGGCCTACCATGTTTCTTCATCCTTGTCACACCATGTGTGCCAATGGTTGGGTTGTTAGATGGCCTTGAAAATCCGATATCTACTCTTCAACTGGAAATGCTCATTAAAATTCACAACTCAAAAGTATCACACAACAAGCCATGAAAGAGATTAAACTAGCTTTAAAATGAACTTTGTATACAATATTTTGGAATATTTTGGTACAGCGAGTAAAAAGCAGCATGGATAGTGATATCAGTGTTACATAGAAATATAATTAAAACAACCACATACAACAGCGAGGGGTGTTGTAAAGCATTCGTACCTGTAATTGGCTGTCAACATAATTATTTCTTGAAGGAAATGGGAGAAAATAACTATATTTCCATTAGCACAATTTAACAGAGAGAACGTCAGTCAGTTTGAATAAGTGTGCTGTGATGACAGTTACTTGTTAATTTGTAGACTATGTGTCACTGTATGAATTGTTCAATTCTTTCATAAAATGAACACGTTTTTTTTCTCCACAATGTAATAAACCATCAGAGGTAACATTAAGTCAGATGTGTTACAGAGATGGATTAATGTGGTGAAATTGGACTGTTTGATGTCTGAAGATGATACGAGTTTAACAACAAAGTTCTGACATTAAGCAAACGTCTGATTTCCAAATCTATTGTGTATTCTGTCAATCACATTTTACCACTGACAATTGGAGGCACAGAGAGACAGAGAATGCAATCTCAGAGCTTCACTGGTCTGTGCAATATTACTTTCATGCATGACTACTGTCTACATTATGAGGGGAAGTTAGAGAGGAGAAAATTAACTTGGACCTCAATAGTTTTGAATAGTCAAAGGAAATGAAGTTAGAATGGTGACTCAATGGATGGCCAGTGTTGTGCTTGTTATATAATACATATGATCAAAAGATGCTGTAGACGTTTTACATGATCATCGCTGTAATAAAATAAATAAAAAATCCTTTGCAGGTTTTATTTCCAGACCATTGCATTTTAAAAGATTTGCATTTGTAGCTTGATATAAAGCCTGCTGCTGCCATGAGGAGAGCTTTAGCTGTAATGAGACAGAGTTGTGTATTATTTAACTTGTTGCAGTGCAATGGACCTATACCAAAGCCTAAAGTAAATGGACCATATTCACTGAAATTGCATATAATATTTTTGGGTGTAGGATGCAATAGGTTTTCGTCTCCTGCTCCCCTTGACTACTACACTCAGATAATCCGTCTGGTTTCACTGAAAATACATGCTGATCCATTCTTAATAGTAGTGCAGGCTTTACTCATGTCTTGC
The DNA here is from genome assembly GCF_002260705.1 of Seriola dumerili. Classification (NCBI taxonomy): domain Eukaryota; kingdom Metazoa; phylum Chordata; class Actinopteri; order Carangiformes; family Carangidae; genus Seriola; species Seriola dumerili. The sequence goes on from NW_019174664.1 coordinate 281,847, forward strand.
TTCTGTATTTGATTCTGTCCTCAAGAGCTAATAATGTGAGTTAAAGCTATTGATTAAGGCCCATGTGGCCAGCCTGCTGCTTTTTTTTAAAATTCATTTTATTTGAAACATTCCTTAGCATTTCACATGTGAAAATTTAATACAGTGCTTGAAAATCCTGTATTTCAAATTCTAATCGAAATCAATGTGAACTCATTCACAATAAGTACCCATATAAGCACTCTTCATGGTCAGCAGTAAAAAGTAATTGCTAGCGATTTAATTTTCAATTATCTCTTCAATGAAAACTAATTCCTTTCATGTCATATTATCGACTAGGTGCCCATTTTGCTAAGCCCATATCTCATACATGCAGTGGCACAATGCAATTACTTTTGCCTTCCTCGCAAGTATAGCAGAGTACTGTTTAGCAGACCACCAATGAAATACACAAAGACAAAAAGGGGGTGTTAGGGGCTGGAGTGAGGCCTGCATGTGAATATTTAATTACTTGCTAATGAATAGAAGTCATTAGGATTAATTCCTTCTTAAGGCTAATTTAAATGTTCTTCTGCACCCCTCAGGAGAGTGGAGGTTGGTGTGCAAGGGACTGAGGTTGAGTTCCCATGCTGTCCCTTAATGGGGCTTCAGCTGTGGACAATAGCCAATCACTCAAAACTGCGCAGCAGTAATGAGCTCACAAGTCATCACCAAATAAGCAATTAGCAGCTATTCTGAGCAGCTTGTTTTGCACATATGAAATATAAAAAAGAAGTGCAATCATTGGCTAACCTTCTAAAATACAAAACGTAAATGTAGTTGTGTTGTTCTAGACATCAGCAGTGAAAGAGGATCTGCCTGCGAGCCAAAATACTCACAACAGCGCATTAAGTGAAACATTTCACTGGTTTTGCTCGATGCCTTGATTTGTTAAAATGTCAACACAGTAAGTGTAAAATAAGTGTAAAGGTCTCGCATTACCAGCTCTTCAAATATCTCATGACACTCATCTTGGATCAAGCCTGAGGCTGTGAGCGCACAAAGTTTGTTTTTGACGATGATTCTAAAACTTTTCTTATATGGGCAGAGAATCAATCTTTCAGTGGAGAGACCTGATGCTGTATTGAACTGGAGATACGGATGAATAACCCATGTTCAGACCCAATCAACCACTCTAACAGGGGTAGAATAGCAGTGGTGAGATGACACTGCCTTCTCATCCACAAATTGCATTCTACCATGTCCTTCATCTGTGCCAACCTGACACTGATATCTAAGTGATTTGAGATATAATGGTGAGGCCTTTTAGAAATAACTCCAAATTCCAACTATAGAGTTAGTCACTAAACATATGCATATCAAACTTGAGAATCAAAGAATGGATGGCTATTTTCTACCTAAGTAACAATCATCCATCATTTGGTGTGTGAATTATTTTTGCATGCAATTCCCACAAGGGCCTGACTTGGCAATTGCCTATATGAAAAATAAATGCATGGAGGGTTGTAAACTTTCTGCTGAGCATTACCCTGGCATGATTGGTCTAGAAACACCTAGTAGGAGAAAAATAATAGGTTACAGGGCCAGGAAAGTAGAGAAGTATTACCCTTTCAAAGTTGCACACAGATAAGTATAACATCACTTGAGTGAGATGGCATTTTGGTGAACTGCATCACAAAGAACTCAACTGGGGGTATCGAGGCTGTCTGTTGATGGATTCCCCTGCTTTCAAATGAAGGCGTCCTTGACTGATAATGATCATTACCCACTAGGGTAGTACGCATTTGTCTGGGCTGGAACCTGCAGATACTCATTATTAGATCTAACAACCATCTGTCTATGAAGACCTTGTCTGTCACCCTTTTGATGATGTCATGCTCTGGACCATTGCCAAGACAACAGTTGCATGGAAGCAGATTCTGGGTGTGGGCTTGAAACGGACTCAAATCATCAGGGTCAAGAGCCTCTTGCTCCTCCTGTGTCCTGCTTGCCCAACGATAACTAAAGAGACTTGTCAATGGGACCCCAGAGTGTATTCACATTCCCTGCCAGCTCCCTCTGAGTTGGTTGGCACACCACGTAGCCTTGGCCAAAGTAAAAGCCAGTCTACATGGAGTGAGCTGAAAGAAGGGAGGACACAAGAGAGGAGAGGACAAACTGGATAATCTTCCCATGTGTATCTTATTCACACCACCAGTGTAATCCAAATGAAATATTAAAGGAGACTTGACCTCACAAAGTGTTATGTAGACAAACCTCTTGTTTCCCATGTGCCAACATGAACCAGTTTTCCATGAAAAGTACCACATAGTAGAACTACCATACTATATACTGTGTATATATATATATATATATATATACATACACATATATAATAAACAGTATGCAATAATCCTAAAAACATGCAGATTAGTATTGAAACAATTGGCGTTATTCAACTGTTAGCTAATATGTAGTCCCAAACTGGGACTGTTAAGTGTACGACACTTTCACGCAGGGATGGAGGACAATTATGTCAGCGCTAAGGATACCTTCTGAAAAAACCTACCCAATGCAGCATTTCAATGCTGGGTACCTTACGAAGGAAGGACTAAGCCTCCTAGAGCTTTTTAGCAAAGACCAGCTGTCTCCTGAGCATGTCAGCTAACTGTTAGCAAGCTTGTCACCAGCTTTTTATATATCTATAGCATCTATAGCTGTGTCCCAATTCAGGGGCCGCATCCTTCAGAGGCTGCATTTGACACGATGGTAAAGGCAGGCACAGTTGTTGATGCAAACCGAAAATCCTCCGTTGGCCAGAACCCCTCATTTTGGTTTGGCCTTCGCGGTCTACAACAGCTACTAAAGCCACACTGTCATGGACCACGTCTTCTGACAGATGCTGTCCCTGAATTGAGACACAGCTTATGACTCTTACCTATGACTCATAGGCTAGCAACAATTCATTGACACGCATACAGACCAATCAGTGTTGAATTTAGACACATGGTGCATTGTTGTGTGTTGTTTTTATATTGGGTTAGGTTATAATGAATGGGGGAAAACATGTCTATGAAAGCTTAGGTATTGTTGCTAGATCTGTAAAGCTTAGCACTGCACATGTGGCAGATTTACAACTCAGTACTTGTACTCATTTTCTTTAAAATTTCTTTAATTTCAATAGGTTTTGAGCGGGAAAAAAAGGCTTCTCATTTCTACCTGCAGTGACTGTTGATTGTGTTGGCTGAATTGAATACTGTCACTAGCAGATTTTATTAGCTGTAGATAGCTAACCAATTAAGCTAGCACTAACTCTGAGAAACTGATGGGGAAGTAACACGAGGAGGTGGTGAGGGCACTGAAACCATAACAGAATAGCAGAGCAGCAACAAATAGATTACATTTATGTTTATATTTTATATTTTTTATTTTCAAACAATGTCTCCCTTTTACAAGAGAAAATGTAAAAATGTAATGCTATCTCGGTTAACGTAAACTTCCCCAAATCCACTAAAGAGTAGGACAGAGCTGCTACAGTTGCCCTTAACTCATATCAGCATATTGGCTGCCACATAGTGGATGTGCTTAACTTATGTATACACACACTGATTAATCCATTCCTTGAACTTTTGCTTTTGGATATTTTTGTTTTGGAAGTGTGAAGGAAATGTGCTCAGTTATGGCTGCTAAGGGACAATCATAGCAGTTTTAGAAAATTGACAATTGCAAAAGCTCCTACACTGGGGCCTTGTGGCAGTCTTCAAAGTATTCACTCTTGTATGGCTTTCTCTCATACTTCTTCAGAGAGGTGATGAATTCATCAGCATGTGTACTTTTCAAGAACTGGCCAGTCACAAGGCTGTTGACATCATTGTTTATAGCTGAAGAAATGGAGGAGGAAAGTGGGAACTAGTCAGAACTTCTTACTGTTTATATTCATATGTCTATGTGGAAGCATACAAAAAGGGCTAGCTGTCATTAATGCATTTTGTTCCAGAGATTTTGTGACGTCTATTATTGTCTATTTAAAAAAAACATACACAATTTCAACCTATACAACCAATTTGGAAGTGGTGGCAAGTTGAAGTTGCACTTCAATTTCTGAATGCAGAGCTCTTACTGTTCACTACTCTTACTGGAGCACAAAGATAACTACTGTTCAGAGTAATTGAGCATGAACAGTGGTTTCATTTTTACACTATCTCTTACTTGATAATCTGTTAGTATAATCAAGTCATCCTTCTTTCAGGGAGCACCAGAAGTGCTGCCAATAAATCTAACATTCTTTTCAACTTCTGTTGAAAGCTTTGAAAATGTCTTTTGTAAAGTAAAGACCCACTTTCATAGTGTCAGAGGGTGGAAATATATTCATGAGCAGGGCTGGACAGCAGGAAAGTCTAGGCAGAGCTGAACGACAGAGCAGCCTGCAAAGAAGGCAGCACCGAAAAACGACTGTCAGAAAGGCCTATTCATCCAGATATCTGTGAGGGGCATTCTGTTATCATAGTCTTCAGAATAATGTAAGTGGACTCAAGTATCCTTTCAGTAAGCTACTCTGGCATCACTGTGGCACCGACAACCATCATAAAAGCTAAATTTGGGTAACTGTACAGCCGAGCACCTGCTATCAAAATGCACCTCAGTAATTTAATATGTACTGTGATATCAAACCCATGTGTGTCACTGCTGTACAGTGTCTACCCAGAATTCACATCACCTCACTGGATCAGAGCATGGCTCATCTTCCAAGCACTGCTCATCAATATAAGATGCAGGCTTTATAGATGACTACCACATTGTCACAGTCAATACTATGGCAAATGGCAATTATGGACGCATTATGAACAATTTCATGGGTGAGCTACCCTTGCCTCCTGGCAATACGGTTTCTATGACAGATTTGGCACTGGCAGTCTTGCGACACATCTGCCTTATTGCCTGTGTTTAGCTCACTCACTCACTCTGACATATTTGGATGTTCCATTCAGTCAACTACATAGAATTGGTCAGGGGAGAAAATAGATTTGTTCAGAGATTTGCGTGAGCTGTGAACTGTGTGTATGCGTACATGCATGTATTCAGTAAAACATGCATTAATGCTCATGTTTAAGTGTAATACAATATGTGCTAATGTCTACAACATATGTGCAGGTACTATATGTGTGCAATTTTCCGTGTATAAGTATGCATATGTGTATGTGTATATGTTTATGTTATCTAAAACTGCATTTTACAAAGTAACTGTGCACCTCCACCCACAAACATACAGTATTGTATTTCTGCAATCAGCACATGTGTGTTTATGTACAATTATGTCTGATCGCATTTGTATTTACAGTACATATCTAATGCTAAAGTAATGTGTTACATATCTTTTCCTTGTAGGTTACTTTTAACACGCATTGGTCTGAAGGATAAGTATCTTACTTTGAGAAATGTCTCAAAATAGATAAAATAATAAAATAAAAAGCCAGCATGCTAAATGCAAGTGTGGTGAGTCATGTGTTAAACATCTTTGTCAACTGAATACTAAAAGATGTAAATCTCCTTTTAACCTGGGGAACATTTCTGATTACTCAAGATTAAAAAAAAGATGTCCATGAAAAAATGTGTTCATCATGCTGTAAGGACATAGCACAAATGAACACAAGCAATTTGAGAAGTCATGCAAAATGTATCCATTTTTGCCAACATTATATAACAAGTAGGCCTAACTGACTGAATTTAGGAGATGTTTATAAGTGCAAAAACATGTTAAAATGACTTGTAAAATGCAAAATATGTTTGTGAATCTTATTTTAGCTACAAAATTATAGTTTTAGCCAAATCTCTTGTGAGCAGTAAGTCTGATGTCTTTAGTGAGACATTATGTTTGTGGTTTTGTTGCTGCATTTGTTGCATCTAAATCTCTAAAGCTATCCATTACCTCAATTTGAATTCAGTTGGCTTTCCCTTTGCCAAGCTAACTTTGTCTCTTGTACATAACATTTTTCTCATTATTCTGCTTCATAAAATGAAATATTAGCCTAGGTTTCATCAGTAGAATGCAAAGCTTGATGCTACATTGAATTCATTATCTAAGCTAGGCTAAGATTTTCTTGGTAAATTTCCCACAAGCAGCAATGCTGCTGTTTTATTTTATTTTTTTCCCGAAATGTTATTTTGTCTTGCCCTCAACGGCTTCCGTACAATAGCTACACACCTGACGTTAACACTACGTTTAAACATTTGACATTCTCCTAGTACCGGGGCCAATTTAACTTGAAAAAACCTGTAAAATAACCTATTGTACGTCTCTTGTAAATAACAATGTCACGTTGTGTCAGTTTACTTTATTAAATAAAAACAGTAACTTTCACATGTGGAAAGTAAAACTTGATGCTAGCTAGCTTGTCATCTCGGCTAGCTCAAGAGGACTCAGAGAAACACAGGAGTGTGTAAACTGCCAGCGGTTAAGGTAATGACTAATTCTTGAGTCATAGCATATCGTCATCATTTAAATTGTATGCTCAGTAGTACAATAGCTCGCTTCTGGGTAAAATATAGGCTTTGCTGGAATGACACCGACGTTGGACTTCGTCACCCGGTGTAAAACACATGCCGTCCTATCCTTGCTCTCTCCTGTTTGGGGCGAATTTAATTGATCCGGGCACACCGCGACCGCCTCTGAGGTGGCTTTCCTTGAATTCATAGCGCTAAGCATCTCGGGCGGGATTTGTATTTTTTTTTTTTTGCCCAGGTCAACATTTTTTTTCTCCAGAATTTGTTATTCAAGGATAAGCGAGTGGGAATCCAAATAAAACCGGAGTAATTATCCCTGCATTGTTGTGGAGGCAGCTCGGAGGAGGGAATGGATGCAAGCAAGCGAGGAGAGGCGCACCGAGGCAGCTATCTGACAGAAGCAGCTCCTCTGTGATGCAGCTGTTTATCCTGGCTGTGGAAAACACAGGACATCCGGACGACTGCTTTTAAAACGCTAACAGGCGAGAAATCATCGGGTATTTGTTTTTCTGCACGTGTTTGGATTGCCTATGAAGAGCGGGGAAAGCCATGTAGCCAGTCTACTCTCTGCCTTACACACACACACACACACACACACATACACACACACACACACATATATTTATATATATATATATACACACACACACACACACATACACATACACAGAGAATAAACCACCGCTTTGTTTTTTTTTTCTTCATCAGATTCCCTTGTTTTCCTCGCCGAGGTGATTTGTCTGTTTGTTTTCTACCTTCTCAACCGTGATCTGTGTTTTTCTCCTGACCTGCCCAGTGTTTCTGCTTTTTCTTAAGAGCGTGGAAGCCAAATATCAACTCGGTAATATTACAGAAGTGTGCGAGGAGGAGAGGACAGCGTTGGCATCTGTCCATGCGCGCTCCACACCGGGCTGTTTATTATGAAACTGTGACCCCAGCCGAGGAACAACACATGCTTTCCATACCTATACTTTTTCCAAGTGTTTTCACGTAAGCACAGGGTATTTTGAGGATATCCTGGGTAAAATGCTCTGAATGTCGGGCTGTCTCTCAGTGACGCAACATCTCACACAGACTGCATGAGAAATACATGCGTAGAAGGGCGTGAACTTGCAGACACTAACCTCCTTCCCATTAATAAAGCATCTACTTATCTTTAAAGGCTGTTTGCTCTTTTTGCGACATTGATTCATCTAAACTCATCCCGGGGACATAATGGATCTCAAAGCGGACTCGGAGGATATGGACTACAAGAGACCGGCTCCTATTGAAGTTTTTGCCAGCAGGTCCACGCTGCATGGCATCTCGCACATGTTCACTTATGAGCGGATGTGTATCAAGCGCAGCCTGTGGATTTTGTTCTTTCTGGGCTCCGTAGGTGTGCTGGTGATGGTGTGCGTGGACCGGGTGCAGTTGTACTTCCAGTACCCCCATGTCACCAAACTGGACGAGGTGGCGGCTCCGATGATGGTGTTCCCTTCGGTCACCTTCTGCAACCTCAACTCCTTCCGCTTCAGCCGGGTGACCCGCAACGACCTGTACCACGCTGGGGAGCTCCTTGCCTTGCTCAACGGCAGGTGTGTGTATGTGTGTGTGTGTGTGTGTGTGTGTGTGTGTGTGTGCGTGTGTGTGTGTGTGCGCCTCCTATGTATTTCACCTGTGCGTTTCAGGGCTGCCTGTAGCATAGCATACAACAGAGTCTACCTGTTGGTATGCATGATGTCAGAGGCAAGTCAGCCAATGAAAAAGTACTTTTATGGCAGATATCTCCTGATCTTTGATTTCCTGTCATTCAGTAACACACCCCACCTATAGTGGGCAGTTTCTTCTATGTAGGATAAAACAAACCAGTATTCAGCACACAGAATCCCAAACAGATGCACTAGCTGCTGAGGGAAACCCGTCTGTGAAGATTTAGCAATTGTTGATTGAGGATCTGACTGTGTCCAGTGCACAATATGAGATAACAGTGATAAGACTGAAACATGCTGAAACAACAGTACATTTTTAATTTGGGTACATTCTACTGCAGTTATCATGTAACTGAACTCGACTTACTCCAATAGAATTAATTGAGGACCATTAAATCACTAAATCCCTGAAACCACTGACACTGAAAGACTGAAACTCCTTCGTTAGATATTTTATAAAGGGAAGCAGTGGCGATGCTTTATTTGTAAGGCTCAGTAGTTTAAATCTGAATGTGTGAAGTTACATGAAATTAAAATTTTGGTTTTAGCCTAGTGGACATGAAAACTTAGATTTACTTTAATGTCTAAATCGTGAAATCTTGTATGTCACATGGAGGTGCAAAGCACTGTTGTTTTGACACCTCTCTCACTGTTTATTGCTGTAGCCGCTGGGAGATGTTAAAACAACATGGACAAAACATGCAAAGTCTTTTAAGGGTCTCTGTGAATGTGAACTTGGACTGACCTTAGCCAGAGGTAATTGAGGAAAAAAAGATACAGATGAAAGGGTGTTTTCTGAAAGCGGGGAAAGCGACATTAAAATTGGTTATTTAGTAATGTAGTGACATTACTGATCGTGTCATCTGAAATGCAAACTGCACATAAGCTGATGTATGTATGAAACCCTACTCAACAATACGAAATATACCCCTAACAGTAATCTGTTGCAATATGTTGATACAGTTTTTGATTTAAAAAGAAAAATTAATGATAAAGAACACATCTTATCGCAGATCATTTGAATCCCCCAGGTAACAGATGATGGATGAGCTATTTCTAAGTGGTTAATGTAAAATGATGAAGGAGAAAATGCCGCCAGTGCAATTCCTTGCCTCATCATTTTACAGTTCATGTGATATGAATATCTCAATATTGGATAAGTAGAGGAGTAGATTTTTAAATCCCCTGCTGACAAAGTGTGGAGACGTGTGTGTGTGATTCACAGCTGCCATCCCCTCCCTTTACACTCATTGTTTTCTGCTGTGCTTTGATCATTTAGTCTTTTGGCAGCCATGACAAGCTCACCGTTGATGTTGAAACTTTTGACTTTAAATTTCTTCACTTTTTCTTTTTTGTGCCACACAGTGTATTCTGATCACGTTTAGCAGCACAATACAGATGACCGTCCTCCACTCTGTATTCACAGCTAAAGCAATAAAATTCACACACACACACACACACACACACACACACACACACACACATACTCACACACACACTGCTCTTATGCAAAAATAAAAGATCTAATACAAACACATAGTTTTGAACACATTACTCAGGGTATTTTTAGTATATTGATCCACAAAGCTCTGCAGCCTAAGGCACAGTCGGAGAGCGGTACATGCTAGGATGACATAAATTCAATTCCCCGTTTTCATACTGAATATCGTTGCTTCGTGACCTCTATACATCCATATTACAGGTGATAACCTTACAGGAAAGCAATATGTTCCATTGCTCGGGGCTGCAGTTCTAGTCCTATGTATGGTGTAGATTTCAACCAGAGTGTCTACATCCTACATGGATTTGTTTCTCTGTGTTTGTACTGTCAGCTGTAATGGCAGACCATTAAAATATCAACACAAGGCTGCCATGTCTTTTGATATATTAGAACAGGTTTCAGCCAGATTTCCTGGAAGAAGTGAGATGTGAAAAACATGAGGGCAAACAGCACAGAATGAGGAAAGAGAGAGGAAACAGGAAAATGAAAGCAGTGGCACTTGCTCCAAGTGACATTGGAACAAGCTGACTTTTGATGGAGGGAGGGGAGTACATGCAGAGGCAATTAACTTGTGTCTCGTAAGCTGTATGATGAACAAGTCTTTATCCCTGTGTAATTAGTGCTGTTTGTTAAGCTACAGAGTTGTCTCGCTGATTAACACTCTCTCATCTCTCACACTGTTTCTTGCCTCTCCTCTGTTCAGTTTTGCCTTGGAGGAAGTGTCCGCTTACTTTCTCAGAGACTGGTGCAGTATGTGTTATTTTCTTAAAATATGACAAGACTTTGTTAGCAGGTCAGTCTCTGGAGCAACGTGAGTCTAACTTGTAGATAAAAAAGTTCTCAGGGTTTCCTGTAGACGCTGCTTTTAGATAAAACATTGACTGGAGGAAAAACATTTCATTGGTAAACTTCAGGATATCAAGTGACATGCTGTTCGTTTTGTTAGAAAAGGGCAGACGAAAAACAAAGTGTTATGTTGCTGTGAGTTTGTGTAAATCATTGTCAGGAGGAAGCAGTGGTATCACTGCTTCCTCTTTGATGCTGTGAAATTCATTGCTGAGCTACAAATAACTTCCCCTGAACTTACCCCAATCCAGAAGTTTCTGCACAAAAAAATCCCCCAAAAAACAATCAGTGCAGTGCAGCAGTGCAGAACATTACAAGTAAATTGCTCAATTTTATTTTTATTATGTCGCAGAGGCAATTATATGATAATTAACAAAAGAAAGGTCATTTTGGAATAGGTGTTGGTAATATAGTGTATGCTGCCAAAAATGCTGAATCAGCTCATGAAAGTCAGAGTAGCGAGTCTTCTGCTTACACAGTTCTCAAGCTTTAACATGTCTCCTGAGCTTGCAAACATGCTCCAAAGTCACATACGCAGTGTGTATGTGAAGTGCCACAAAATGTAATGCTCGATAACTCTGACGGTATTATCTGTCTCAGCAAGATCACAGGTCCTAATCAGGATTTGAGTGGTGTAAAAAAGTGCTTATGGAAGGACACGGAGAGGCCAGATCATTATGCAGGAAACACAAAATCAGAGAGTTGCTTATAAAGCTTATTTCTCAAATGTGGGTAGATTTGAATTTATATTGTTTATATAGTGATTGTTTACCAAAGATAAGATTACTACTGGAGAGACATAAGTAGGCATTTTAGTATTGGTTAACTTTTTCTAACAGACCAAATATGATTACTGTATTTTGCTTCCATTGTTTGTTTATGTGATTGCTAATCAGTATGACATGTGTTTGCTTCGCCTCTCGGTCGCCCTTGTTTGCAATTCTATGATCTTGACCAAAATGGCATAATAAGTGTGTGCCACAGGTGCACCATCATTAAGATGTGATTGTCAAAACTCTGCTACCAGGAAAATCATTCCACTCATTCATTTTCAAGGACACTGCACAAAAAAACAATCCTGTCCTCTCTGGTGTGTGAGTTCAATTAGAGCTAATTGGATAATTACCTGATATTATATCAAGATGCAGTGTTTCCCATACACAGTAACAACATTGACCGCCACATATCGATTTTCTATTTTATTTTTTCAAATGGGTAAAATCTTATTTAATTGTAGAGCTGTGTGCGGCACATTGATTCGCTCATCCCCTCCTTGCCCCTCACTTTCTCTCTCTCTCTCTCTCTCTCTCTCTCTCTCTCTCTCTCTCTCACTTTCCTAAATACATTGACAACAAATCCAGCCATTGGGAGCTCTGGGAGAAATCCCTGAGTTTACCGGCCCTCTCTGCATGCCCATGTGCCCATAAGAGCATGCAGTATGCATTTGGCACGACTGGGCTCAGTATCCAATCACATTTTGCTTTTCGTTTGACACAATGTGAAGCAGTGGAGCCGCATATATTGTTCAGTAATTTATTTGCCACAAAGTAGTAAAATACTTGCAGTGGAGCACAATGGAAGAAAGCTACTGTTCTTGTTAATGTTGAATACTGTAGACCTCCTTTTCCCCCGAATCCCAAATTCTGTTGGAAACACTAAGATGTGTTCATTGTTGTGTCACACAGCCTGAGGTACTAACACCATCTTAATACAACGGGAGTATGAGCTGCTGTGGAGTAAGATTTTTTTATTCCTATTTTTTCATATAACTGAATATGTGAAGTCCTCAGACGGAACAGTTTTGTGACCACAGTCTCACTGTCAAAGTTCACTCTGAAAATCAGAGGTTACTGGTATTTACTTGCTCCTCTCACGAGGTGACGAAGTGATGCAGATGCTCCTTCATTCGTTTTAGTCCCCGCAAGAAAATTAAAGTGCTTGTGGCCCATAATCCAATTTAGTCTCCCCCCACCCCTATGTAGCGAGTTTGCTGTGATTGCTTTAGGGAGCAGTGGCAGGGCAATATTAAAAATCTACCCATATTATTGTGATTGTATGCGCTTCAACTAAAGCCTCCTGACTCGGGGATCTGAGCACAGCGTCTTAAGTGCTCTCCTGGCAGCTTTGTGTTGCTTATAAGACACAGGCTCAGGATAAAATTCAATTAAGTTCAGAATGTACCACAACAGGCTGTATTCTCTTATTAGAATAAAACATGACAGTGTTGTGATGTAGTCCCTGTGTGGGCGAGGGTACTGAAGTAATTTTGAGCTGTGATTTCACTGGCCTGTGCAATTTAACCTGTCATTTTCAGGGCTTCAGACTAGCTTTTTCCAGTCGTTAGAATTCCTGTCAATTGCAAATGGTATATCAGTTGTGTTTAAAGCCAAGTTCTGTTCTGCTACGAGTGCAAGTTCTGGAAACCAATCTAGCGCTAGCATGAGACTCGAAAGCAAACCACTTCACTCCTCCCACCCTTTCCTCTCCCTGCTCTGTCGGTGATTTGATTTGATCGTTTCAGAAAGTCCAAAATCGATTCATTTTGATTCCATTCAATTCAGTTACATCAGATAAATACTGATCAGATTAATACCAAGTACTTCTCAGAATTTTTCTTGGGAACTTAAATTTTTTCTATATTCAACAAGTGAGCAGTTGTTTCCTTGAATATAAGATTGTTTAAAGTGCATATTATAGGCTAAATTATAAACACATAATCCTGGTTGTAAAACTCTGGACCACGGATGTATTTTTCTTTGGCAAATACAAAACAACTAAAGCAAGGCACACACCATCACAGACACAACACACAACACACGACACACAGCCAACACATATATATATATATATATCATTTTTTATTTATTGATTTATTTCTCTTAGGTCTACATGTGCAAAACAGTAGAGCAAGAATAATGAAAACCCACTTACAAGGGAGCATCATTATGCATATTTAAAAAAAAAAAAAAAAAAAATCCCAGTAAAGCTACACATCGACTGTCAGCAGATACCTCATCGAAGTACAGGCATCCACTTTTAATTATCATGTTGCGCACAGACAGGGAAGAAACTGAATGTTTGCTCACTAATTTATCGGCACTGTTTGTGTTGACAAGATGTCTGTGGCGGGTCCACATAGACTGAAACTATTCATGACTCAAAACTTTTTTTTTGCACATTATATTAACTCACTTTCCACAAAGAAGATGTTTTACACACTCGCACACCAACTGAGCCACTTAAAACAAGTAAACACTCTATACATGACATTTAGCACACATGCACATGTTTACTGAGAAAAGACACAAATGCAAGATCGGTGTTGAGATTTTAAGAATTGCTATATCAGTCAAATAGAAATCGTGATTAATTGGAAAATCTAATATTTCTCTCTGACATACAGCGTGGTTTGCTGCATAATGTAATTATTTTAAAGCACTTTCATGCCACTTGGGCAATAATTTAAACTAAAAACTCAGTCAATGAAATAATGATTTGTGTGTTCCCAAAAGATGAAGGCAATTTGTGATAAAGGTTGGTCTGTGCTCGTGTGAATGGCAGATCTGGTTGAACTGTGTTCAGAGCTGCTGTCACTCTTCCTTAAGCCCACACATCTCGCTTGTCAATGTACTTCTTTAAAGGACGATGTAATTAATACACTAAAGCCAGCCAGGTCACACATTTACAGTCCATGATCTGTTCACACATTAACACACAGCTGCAGTTACTCATTAACCTTACATGACCTTAATTTGCCTTAATATAGTTTCAACAACAGCCAGATGTATTAAGGACAACGTAGCAGCTAATGAATGGCCTTTCTTGGGTTCATCATTAATCTGTGAGTATAGTGGTCATCTGCACTGTTTTCTCTTTAGTCTGTTATGGTGTATAGTTTCTACTGCTTATACTAATTCTTCTTACATTCCCTTTTTTAAAAAGATAAATAAAAATATGACAGCTGTTACTCCTATTGAATGTGCAAACCAAAACAAAAATAATCCGACAGGGTTGATTTTAAGGGCTGGCAATGCTGATATTTTACTCACTGATGTTACTGTTTATTATCTGTGATTGTGACTTTAAATAACTGGTGAAATAGCAGATAGATATGATAGCTATAACACCTAGTCTTTGATATTGAATTTGATGATAATACTGTGTGGTCTTCAATTCAACGCTTGGTCAGAACAATAGTCCCGATCTTTTTCATCACAGCACTGTTAACTCTGTTCAACATGAAGCATGACAGATTCCCATCTCACTTCAGTGGTATGAGTGCCGGGGAGAGAAACAAATCTTCATTTCAAATTACAGCACATACTGTCTCTCACGGTGAATATTTTATTTCGTTCTGTTTGTAGCAGGTAAACAACACTGTAGCTGCAGTGGAACATATTACATTTCTTGTAATTTGGTTGGAACAGGAGTTAAAAACTTTATCGCCAGTTGAATATTAAGGCAGTGCTCACAAAGAAATAATGTAATATTTCATTTTTTATTCATGGATCAAATTACATTGTTCCCATCATCAAGGGACAAAATCTTGTTCATGAACACTGACAAAGCTTGACCTTGTGGAATTAAAAGAAAAAAAATCCATAAAGATTTACCACCAATTGTGGTTTGAAATAGTGCCCATATCCATGAGAAATAACTCTGCTGTCAGCATCCACAAAGTCATTCACAGATTTATTGTCAGAGGAGACGGGTACGCCTTTGTTTCCCGCTGTCTCTCATGCTTTTCAATTCTAATTTTGGTCTCTCCAGCCTGGGACAGACTTATTCATGTTTGCAAATGTAAATTGAGCTGTCCAAAATTATTACAATAACACAATACATGGCTGCTGCTCTCTTACATTAAACACAAATTCAGGACGCACTATCAAAAACTGGACTTTTCTTCTTTGGCGTACTTTAATTGGGAAGAAACAGAAGGAATGACTTACCTTACTGCTTAATTCAAAAAACAATTTTGCATTATTTTATTGTGCTGTTCACTCTGATAGACACTGTGTGTTCTAACAAATTATTCTCACAAGTGTCTGTCAGTAATGCTTAATCTTAGCACTCCATAATTTGGATGCTTGTACCACTGATGGCCCATCACGCAGCGGCGGTCATCAATGGGTCGTTTTTTCTCGGAGCAGGGCCACATTAGTTAATTGAGGTTAATTTGTATCTGCGAATGACTGTGAGCAGGTGCTGGAGGTTGATGGTGGTTGTCAAGCAGAGGCTTGTCATAAATGCCTTCCCCATTGTTGTCTTTCTGCGAGTACGGCCATTGCACTTGAGTTTCCGTTTGGTGTGTGTTGATACACACAAATGAATCAGAATTTGTCATGTGTTTTATGTGTTTGTGTGATGGAGGAAATGGAGAAGAAGAGAAAGTCAGTGTGTATGCTTCTCTACATGATGCACCTTATTACATTCTGCACTTGAATAAAATGCAGCAGATGTTAGGTGAAGTGTTTGGCTTTGATTTAAACTTTAAATAATCTATGTATCTTTCCCAGAGTGTGCAGCATCCTCAGCCTGAATTACAGCAATATGACGATTGTTATGCTTACGATATGAAAACGGTCTGCCATCACAGTTAATCCTAATTATTTGGCAGATTGATTAACGTGATTGCATGAAAAGAAATACTCCCATTCCTTTAAATAACAAGCTATTTTGCCGCCACTCAGCACCACCCGTGGTGGCTGGCGTGCCACAGCTAGGCCGCTGGGTTGTGGACAGCATGTGTTTAATATTGTGAGAGCATGCTGCGGGTCTGGAAGAGCTGGCATGCACATATGTACCTTTGGTTCAGTTCGAAGGCGATTGTGCTCTTTTTGCTGCTTCTCTGTTAATTTTTTTACATGTTAATCCCTATTGTCCTGCCAGAAATGCTTGTCTGCCTCCCAAACTCATTGAGGTACAACTACGGTTGTGTCTTGCTCTGCTTTCTGTGGGAATTCCTTGCTATCATATCTTTGTTTTTTCACTGATAGGTAGCTTAACATTTCGTGTTTGAAGATCATTTTGTTTGGATAAAATGGACTGTTGAGAATTGCAATCTGTGAAAATTCTTTTCGCTTTTTTGATGTCTGCTCTGTTTTTTGCTATTCATATCTATGTATTCATTTGGAAGTAAGTCCTTTCCAAAAAATACATTTTCTTGTGATTCACACAACAAGAGAAGACATAAAAAGATTAGAGGAGTTTGTGTGTGATTTTGAGATTATATTTTGAGATGGGTTTCTCGGAGACACAGAAAAGGTGCAGTAATACAAAACAAAACATGGACAAGTAATTACAATTACAGATTTTGTGCTGTTATGTTGCGTTTATGACAAAATAAAGTGAATTAAGAGATCAGACAAAGGTAGTTTATTAGTGCACGCGTATTTGTGAATGTGCTTCCTCATGTTCACATAAGTAAACCCAGAACCTTCTTGTCCAGGTATGAGATCCGGGACCCACACCTGGTGGAGGAAAATGTCCTGCAGGTCCTGAAGGAGAGGGCTGACTTTGACAACTATAAGCCCCGCCCCTTCAACATGCGCGAATTCTACGACCGAACAGGCCACGACATCAAGGACATGCTGCTGTCCTGCTTCTACCGAGGCATGGAGTGCAGCGCTGAAGACTTCAAAGTGGTGAGTCAGGCATGTCAAAAGTTAAAGGTCCTTTGCAGGGCCAGCTGGGGCCTGCCAGGACCAGGGTCAGCTGAGCATGTTTGTAATACGAGGTCAGTGCTGATATAGTGTATTATGACATCTATATAATAGGACCTCAGCCGAGCAGTCGTCTGAAGTTTGCCATTGAGAAATGACACGTCAGGATGTAGAAGGTAGGGAATTGTACAGACAGACTTTTATCCTCAATTCAATCTGGGGGCCCCATCAGTCCAGATCCCTCTGTTCCCCCTTAAGATGAGTCTGAGGACCATGTGTGTACACTGTGACTGACTCACAGCACATCTTAGCATAGTAATACACACCATGTACAAGTCTACTGCAGAGCCCGGCATGCTGGCCCTGGCGCGATAGTTTAGTCTCTGAAAGGTTCAGCAAACCTCTCATAAAAGATTGAAACTTGGTCTTTTGCTGAACCCTGGGTAAGCGCCATAACGCTTGCTTTATGAGTAAGAATTTAAAAAATGTGTCGCTCTGGGAGATTGTGTGATAGTGTTTGTTTTTTTCATCTATCGAACGGTTACAGAGATCTGGTTATTACCTGGAACCTGTGTGACCTTTATATCTGCTCCACTATATACAGATTTATCAGGTACAGCTGCAATAACAACCACTAAGCTGCATGAAGCATGTGGAGTTTCTCCTGATAGTATAACTGTGGTTTGCCAGATGTTTCACTTTCTTCACTAACTAATCACTGACTTAAATGGTTTGATGCTGGTCAGGGAGCATGTTTCCCCTATAGTTGTACAAGGAAAAAAAAAATGCCAATAATAATGCCAAATAAACATTAATTCAGAAATCAATAATAATTTGTGTTTGGGAGCCTCTTTTTTTTTGAGTGCGTCCCACAAGGCCCTAAAAAAATTCTAGGGGAAACACTGCAGCATATTGATCAGAGCTTGTTGGCTGACAACGGCTACTTACTGGTGCTTGAAATGGAGCTGATAAGTGTGCTGACTCTCAACCATGTTTGGGGTTGACATCTGTCCATTTTTGGTTTTAGGGGGATTTATAACACTTGTTGGAATGCTTTTATTGCACTTAACTTAACGAGTTGTCAACCTGTCTCTCCTCTACTCAGCTGTGCTGTGTGTGTGTGCAGGGAGGGCTCAGAAACACAGTGAAACAGAGAGCAGAGGAGAGGAAAGGAACATGCCAATAAATGACAGCAAAACACAGTAGAGACATAAATGAAAGAAATTAACACAAATTAGGAAACTTTTTTTTTTTCTTTTTTTTTTTGGTCTCTTGGGTGGGCGGGGGGTCATGTGGGGCCCCAAGGCAGTGGTAGGGGAAACACTGGAAACAATGCAATTTTCTTAGTATGTTTGTCAGAGTGACCTGTTTCACATTGATTCAAAAATGATTTTCCTACATTTCCTTTTGTTGTAATGTGAGTGTATGCTACTGTAATTTTTACATTAGCAAGGTCAGGTCTTGTTGCATTTATGTTTGTGAAGCAGGCGTGTAAACAATGCCATGGAAATGTCTTCTAGGTGAAGGCTTCAACCAGTCAATTAAAATGTTAAATTCATTAATCCTGAAATGGAACTCCAACTCAGAAAAATGACTGTTGCTCACAAAATGGATGCAGTAAGGGTCACAAAATTAATTCCTAAAATAAAAACAAATCCCTAAAAAATAGATAAAGAAACACAAACTGACACACAAAAGAAAATTGTCCCATAATAACATGTTACGCATAGCAACCGGTGGCAGCCTGCTGTGGGAGAGGGAGCTACTTTGTGTAGAGCCAACAGCTGCTCATGCCAGAGCAGGCAGCTAGTGACGATGCTGCTGTATTGATACGGTTGATGTCTCCAAAGAATCCCATCTTTATTGCAAATTAGTTCACATTTTAAAAGTCTTATAATGAGTCCAGTTGCTATAGATCACTGAATATCTCCTCTCTGTTGCATTCATTAGTAGATTCTACATGCTTGTTTCTGAGAAAGTGGTGCTTTTTGCTTTTGAATAAACTTGGTGCAGCTCCTCTGCAAAGTAAGTCTTTGAAATGGCTGGAGCTTCTCTTAAGAGGCTGACACATCTGACCCTCACATACTTCACATGAGCAAACTGCCGAACCTCCAGAACAGAAGTCCAGAACCTCCAGAAGTTTAACAAATAACATTCATATTTGTAGGCAGAGAATGTGTCTGAAAGGAAGGTAGTAAATCTGGCCTCAGTCTCACTCTTTCGCTCTGTCCTTCACTGGTCCTTTGAGGTACAATATCTCATGCTCTGAGCAATTTTTTCCCCCCATATCGAGTAAAACCATGTAGCACAGGAGTGGGCTGCAACACAGCCCACATGGCGCAGCTCCTCTAATGTGCTGATGTGTCCACATTTACCGTAGTTAGTTGTGCTTATGGCAGATGGTGCTGCACAGGGCTCTACTGTATTAGTACAGTAGTGAACCTGGATGGAACAGCTCAGCAGAGAGCACTAATGGTGTGGAAAGGATCTTTGGTGTGATAGAAAAATGAAAAAAAAAAGGACGATGAACACTCCCACCAGCCACTGCCTCCAAACCCCAGAGCATGGAAGCAGTAAAACTGTGATTAACACTGTCGGCAGCTTCTGCTTGTTTACCCCCGGCATCGGCACCGTGCCTCGCTAGCTGCTCCCTGGCTGTGGAAGATAGCCAGAAACAAATGGTCTCAGCTGCATATGGCATGCAGGCTTTCCAGTTGCAACTCCTCTTCTTATCAGTGCTCTCATAATGATGGACAATAAAACAGTCAGACAGCAGCAATGATAACACTTAATGCAGGTTGTCTCAGATGAGATGGAGAGAATCCGAAATGTAACATCTAATCTACTGATGGATGTATGGACTTGCATACACACAGTTTCTACTCTGTCAGAAGTGATTGAACAGTTTTCAGGTTCACATTCAGGTCCACCATTATCCAATCAGAGGTAGAGTATGTCCGTGTCAGAGGGCAGTCTTGTAATCAATTAATGGTAACTGGTCCCAATAACCAGTGGG
This sequence comes from Seriola dumerili, assembly GCF_002260705.1. Taxonomy (NCBI): domain Eukaryota; kingdom Metazoa; phylum Chordata; class Actinopteri; order Carangiformes; family Carangidae; genus Seriola; species Seriola dumerili. The sequence continues at coordinate 302,022 of NW_019174664.1, forward strand.
ATACAGTATCATATGACCACTTTTCAGTCATTACTGCTGGAAGTGTTACAGATTAGTTACTCCCTCTATCTCAATTCTGCTCATTGTGTGCCTTCCTCCTCTTTCTCCTTGGAAAGACTTTTGTTAATTAGGAATGCGGAAAGCTGGGCTGACGTCTTTTAGCTCAGCTGATATTAAAGAACAGCAGGAAAGGAAAATTACCTTCAATTAATATTAATAGGTGCCCTGCAGTTACCATAGCTGCAGGAGATAATAAGAAAACACTAAAAAGTGAGTGAAATACAAAGACCATAATTTGAATTTTTTACAACTTTGTATTTGATTAAAGAGACACCTTCATCGACACATGGAGAAGTCATACATGTTTATAATAAAGAAAATTGTAAAGTACATAGGCTAACTTACTGTATCCCTAAGGGATCCTCTGCAGATAATATGTTGATGGTTGATTGATGTCACAATGTCTAAGTTATTTTGTTTTGAAAACTTCAAGACACCCACATCTGACTTCAATCACCAGGGAAGACTCTGACAGACTTAAAACTTTGCAAGACTCAAAACTGAAGCCCAGGGGGGTTAGCAGAGAGCGTAAGTGAGAGAGAGGAAGACGGCACATGAGAGAAAAAATAAGAACAAGAAAGAATGAGAAAGTGGGACAGAAAGACAGAGACTAAGGTCCAGGTAAGTCCATGGAATGAAACTGAACATTGTGGTCAAGTTCTGCAGAGAGACACAAAGACACAAAACAGCAGCTGCCACAGCAGTAGCAGCAATAGAAGTACTATCAGGAGACACGCAGGTTTGTGCTCATTTAACCTTTCAGAGCACAGCTGCACTGTATCTCCCTTTTCCAGCTGCCCAGTTGTTTGCCCAGACACAATGAAGTATGGCAGCTCAACAGGTTCCTGCTTTCCACTCTTATTTCGTTGTTAAAAACAAAATGTCGGGTTCTATCCAAATGCACAGAAGGAAGTAATGATTAGATTGTGTAGGTCATAGTCGTGTTTAGACAAAATCTCAGGCTCTCTTGATTGAATTTCTAGAATGATCACGATTATGCTAGTTTTCTCCATGTCCCTGACAATGGCCATTTCACGTGATGTTCGTGCACTCTCCCTGTATAGGCCGTGCACTCCACTTCCACCTAACTCCTATGATGTTCTGTTTTCTTAATTGCCAGCATTATTTCTCCTGCTGTATTCACAATGATGTAGAATCACCATTCAAGTGAGGAAAGTAGCAACCTTGAAAGACATGAAGACATCCTTAGATGATTCATTTTCTTTAGTGTCAAAGTGCAATTTTTACCAATTTAGTTGAAATTTGAGTAATTTTACTTGACATTTTAATACTTTCAAGCATGATTAGATTGAGAAAAACATGAACTGATAATAAAATAAAGTGACTTTGAACAACATTATTGCAAGACTTAAAAAGTGTCTTGCACTTACGGTATCTGTTTATAGCTACATCCCTATAGAATAGCTGGATACAACAAAACACACAAAAGCTCAGTGAAAACACTTTGAGTATTCAACTCTAACAACATCAATTGGTAGTGACATTAATTGCTGTTAGCCTGTCATGCATTAACAGACAAAAAATTAAAATTAACAGACAGCTTGAGTGAGGTGATATAGATTATTTTAATTACTAGTAATGGATTTCAGGTTACATCGTTGACATGTTAGACTGCATTTTGTATTTGCCTTTCAGTAGTTCCCATTTAGTCTCCCTGTCAAGTCTGTGACAAGCCCACCACCACCATCGCTACCTTACACCTTTGTGTAACCCAGACTCTTATGTAATTACTCTGATCATTCTATTGAGCTATTGGCTCCTTCTCAGCTGTCCATTGACCCTCAGAGTCCATTCTTCATGGTACAGACAAGTGCCGTTTATGAGATGTGATCAATAGAGAAAGCCGTTCAGAGACACCTGCTCATGGATCAGATTTCACAAACAGCCTTTGAATCAATGTAGGTTTTGAAGTCTTTCTAAAACATAACTCTCTCTTCACATTTGTAAATTATTGAGGAACAATATCATTCCTCCTCCCTGTACATTTAAAGAGTTCCCTAGATGAGTACCATGGCTGTTTTTTTTTTTCTGTTTAGTCTGAAATTCCCTACAATGTGTTTATACAGGCTGTATTTCATTGCTGAGCCTTGTTGGAAGGATACTGGTGTAGGTTCTGAGCTGGGGCAGCTTTGCTCCTGATATCTTAGCTTAAAAAATGATGACCTAATATAATTATAGTGGCTATAAAATATGATGACTGCTGAGGCTGAGAGTCTTTTGAGGTACCTGCCATTTGTGATTTCAGAAATTCAAACAAGCTTTAATCTCCCATTCGTCATCAACTGTTTTTGACACACCTCATCTTTGTCCCCCCCGCCCTTTCTTTTATTCATTGCTATTCCAGTCTCATCCATCAGCTCAAAGCCGATGATTCTGCCGTTCTTTTTGGTTGCACAATTCCCACCACTTTCCCTCTTGAGGATAAATCAGTCAATTTGCTATTACTTTACAACTCACAGACATGGATCAATTAGGTTGTTGCTGAGTAATGGATGCATCCTTAATGAAAAAAAATTCCCTTCTTTGAGTGTAATGAGGCCACATGGCTGCCCCTGACACAGTCTTGTCTTTTAGTTTTGTTGTGAAATGAAGTTGTACAGTATTTTGATGAAAGTAGCTTTTTCAATTGTGTAAACCTACAAAAACACACATGAACAGCCCCCATTGACCAAGGGTAAGGGGCTAGGGGATGCATTATGTGCACATAAGAGTGTCCACACAACAATAGCAACACCAACGTGTATGTGTGTGTGTGTGTGTGTGTGTGTGTGTTTGTGTGTGTGTCGTGACATTCCAAAGTGTCTTGACATTCCAGAATCTGAACTATGACACGTTATGACACATAGTTTGGATTCAGAGTTAAGTCTCGCTCGGACTACACTGGAGACAGAAACCAGTAGCCTACAGTACACATCTGTGAGAGGAGAGAGAAGCAGTACACAGTGATTGACCACCCTGAGACAGCTACCGTATCTGAGGTTCCAATGGAGAAAAACGTCCCAGAACCCTGCTGACAGTCAAAGTCTTGACAAAATGTCATGCTGTCCAGAGCTGGAGCCAGGAGGAGTGGGTGACCCACACCAAACGGCTGGTAAACCAGACTGTGGCGGGTCTCACCGGTACACAAGGCGTTTCTCCAAACAAGCACATCAAGAAAGTCTGCAAGGCTGTGATGAAAGACCTGGAGAAAAAGTTTCCACAGTAGGCGCCTGCTGGAGTGAGTGATTGTACTCCAGGACCCAGTCGTTGAGGCAGCCGTCGTGCAGTCTTTGCAGACTCACCTGAAAGAGCTCCTGACTCGTCTGGCACAGTGGGATCCCTCCTGCCGATTGTGAAAAGACGTGCTCCAGGTCATGGCTTTCATGGTAGGCCTCCTCCTCTCCCTAGTTAGGGTAAGAAGCTGTACCTGGTCCCTCTCTTTTCTCTCTCCCCCAGTCTACCGCCCACCCCCCTTTTTTTTTTTTTTGAATATAACTGCTCTGTTTTCTGTACACATGAAAACATGGATGTAGTCATTTTTAGACATTTTAATCTGGAAAAGTCACATATTATAACTTTAACACCCCACCTCTTTTCAGTCATTTGATGAGAGTAATCGAGGAGGAGAATGAAATCATGAAATTCAAAACTGCCTGTGACACAGTGAAAGAGGAACCTCTGTTTGCAGTGCGAGCAAATCATGTGCTCGTGTTGGTGGCACCAGTGCTACCAGTGGAAAAGTTTAATCCGGAGCCCTTGCTACGTTATCTTACCCTATGAGCGAGAGAGAAAGAGAAGTGACCAAACAAGCGGCCGTGTCTCATTTCGCTCGCCTCGCTCGCTCTTTCTTTCAAGGATAACCTGACTGATGACAGTAAGATGACAAATACATTTTATTGGTATGTTAAAACAAAATTGTCATCACAAATAATGCATCTCTTTTACTGACTGAGAAACTGAACTAAAAGAAAAAAAAGAAACTGGAATATTCATTTAATTATAAGTTACTACATTAAAGGGCAAACACGCCAAATATCGTTGACATTTGAAAAGGCGTAAGCTATTGGTGATTGTTGTGATGCTCGTCTATCACTGAAATCATCGTTCATCGGCACAACCCAAGTACGAACCAATAGCACAAGAGCAAACACCACCAAACACCACCCTGGGCGGTTCGACAGCAGCCAGCCTCACAGTCAAGTTTTCGTTGGCTTTTCTAGCAAGGAAGGAGGGAGTGATACTAGGCTTAGACTTTCTGTCACAGTGCTTTTGAGAAGCCCACATATGTACCCTGACCCCCCTGCACGCATTCGCAGAAATTCACCTTTCACATGACCTCTTTGTTGTATTTTTAATTGTAGAGTGAATAGAGACATTTTTTGACAAGACAGTTTTCTGATGTTTGAGGTGCAGTGTGGACAGAAGGTGAAAAGAGGAGGGAAACACATCAAGGAAAATTCAGAGCATGAAGAGATCTGAAAATCCATTTATTCCATGTGACCCTGTCACTGCTCCTACCCTTACAAAAATGATTTTTAATAATGAATTGGGTGGGGGAGATGCGCAACGGGGGAAAAGGGGAGAGAAAGAAAGAAAAAGAGGGAGAGAACTTATCCCTTAAAGAATCAATTATAAACACTTTGGCTGAGATCAGAGGCAACGGATGGCTGTGCAGGGCTTTGGAGGGAGAGAGAGGAAGAGAAAGTGGAGGGGGCAGGAAACTGTCCTGAAATAAGAACTTCGGTGTGTGCCAGCGGGGGAGTCTCTGTTTGACTCTGGGTTAGTGGTGCTGGGCTGCAAGCGGGAACAGAAGGACGGAGGAAAGAGGTGGGGATTGATAGACACTGAGGGAGGCCAGCAGCACACTAGCTGAATGTGAAGCAGGGTGTTCTGAGCTCTCTGCGCTGCGGTGCTCCCTGCATGCACGCAGTGTGTAAAGCTCTCAGTTTGCTCCACTCCACTGCACAAACAGCGGATGTATGGTTCAGAATCTGCCGACAGTCGGAGTGATTATTCACATGGCACTGGCAGGTGGCACACTGCTGCATTAGTCAGCTAATTACTGTCCAGAGACATACTAGCAGGGTTGACATCTTTTTTTCTCCTCCTATCCCTTTTTTTTCTCATGATTTTTGTAATTTACTACTGTTTTATAGGAAACCTGTTACATTTTCCTTGGCACATTATATTTGGTAAATTTTACTCATCCCTCTAGTTCATTAACACCTTTGAATTCATTAAAGAAAAATTACTGGAAACATTTTTAATGGTTTTGGCATTTAAAGTTAATTCTGATCATTAGAGTGGCTGTTTGATGACTGGCAGTATGCGTATGTGCCGTGATGGAGGGTTGTAACTTTTGTCTGAACTCTATTATGAAATACGACACTTGGGAAGGTGAGCGACAGACAGGTCAAAAAGATGTTTCTTCATGTCACCGACGACAGGGTACAGGTACTGTCATCTTGTTCTCCAGCGTCTGGGGATAGATAGAGCGGATTTGGAACACAACTAGGTCCCTTTGGGATGCTGAGTTTTCATCTTACCAGCCGTTGTCTTGATTATTTTTTTCTTTCCCTTGTCTCTTGGGTACATCCAGTACCTTAAAAGTACCCTGTCAACTTCCTTTTGACTGCAGTGTTTTCTTTTTAGTCGATGGGGCTTCAAAGTAAGGAGCACTGATCGTTAGTTGTGTTCTTGTTACAGATTAGATGAACAAACCATTTACTTCACTATAAATATTTTAAAAATCAGATTTTGAAATGAGCAGATAAGTACTGAGATTCTTCTTTTTCTCTTTTTCTTATTCTTACATTTGATGTGTTGAAGTATGGAGGCATGTACTTGGATGAAGTCAGGGACTATGCTGCATCTGCTTAATTTTTGCTCTTATTGATATTGAGGTAATGTTCTTATTGGACTTAAAACTGGTTGCCATTTGCCGGTTGCCGGTTGTGAGTTAAGAATGAAAATGAATAACCTGTTGTGGCTTGGAGAGGCAATTGAGAGAGACAATGTAGGATTATGATTACAGAGGCTGAAGTAATCAGCCAGCCTCTTAACCTTTGATGAACAGAAGCTAATCAATTATTTGGCTCTTTAACTTATAGCAGGTAGAAGAGTCGTGGGTGAAGATATCTTTAAAATAATAGCTCAAAAGACAAGTGTCATCTTTTCACAGTACAATAAAGCATTCATTTACAAGAAACTGTCTATGTTGAAGTAGAGAAAGTGAGAGGGAAGGTGATGGAGCAGCCGTACGTAAGACTGAGAACAAAGCGTACCTGTACTGATAAGTCCTTTTCCGCGCTGTGTTGATGCTCTTTGTTGAATACATCTGTGATTTTCCTGCTCAGAAGTGATATGATCAAGTTTTGATGTGTTTGTAGCACCTGCACTCACAAGACTCAGCTGCCCCAGTTAGTCAGTTAGTCAGTGAGTCAGTCAGTCAGTCAGTCAGTCAGTCAATCAGTCAGTCAACAGTTGTCGTCTGAATTAATAAAAGATGCTTGGGATTCCTTCCTGTTGGAAATAGAGACTTGTCACTCAAGGCTCAAGCAACCTCCACGTGCCCTTGTTATCATCTGCGCCCTCACCAAGGCCTGAAGGCAACAGCTCATCCATTGTTTATCACATTTGTTTTCAGTATTTTGATATAAAGTTTCAGAGTTGTGACTGTGAAAACAGGGCATTGGGAATATTGGCGTCTCATTCATCTGCCAGTGACTGAGGGCAAAGACAAGTTTCAAGAAGAGACAAGATTCAGAAATTCAGAAGTGGTTTTAAATTTCAGGAACTAACATGAACATTTTTGTTTGTAGCAAAAGATCTATATTTCACTGCAACTTGTGTTGCCTGTTTTTGTTGACTCTTTTTGTATGGAAAAGTAAGGTTCATCCAGTCCCACACAGGCAAATAGAAGAAAAGAAACATATAAAAACAATGAATAAATGGAGTCGGTTGCATTCTGTTTCAAATTAAACTCACTACCAGAAAAAATAACCTACAAACTATTACTGGTTGAGGTTTTTACCTCAATGTTGTCGTTTTACTACAGTAGCATTGTGCAAGCAAGTAAGGTAACAGCACAAGAATATGAAAGGATATAATTTTAAATCATTAAAGAACTCATCATTACTTGCATGTTTTTTTTTTTTTTACTTGAACCTGCTTGTATAATTTAAGGTTGATTGAATACCCATGGCTAAGATATAGGCTGATATAAGACACTACCTTCAAATTACAAAAAAATCAAATTACATTACCTGTATTGGCCATGAAAAGCGGGATCAGACTGTTAACAATGTCAGAGTTCTACATGCAGCATTAAACAAACTGAAAAACACTTTTTGCTTGTTGGACTTGGACTCTCTAAGAGGTCTATAGAGAAACACTGTTCAGGGCCAGAGGGTGGCTGTAGGGCTAAGTGTTAAAATAAAAAAAAGACCTCCATTATTTGAACAGTTTTAAAGTCCAGGGTGTCCTGAGTAAAGATACTGGCACAGTTTTCAGTGAGCGGGTGCTGGACAGGGGCATGTAGCTGCTGGATTAGAGATTCACCAGAACAAATCTGCATGCCTTCCAGCAGTGTTTCAATATTCAGCCTCTACCTGCAGGATCCCAAGCAGTGCTCTTTTTCTCATCCTCATCTGTAGGCTGTCTGAATGTCACCCCTTAATGTTTAATTAACCACATTGTGTAATTGATTAAATAAATGTACTTAACCGCTGTAACCCTGGCACTGCATCTTCCTTTTTCCGAACCTTTTTCCTCTTTGCTGAAGACAACTGTCAGTCATTATTGTCTCATGTCAAGTTTCCTCGGCTCGCAGTCTCTTTATCTCACTATTCCCTTGCGAAGGATTTTTCTTTTCTTTCTTTTCTTTTCTTTTTTTTTACCAGCAGTGGGGGTTGGTGATGGAATTTAAAAGCATCGGAAATCACTTACAGATTGCTGAGTGTACAGTTCGCACCAGCCCAGTCCAGGGTGTGCAGACCGCAGAAAGGTGCAGGCAGCATATTCATGCAGTCCATCTAATTTATGGCTCTATTCAGTATTAAATATGTGTGTGTGTCTGTGTGTGTGTGTGTGTGTGTGTGTGTGTGTGTGTGTGTCTGCATGTGTGCATGCAAACAGGTCGCACTCAGTAAAAGCTACAAATTAAATATCCAGATTTGAGAGTTTCTGCTGTACAGTAAGATGCTGACCTGCAACTTTGTTGGGTAAATCTCCCAAAAGTGAAGTTCATGTTTTTGTTTATTTATTTATTTAATTTTATCTCTTTAGGCTTTAGGTACAGTTATCAAAAAAGATTTGCCAGTTTCTTTGGTTGTTATTTACTAAACTGGAACAGGTCTGCCTCTCAAGCTGTTTCCCTAGTGATTGTATGTATGTAAGTGTGTAGTATATGCATTTGTGTTTTTGAATTTGTTTGATCTTTAACATTATATATTTATACAGACATTGTCCTTTACTTTAGCACTAATATTTTTGAGGTGGTTGCATGTGCAATACTGTATATAGGCAAAGAAAATGCATTTATGTAATGCTGCAGCTCTGGCCGCTGCAGCATTTCTTTTTTAATACAGGAAAGTAATTTTGTCCTAATGCCAGACTGACGGTTACAATGGATGTGCCAAGCCTAGGTTACAAATCAGTAGATGGGAGCCGGCAGCAGAGTGGACCCAGCTAATATACTGCCGCTACACCCTTATTTTGTCACTGAGTTTATGCTTCCTGCTTACCTGAGAAGCAAACAGCTTGGCAGATAAGTACTGAGATTATTGTTTATGGATGCAGGAAGGAAGGTTGTAGTGGAGTTACGGTAACCAGATAAATGACCTAAACAACAGAGACGGGATCTGACAAGTGGCTCACTTTAGTCATGCAAACTGGGGGTCTGTTTCTCTCGGCTTAGTCACAGATGATGTCACCAGTTTGTCTGAACTTGCATCTTGGTTGATACCAAAAGCCAAATAACCAACTGTAAAAGCCTAATTTTCTCATGTTTATCATCTTACTCTCATAGATATTTGTTCAGTTGCCTGAGGCCTTGTGTTTCGCTTTGGCCACCTGGATCATGTTAACCAGCCATTCTTTGACTTTTTGGCCTTTACTGTATAGAATTTTCCATGGAATATCTCATTTCACCTCTGTGACTGGTTGAAAAAGCATGAAGTCATTTGTTCCACTGACAAAAACAAAGTCCAACAAGTGGTGCACACTGACGTCAGTGTCTTGAAGAAAATTACTTTTTTTAAGTTTAGCTTTAATTGATTGGACTGCTTTTCTAAGAAAAACACCACCATGATGAAAGGTCAGAACCTCCAAAATGAAGACAATTGATGGATGTTGTTAATGATTCAGCCAGGTTTGTCTGCAGGTTTTCAGCACCGAATTTTTGAGTTTTGATGTTGTTGTGCATATACATGTACACCTTCTCAACAAAATACTTGTCTGTTCAATGTGTTATTATTAAGTGTCAAAGCGGCTTCACTTTTTTAGACATATATATTGACTGCATTTCTCTTGGCAACAGTAATATACAAAATATATGTTATGGAGTTCTTCTTACATAGCCCAAATAATGTTTTAAAATTTGCGATTAGGAATTATAGAGGTTCTACTAATACACCGTGAACTCAAACGTAATAGCTTCATTACTTCACTTTCACAAGTTTTGTGTTTTCATGTCAAAAGACTATTCCTTTCAATAGTGGTAGAATGGAGTTTATTTACATATAAACATTTTCAGTATCGTGTCGCGAGCGGATCCACAAAGGCTGTAGTATGTGTCTTAACTAATCAGTGCATTTTTTACTTGACTCGTACTGCCTTTATAAAGCCTGAATCATGTTTGATTGTCTGTGTGTTTAAACCCATTGTGCTGCAGGTGCACAGTAACTCTTGGACAGGCACAAACAAATAAATAGCAGCCAGTTGTATATGATTATGATTAAAACTGTCAGCAAGTTCCAGCTTGAAAATATTGTAGAATTCCATTCTTGGGTAAAAAGAATGGTTGTTATAAGAGAATACACTTTTTTTAGATGTAATAATAGGTTAAATCACTTAAAAGATTTTTGTCAGGTCAATGTGAGTTAAAAGAATTAGAATTAAGTGATCCTTTTGTGTAACATTGCGCAACATTTCCTAGATAGTTATTGGCCTGAGGTTCTCAAAAGCAGCCTGTCGATTGACATTAGAATCAACACTTAACCTTTACTACACTGACACTGAAGCTTCTATGTTTTTTTTTGTTCAAGACACTGCACATAGTCTTTGTCCAGCAGGCAATAAGAAATGGATGGTCAGTGCTAAGAGAAGAACCCACGTTTTTTTTTTTTTTTTCTTTTTTTTTTGATAGTCCTGCTCTTGTCATGTCTGGGTTTCACAGTTTCTTTTCCTTGAGACACAAAATGTAGACAGCCTTAGTTTTCTGGTTCAAAGCCTGGTTTAGTCGGGGAGCAGAGCGTCACTTCATGTGTCAAAGAAATAAAAAGCTTCCACTTAACACTGCTGTGCATGACTTCATCCTGTAGATTATGTTCAGCTGACTGGAGGCAGGAAGCAAGGGGCAGTGTGTCAAAGAGAAGAGCGTGCGCTTGTTTGAGTGTGTGTCAACTCCATGATCATGTCACAGATCCAGAAATGTTTTTATAATCAACTAATTAATACATCAACAAATGTATATTAGTACTGAAACTTATATATTATATCAAAATGACACTGGCATCAAAAAATATTTAAACAATAACAGGCCTTATTTTAAGATAATAGATTATAGATGGTGCATTCAGGTCATAACCTTGTGACCAGTTTTTTGTGCAATGTTAAATTCTTTTCTCCCTTAGTGCTCTCTGTTTTACTTGTTTTGTTTCTTTATCTTGAACTGTAGGGTGAGTTTGGCTTTAAACAGTGCAAAGCGACTGTGAGAAATATCAGTATGATTAGTGTTAATGGATGCAAATTAGTCTTTAAAAAAAAAGAAAAAAAAAAGCTGTTGTCTGTATCAAGAAATGTCAGAATGCCATCAAACACATGAAACACAATGATGTGATATTTCTGCCATATCGGCCACCCTGAGTGTGCATGCTTGAGTAGATATGAGTGTGAGCGTGTGAATGTACAATGTGTGTGCACTCATATGCATGATTCCATGTATGCATATTCCAAAAGCTGTCAGTAGGAGTGCCACAGGTCAGTGCACTCTAACCTGAAGTGCGCCTCAGATTTTCTAGAAGAGACAAGACCAAACGCATTAATCAGGAGTGAAGAGAGCAGCAGTAAACAGCTATTACTATGCACCCTCACAGTCTGGACCAACATTACAATTATTGCCTGTCTTCTGGTCCAAGTGGATCTGCTTGCCCATTAGTATCATATAATAAAATGTGGGATACCAAAAAGGCATAATTTTTTTTGCAGTTAAACAGGTCTTAATGAACCGTTTGGGTAATGAGGTGGCGAGCCACAAGGCAGAGAGGAACAATAGCAAACATGGCAAATGGCAGCGCTTGGTGAGCCCCCACTTTGTCATTAACCTACCCTTGCCTGTCACTGTTAAAATGCTTAATTTCCTGCTATTGTATCTGATATTACCCCCCCCCCCATCTCTCGCATCAATATTGCATAGGGTGACTACAAGCATGATACTGTACGTGCATATTGTTTTTGCTGAAAGTAAAGAACGACATAATCCAGCATGAGGGAACCCCCCACTACACTACTGTCTCTTCTCAGTCTGCATCTGGGTGTTCACATACATAAATTAATGTACATAGCAGCTCATTGCGTGCTTGTGGCAACACGGATTTAAGCCATTAGAAAACGCCTGTGGAACTAAAAGAGTGAATCATCGACCATGATAAGATACACGGTGACATGTGTTAGATATATGTATCATTCATGGGCACCCATCAATTTACCAGGCAATATGAGTCTGTCTCTCTCATCAGCTGAAGGAGACAGAGGCTCTCTCATCTCTCTAACACTCCCATGGAATATATGAATCACTACACTCGCTTACTGTCGGATGTTCTGTCTTTGCGAGGCATTGACCAGGGGATGGTGGATTGAAAGTTAGAGAAGTGAGCTAGTAGGTAAAAGATTGGCTTTGGTTAGAGGAAAGGAATGTGAAACAAGGCCTACTTCCTCAACATCTTCCACTAAAGTACCCTTGGGGATGACACTGAATCCAAAACCTGCTCAGTGGCCATCCGTACAATAGCGGTAAGCCTGTAAGTGCAGAGGAAAATGGGAAATAAGAGGAAGCGACAGGTTGATGAATAAGATGATGAAAAGGTTTTATCATTTGTATTAAGAATGTAATCAGTGACGGCAGGATGTCATCACCCTCGGACTATTTTAAAGTGCATATTTTTGCCTCAAGTAAGGGTTCAAATGGAAATTAAATTTTCCATTTTTATGTTCTACCTCTCATACTTTTTTTTTTTCTTTTTTTTTTTTTTTAACACCGGTGCAGTCACTAGTCTGATTGTTATCAAAGCAGTGGGTATTTTAATATAGGGGGGAAAAGAATGTATGCTGTCTGAGTCCCACACATTTCTGCCTTGTTATGTTCAAGGCATAAATGTTTTCTGTTACATGTGACACAGTTACAAAGGGCCTGAGAACCTCATTTTATTGAGTTTATGCTCCAATGGTGTAGCATAGGTTCACCGCCACAGACACAGGATTCTAATCCCAAATGAGCCAATTTAACGCCAACCACTTGCAGTATATCTCAAATTATGTGCTTGTTTTTCAAGCCCATTTTACTGTGCTACCAAACAGACACATTGTAAGGATGCTAGAAGAATAGACAGATTTTTAAGTCAAAAATATTTTCAGTACTTGGGTTGTGAGGCTTTTGGTAATGGATTTGTAAAGTAAATACTCTTGTGGCACTTTACACCAGAATGATTTTGTCAGTATATAATCACCTCTGTGGCTCTGAGCAGTGTAGGGAAGTAAATTCGAGTGTTACCTAAACCAATGTTCTCTCCTAGGTGTTCACTATCTCTAAAAGCTCCAAGCACCTTATTCAACATTTAGTGTACCAGACATCCAAGGACACAATCTAGCCATTGCCTTGCACAGCATTAGCAATGAAATGATAATTATGAATTTGTAATACCTGACAAGGGTTACCTATGAGAGAGCAAGTCATACACGGTCCTCTGAGGAATAGTTCTGCATAAGAAATGCAAAGGAGTCACGACTTGATTTGCTGCCCTGGAGCGTCTATATTCATGAAGGATTTGTTTCAAACATGAATTTATTCACTTTATATCTGCCAGAAATGCATGACCTGGTCTATTTTCAGATCTTTAGAAAGAGTTTAGTTACACTGCCCTGTGGTTGCATATACTGTGTCATGGGTGATTTTACAAGTTGGCTCCTGCCAGAGTTTCAACAGTCTTACACCCATAAAAAACTGTGCAGGCATTTCCATTTTATTTGATAAATAACATCTGTGTTCTTCAGGTCATCTTTGATCTGGCTTTGAAGAGGGAGTATAATGAAAATAGATCAGCACTGGCAGAGATGCATCATAATTTTCTTCAGAAGAGACGGCAGATATGTATCTGACAGGACACATGGGAAGAAAACAGAATAAGCAGAAATGCGGTTGGGAGTCGCTGATAAGCTCTGGTGAAATGAAACAGGCTGAGAAGACAGGATGAGTCAAAAGAGATGTAGATGTGCTCCCAAAAGAGGGCCAGTGATACGCATCTGGCTCTGCACCCCACTGTACTCCACTACACCAAGTAAAACTGTGAGAAACCCTCCCTCATATGAATTTGCATTGGAAATATATGGTTTGTTAGTTTTATTCCAATGTGGGTAGTGTGGCGTTCTTTTACACAGTGAAAAAGCTCAGGGGGGATAGTAAGGCATACAAAGCAAATGACTTGGCCACGAGACTCTGAGGTTTGTGTCCCATATCTCATGTATGGATAGGGTTATATAATAAGGGAAATGTCATGATCTTGGTTACAGTAAGTGAAAGATGATGATCTTGGTACATTTTTTTTTTTTTTTTTTTTTTTTAAAGAAGGCTGACTTAAAGAGTGAGATTGGATGCACTGACTGCTTTGAGTTTGCATAAGCCTAACTGCAAAATTTTTTATTCATAACCTAGTTTTCAGGAACTGATCATGTAGGGAAACAAAAGACATTAACATGCATTCAATATAAACATTTATTGTTGCCATTCAACATTTTATAGATACAAAGCATTACTTTTTCCTGCAGAATGTATTAGCTAATGCAAATTGCGGTATATTGTTGTTATGAAGCACGGAGCAATTTTGGCATATTGCTCTTATCAGTTGTGCTTTTAAGGAAGAGCTACTATGTACTAAAGACTTCCCTGAGTACACAATGTTAGAAAATTTAATGATGCTTTGTGAGCAATAAGCAGTGTTGGTGGGACACTGAAACTAAGTGAGGAAAATGAATGGATCTGTCAGACAGCAGAGGGAAAAGTGATTGAATATTCCCTCTTTGGCTGCTGATGATATGCACACTTCATTGAATTGTGTTCCCTTATTTGTGCTCCAACACTTAATTACTAAAAGCAGACAGTTTTCTGCCTTAATATTTTTTGGCTGTCCACCAGTTTAGCCCCTCTTCCCACACTGACGCTGTCATTGCTTTTGAAGCGAGAACCAAGGAAAAACAATCAAAGCTGTTTTAGCTACAACCCTATGCTCAACACAGACAGCTGCTGAATATTCAGTAACAGGAACCGCAGAAGTCCTCTCTGCATCTCCGCTGCACTGAGACCGCAAAGACCACAGGCCCTCACTTGTGTCCTGACTGCGGAAGGTATGTGTTAGATAGCACGGTACGCATGGGTGTCATTAATATCCTAGTGTCTGCTGCAACCTTTGAACGTCAGGTTGAGAAACTGTGATCCACCACTCTCACACCCAACGCCCACATCAATAGCACTTTACCCAATACACTTGGGGGGAATATGAGTCACCCCTTTCCTGCAAAGACACCATAATAAGCAATTAAACGGCTAATCTGGCAGAAGCAAAACAAAGTTATTGAAAAGGAATGGAGCATTTATGGGCTGGCTAATTAACACTAGATCTGGAATGGAGCCAATGTCATGTTTCCCTTTCCTGTGTATTGAACTCTGGCAGCTGATGAGTGGTTATATGGATGGCAAGTTGCACCTTTGAAAAAGTGTCTTGTATTACATTTCATTGAACCCTCTTCCGCTGTTGCCGTTAATCATGTTGTGTTTGAGCAGGTAATGAAGTTTCTGGGGCTGAGGAGTGCAGTGATCCATCCTAATAATTGTGTTCTTGGTGTACTTTACATGTTATTGTCTCTCACTTAGCTGAGGGAAATAGGTTTCCCAATAGGTCAGTGCAAACAAGCTGATGGCCAAACACATTAGTGTGTGTTAGTGTGTGTCTATATCCCTGTACTTAGAATGGATGTGGCAATATAACAGCATGAGCAGTGTAATATATTTAATAATAACACTAACACTTGTAATAATAACATAACAGCTAGTCCTTGTGATTAAATAACAAATATATGATTTGAACTGAGCTCCTGAAATGTTTTGCACAACTTCAAAAATGTGAAAAAAAGAGGCGAAAAAAAGAATACTGCACAAACAACACAGTAAAGCCTGAAACAAAATCCCACACTGACATATTCATTCATCAGGCTTCCCACAAACAGTTGCACATGCATAAAACTATAGCTAGCCTGCTAACTTCCCTCCAGGGTTGCCTGTTCCTTAGGTGGTTCTCGAGCCAAAAGTGTTGCATCATTAGCCGCCCAGGGCCATGTTTACTCCACCCTCCTGTAATTAGAGTCCAGCCTCTACAGCTGAGACACAACCAGCAGCTTTGCGTATTTTGATGTTTGTTAGCCATGCAGCAGCAGGTCCTACACATTCTTAGACTTAAGGGCAGATTTTGTGAAGTGAATCACCAAGGTCTTAACATCAACCTGCAATGGAATTATTTTTTTTTTTCCTTTCCCAGATGAACACGTTGGTTAGTATTTGTCATCGAGCCACACATACAGTATAACATAAACCCACACACAGTAAAGTGGCACCCCTTCGTTATGGCTATATGTAAGCTCTGAACACCCCAGGGTCAAGTGACATCAATTATATAGCAAAAAGCAAATCTGCTGCAGGTTGTCTTCTGGGTATAAAGTCTCTTGATGTTTTGCAGTGTAACAAGAATGTTCAGTCAGACTTAAAGAAAAATGAACACCTTATTCTCTCAAAGTGAGTGTAGTTTGGCCCTCAGGGCTACTGAGATGCTGCAGAGAGTCCGAAGTGTTAAAGGTGATGTGGCAAGTGGGGCTGTGTGTGTCTGCTGAGCAGCAGTTCTTAAACCAGGTATTAAAGAAAGGAACCCACGTGGTTACTGATTGACTAGAGAAAGCAAATTATTTAAGTTTTTTTCCTCTCTCCTGACTTACATTCCTCCTTCCCCTCTCTTTTTTGTCATTCCAACTTATCTCCCCCCTTTTTATCTCCCTTTCTCTCCTTATCTATTTTAATCTTTGTTATTCTACTTCCTCCTTTCTTCAGTTGTTTCATCATTTCTTCTTCTTTTCTTCCAATACATTTGTAAGACTCTTTTCTTTTCTTTCTTTTTCTGTTCTTTTCTTTTTCTGCATTTCTCGAGAAAATGTTCTTTCTAGTTTAATGTCACATTCTTTTTGATATTTTTTATTGTCACTTTCTCTGACTCTCTCCTCTGTTTATTCTTTGACATACTATACATTACTTACTCTAGCTATTATAGTAAATTGCATTGTGTTAGTGTTAAAGTTTAGTTTAATTTATTTTTTTTCATGGCTATCCCATTCATTTTAGCACCATTAGTGTAGCAAATCTATCACTAATGTACAGGGATACCACTTTATATTCCTCTTAGAGGAGGAATATGAGAGGGGAAATTATCATTAGTGCAAATGCATCATCTCGGGCGTGTCACTATGTGTCATGTTTTCGTAAATTTTCTTTTTTTTTCTCTTTTTGTGAACGGGAGTGTGACACATGAAATGTGTCATAAACCTATTTTTAACCGATTATGGATGAGTATGAAAGCATCATTTGGTTGTGGTATATGTGCAATTTGTCTGCCTAATTTCCATCACATGGTGAAACTGAAAGGAACAGCAGGACAAACATAAATCGTAATCCCTTCTTTCTTCGGAGGGATTATGACTTCTGCTTGGACAAATGGCTTTTCTTCTGTTTTCCACATAACAGTTAATGCAGTATGTTGCAAATGAACAAATAATGAACACAGGCCAAGCAATAAGCGCATCGTAACAATGTGTTCATTCTCTACTGCTCCAAGTTCAGATTTGTGTGCCACAGCGTCTCGTGTACAGTACAATTCATTTTCCATGTTTTCAGCATTTATCAACCAAACACACTTAGGCCCATGCATTCTAGCTAGATGATTGTATCTCTACAGCCACTGTGTATGGATTAGAGAGGGAGAGAGATAATTTGCTTGTGTGTGTGTTTTTGTGTGTGTATGCTGTGTGTAACACAGTGAGCTCCAACTTTTCTATATGTGTAGCAGTGCAACTGTCACAAAAACAAGCTTACACTAGATCGAAAATGCCAAAGGAAAAAAAAAACAAAACAATATTCTCACAGAAGTTTGTATATATATATATATATATATATACAAACCACTATATATATATATATATAGTGGTTTATGGTAATGCAGTTGGTGTGCCCGTAGCTCTGGCTGGGATGATGATGATGAGGTGCAAATCTAAAAGCCATTACACCTCCCTATGAGTTCTATTATCACCGCAGACTGATAATTGCACTGGGCTGTGGTGCTACGAGAGCGACAGCCTGGTGCCGGTGCCTTTCTTTATGGTGCAGCCCGATATGATCTTTGAACGCACTGGTGCGAAAACTCTGGACTTTTTATAGTGTCCTTTTGTGTCACACGGGCCAGACGGAGCTGAGACTGTGAGATAGGAATAGGAAGAAAAGGGAGAAGAAGTTAATGTTAATTAACAGAAAAGAATGAAGGAGGGGAGAGCAAAATCAAATCTCATTTATGAGAATATTTACTGGCCCTTTGCTCTCGTTCTTATTCATCCTTTTCTTTCAAAAAAAGAGAATGATGAGGCTGGTTTTACTATTAAAGGGATGATGGGTCATGCAAGGACGGCTGAGTGGAGAAAGGTGAACTGAAATGACATCTCTCTCATACCATCACTAATTTAATGCTGTTATTACTGGTGTAAGTGGATTTTCATCTCTCTATATGCATTCCAACATTCAGTCACTGATATTTAACTTTAGATGAGCTTGGCTATAAAGGCTCCCCTAGGAGAAATCTGTTGGTTTCAACTGGGATGTTCATTCTCTAACAAAAATAATGAGCCAACAGTAGCCAAGAGGTGAGGCTAATAAGCTTGTGGTAACTGGTGAGATTTCTTAGTCTGGCTGAGAAAAACTCCTAGCTGGAGAGGCACACTCCATTTGTTGATCAACTACCACTGTGATGCCTCAGAGCAAGGCAGTAAACTTAATTAATCCAACAGAGCTGCCCACCAGCATAAGGCTGTTGTTGTATTAGCAAGCTCCTAAGTGCATATGTGTTACGGCATAAAACAAAGGGCTTTGCAAAAGCGAAGAAGCATATTCGGTCAGCTTTTCCTGTTTACTAAAGGGGGGGAGGGGCAGTTGAAACATGAAGCAGCCAGGACACATTTAGATCCATCATCTTCGGATTGTGTTAATCAGTGCCAGATGCATCCAATTCAATCATTTACTACTAAAGAGGAATCATAAACTGAACATGTATCCCACATGCTCCCAGTAGCATCATCATTCCCATTTATATGGATATGGTGAAGCAGTCAGAAGCTTGCTCATCTCCCTCTCCCTTGATCTTTGAAAAAAGTTGCATCTGCAATTATTTTCCTTCCCTCCTTCCTCATCATTACCTCAGAGAGCTCCCTTTCTCTCTCGCTTGTTTCGTCTTGGTTGTCCATCAAGAGCTCGGCTTTGATATTCATGTAGCAGCATGATTTAGATGCAAAAGAGATAGTTGCAAGGTCCTAGGTCATCTTCCTCTTCTTATCTGTTTCCTTTTCACCTCTTGCACCTTCCTCTCCTCTCCCCTCCTGCCCTGGTTCAACCTCTCTGCTACCTCTTTGAGGTTGTAAAGCTACTTTTATGCCTGCATCATAGCATCTTTTTTTTTTTTTTTTTTTATGTGATTCACATAATAATCACAAATTTTAACCACATGACACTCCCTGGTCAGCTTGAGGTTGCAGAAGGAAGAAAGGAAAGAAGAAAGGACGGAAGGAGGTTAAGAAAACCATCTTATTTTTTCACTTTTACACACTTTGCATTCTTGGAGTTGCATGCCAGTCCGTGTAACATACCATCCAGACACATTCTCGCTCTCCGGTCAGCTTCTGTCGAGGCAATTCAAAGCCCCACCACTTGTCAGGTTACGAAAACGTTCTGCCCATTAGCCTGCAGCCACTACTGATCAGGTGTAAAGAGTTGGTAATTTGGCCTTCAGGATGAGTTAAACCTACTTCTAATTCTTGAACTTGTGTGAGGCTGGAAGAAAGTTTTGACCCTCTGAGAAAAGAACACATTTGAGAAAGAATTGAGGCGAAGCCACTTGATCCGGCTTTACCGTGGATTTGTGATTTCTTCCTGCAGACTGAACTAAACTGAACCTTCACCCTTTTTTGCCTCATACTGTCTCTGAGGGGGCGCTGTAAAATGGCCTTTGTTCACTTCGTCACATATTTGTCTATGCCTCTTTATTATAATGACAGCAAGAAGGTGGTGATATGGCTTGACTTATGCTTCTGAAAAACATCTGGCGTAATTCCTGTCTCAAACTGTTAGTTTACACCCACGCTGCGAGGATTACATCCCAGACACACACATGCCCATTCATCTTTTCATACGAACACACACTCAAACAGATACTCACGTTATGCCGGGCTCGTAAAGCGTGATGCAACTGTGGCCTTTTGATCCCTAGGTCCTTATGGTTGTAGGAGGACAATCTGTGCAGACCTCTGAACCCCCCCCCCGCCCCGGCCACAGTTGCACCACTGACCTTTTCAGACAGGCATGCTTGCGCCAGGCCACGGCCATGTCTGTAAAGCCAATATCAAGTGATTTATTTCATTTGGCTGCTTGGGAGCATCCTCTCGGCTGAACCGTGCCGCCCTCGGCAAAGATAAAGCTGCAGCCTGAGCCCTGGTGAGTGGGGGGGTGCTGTGGATGTCCCCCCTCATCAGCTCTCAGCCGCTGTCACATCCCCACCATCATGCACAGAGAAACACCGCAGACGCAACAGCGCAGGACAGGGATCAACATTAAGAGGTTACTTGTGGCTTGTGCTATGTCTACGCTTCATGTTAGGGTTCTGGAGTACGGCCAGACACATTGACTCAACCACTTAAAACGCTAAAACAAGCAATAAGAAAGACAGCATAGTGGTCAGTGGGCTGCTTTTTGACAACCAGGCTGTATCTTGGGGGGCTGAAACCGTGCTGTCTCTGTGTTACAGTGAGCAGGAATGGCAGGGGAAGGAAGCAGGGGGTAGAGGAGGCTGTAAATGGGCTTTGGAGGACGTGGACCTATAGAGCCTTGCCCGCAGCAAGAGCGTTTGGTATTCACCCTCAGAGGGTTGTGCCAACACACTCTCAGAGGTCAGCTTGAGAAAAAGCATCCCTCCCACACACTCCTACTTACTGAGATTGGATAAATATCACAAAGTTTTTCAAAGGGAGGTTCTTGGAGTGTCATGTGTATACGTAAATATTTATGGCTGCACATAAACAGCGATGAGCAATTATATGTCTCTGTATTGAAATGCAACAACTAGTTTCATCATGATTTAAATGAGGCTTCTAGTATAAGGTGAAAATGCTTTCAAGCTCTCATTGCCACTGATTTGGAATACAGGTCAATGCTCATTTCAAGATCACTGGCAAAATAGCTGAGCACTGTTGCTTGTTCTTTCCTGTCTTTAAATCTATTTTAAAAATTGTGTATATGTGTGTCGCCCGGTTGATAAAATTTCTGTGGTGAATTTTCTGTGACTCTACTCTGTTTCGCCCCTCGAAACAAAGGGACATCTTGTCATCAGTTACACAAGGATCAATTCACGTACATAAAAAAAATGGAAATGAAATTCTCATCTCATCACTTGTACTCCATCACCTTTCCATCAGGGAAGGTGTGTTGAGAGCCCTTGTTCCATTAAATGAATGTGTCACATACACAACATGTAACAGTATTTTGTGTGAATCCTCTTTAAACCTTTTAAAGGCTGGTTTGGTGGTGTTAGGGACCATGTCACGCTGTCTCCTGCTATATATAATGTTAGTGTCATAAGAGATGCCTCTGATTGGAGGGGTGGATAGCTCAACAGCCATCTGTAACTAGGCTTAAGCACTGTCTTTAGTCCCCAAACCATAGTCTTGTGATATTGCCAAGAATTTTTCTGCAACCAGAAATCTTAAAAACACATCCACACACGTTTTTTTTATAATGTCAAAAAAGAAAAAGGTCTGTTTTAATATCTTTATTCTTTTATTTGTTATTTTTTTTTACTAGCTAGATAGATGGCTTTTGGTGAAGCTAATTGAATTACTAGAAAGAAAATGGCAAACGTCTTCCTCGAGTTGACTGCAAGAAACATTCTTCCTTGTTTTTAAGGCCCCAAGGCAGCAGATAGGACACTAGAGAAATGCCAGGGAGCTGCTGCTGCCACCACTACTGCTGGAGGGATTTTATCTCTCAACTCTTTTCCTCTCCACTCTAGTGTTCTCCCGCTGTTGTCATCCTGCCCCTGTTTTCTCCGACCTGACATTACATCTTGCCTCTTTTTTTCCCCCCTTTTTCATTCTCTTCATGTTTCACTACAATTCTTTTCAACTCTGCAATGATGAAGGCAGAAGGGCATTACATCAAATCTCATATGCTTTCACATCTTTTATTTATTTATTTATTTATTTTTGCATTGCTGGTGCAGTGAGTTGGGAGAAGGAAAGAAAAAAAAAGTAGTGGGAAAGGGTAAGCATCGTACTAAGTGAATGAGAAGTGCCAAAGACCAAGCATAGCATGAAAACAAGGCTTAAAATTTGTCCATCTTTCTAACTGGCAGCAGTCTGTGAAAGCCAAGTGAGAACTGCAGTGATATTTTGTTGAACATAAGAAACACTCTTAGTCTAAAAAATGCTTATTGATGGAATATATTTCAGTCCACCGTCGCAAAAAGAGTCAAAAGATTTATACAGAAAGAAAACATGATTATATCTGACTGTACTGTAGAAGCTCAAATAATTTTTGGAAAATATCCCATGCATGATACTACCTTGATAGATGCTTGTGGGCATTTCTCCAGATGGTATGCATGTGTGTATATGTGTGTATATGTGTGCATGCGTGTGTGTGTGTGTGTGTGTGTGTGTGTGAGAATGTGTCTTGCCAAATATACCCTCGAAGAGTAAGAGACTATGGTAAGATCACACTACCATGCTAACTCTGAAGATTTTTTTTTTTTTTCTTTTTTGCAGTCATTCAGACTTACTCTGTTCATGCACACCAACACACACAGAAACGCACACACATGCTCTTAGCCCTACACACTCTCCTGCTGAATGTGATGGTGGTGAGGGCATTTTGACTTGTTTTTGAAATGATCATTTACATACATACACAGACATTGCTGCTTCAGTGCATATATACCTGTGTGTGTGTGTACTCATGCTAATTTATTCTTCATTTAAAACATATCAATGCATGACAAATATTGACCATTCCCTTTTGACAGAGGGCAAATATTGACAGCATTTATTCCGGCGGCTTTGTGTTCTCAATGGGAGGACAGATGTCATTTCAGTTGTCTGGTGAAATCTGTGTAAGTGGTCAGCACTTATTGTATTGAATATTATCGCATTTTTTGTTTGCATATATGTTCATAAAACAAGAATTCAGGAATTTTCTGCATATGGTTGATTTTAAAACTGAGATAAAGGGACACAGCGGCAGAGTAGGCCAGTTGTTTTCTGTCCTGTGATGAACATGGACTGTCTCTTCAGTACAGTATCTATTCATTTATCTTTTAGCAGGAGCCCGCTCACTCTACAATTCATGTGCCTCTTTGCATGAAAAAACAAGACTCTACAGCCATGCTAATTGCCCTGTAAAGCGCTGATCATAGTCCAAGACGAATGCAGATACAAACAGTTACTTGCACACGGATGCGCACAAACTATGCATATTGTAGTCAAGGGGAATGCATATGAGGACTGCTGACAACAAGAAGAAGAGCTTGTTTGTTTGATGTATTTGGCTGAAAAAGAGGTAAAAAAAAAACTGAAAAAAAAGTGTATGCGTGTCTGCGTGGACCCTTGTGGTCGAAATATAAGTCATGCGGATCCACGAGGACACTCTCGGCCACGTAGATCTGGAAACTGCTCACAATGACAATGCTGACCTGCTGATATTAAGCATGCACAATGTTTACCATCTTAGCATGTTGTGTGTGTAGTATGTGCTAGCATTTGCTATTTAGAACTGAGGACAGAGTACAGCTGAGGCTGATGGGACTGTAATTAGTTTTGCAGGTATTTTTTTTTTAATTTCCTGACCTGATGATGGCTCTGGGGGCAAAATAAGCAAGTAATCAAAGTTATTACATTTCATTTTCAAAGGCATTGTGGAAATCAGATCTCACAGAATGAAATATTCGTGCTTTTAGCCGTGAGAGAGACAGTGTTGTTTTACACAGTCTTAATACTGTAGATTTAAAACTTAAATTTCATTTAACTTTATATTTTACTTTACTTATGGCATAAATGGAACACTGAATGTATCTGTAGGGTTTGAAAACAGCTGAGTCCCATATGTCATGGTTCAAAGAATCAAGGTAATTATGCCATATCATTTTCCTCCTCACACATTTACAGCCATACGTCATCAGTTGAATTTCAATAACTGAAAGACATTTTACACATAGTGCAGTTGCACTCCTTTTTTTTATCTATCAACCCTTACTTAGAAAAGTCCAATCAGATGTAAAAAGGAAGTGAGTCTGCTTTGGATTGATAATGCCAAAAATATACTGTATGTTTTGATGTGACAATAATGAATAGAAAAAATAAGGAATATGGTTTATTAGTGTAACTTGACTTAATGGAGATATTTAGGGAACGTTTTAAAGCTCCAGTTTTATCAACATTGTCAGTGAGGGGGATATTAAAACAAAAGTAACGAGTTTGAAACTAAGGTTAAAAAAGGATTTTGATTTCAATATTTTGGTGAATTATGGGCTAGGTATTATGAGTCCTGGTTTAAATGTTTTCATATGCACTGAGTGATGAAATCCATGAATTTCCTTTCAGGAGCAATGCAGCCAAAAGAGCATAATTTATAGTCAATGTATAAATGCTACTAATAAAACATAACACCCATAGTGATATTTCAAAGATACAATAGCCTGAGTTGAACTTTTTATGTGACAGGCTCCAGCAGCAACAACTGGATTGATGAAGACACTGCCTAGCTACGCAGCGGATCTCTAGTGAGTTGACTAGATGTTAATAGTTATGGTTTTGTGTTACAGAAAAGGAATCGTTCAACTACAACAGATGAACCTTGAGACTGTGACTAACTATTTGCTCTTGTTTGTGTTCGGCTCAGCAAGAGTTCTCACCTTTAAAGACAAACTGTGTTTGATCACACAAAAGAATATGAAACAAGTCGACTCTCTTTCATGTCTGTAGAGTTGGAACGTTTCAAAGGCGCCAGACTCTCTCAATCCAGCCACCAGTGGAGCTACTCGCTTATTATGTGTTCCTCTGTGTCGCAGACAGGCGATGATCGCTTTAGGGCACACGACCACAGTGTGTTCACAGATTGGACTTCATTAAAGCGCAGAAGATTGCACCGGACAGGGATCACTGAGCCCCTCTCTCTTTCTCTCCTTCACTCTGTCTCACTTGACAGACTGAACTAGCGTCCCAACGGCAGAGATTAAATATAAAAGAAAAAAAATAAATAAATAATGCGAGCAGGGAAAATGGTGAAAGTTATCTTATTAAAACTTGAAAGAGGAATGCAAAAGAGGAGGAGGTGCTGAACACTGGAGCTGGGGAATAAATCCAGCTGAATTCCCAGTTGGCCATATGGCCACCAAGTGTGTGTGTGTGTGTGTGTGTGTGTGTGTATAACATACAGGTATCTGGTGCTAGTCATCATAGGCTTGGGGACGGTGGGTCAAACCTTCCTGCAAGCTAACTCACGAAACTACCTTTATCCTGTGTCCCCACCTGAACCTCAAGGTATAATTGCAAACAACCTGCTCGCTTGTAACTCAACACATTTCACATCATAGAGCAAACTTTCAGATGTACTGTACTTTTTTGTCAAATTTGTGTTAAACTTATATTCTTGGCCAAATAAAGGTATTTGGGTGGAATATCAAGTAGTAAAGACTTTTCAAAGTGTTAATAGTAAAAGGCTGCACAAACATTAGACTTTAACCAGTGAACAAATAACATTGATTAGTCTGCAACCAGAATTTTAGGAAAAGGAAAGTGAACACACAAAATCACTGTCTCCCTTATGCCACCAATTTAAAAAACAAAACATTTTCATTGTTTATTAACTTTAATGCCACATTTGGGACTGTGCAGACCGAACAGTTTTCTGCTTGAGGAAGAGAAAAAGCAATAGCTACCTCATTACTCTAATTTGAAACTCCCATTTTGGGAAAAATATTTGTTTAGAGGAAGGATTTAATCAATTCCCACCAATTTTCGAGATAGGTAGCTTTCTCTATGAGTTTTACCTTTATTGCAACCCCCCTAGAAAAAGATGTAATGACCTTCTTCTCAATTCATTTATTTATGCTCGATAACCCAGGAGATTGTTTCTCACCTTCTGGAACTGCAGACTGAAGCTGTGTGGCTCCTGCTATTTAGGTATTCGTGTAGGTGTTTGTGTGTGTCTGTGCGTGTGTGGGAATGCATGTCAGCACCGTGGCATGCTGGATTTTTGATATTTCCATGCAAATGAGCACTTGGCTCTCTATGGTAGACTGAAGAGGGCATGAATAAACAACACCTGGACAGAGCAAGGAGGATCACTTAGATAAAATATGCAAGAGCTGGGTGCTTTCCAACAGGTCGCCTTTTATTTCTTTAACTGAGATGTGGAGACGCATTAGAATACAGAAGACAGGAGAGAGTGAAGGAATATAGAATAAATTACAGTATCTGTTTTCTTTTCCGCCTCTGCTTTATCTTGTGTGTCTATCAGTCAAGGTGAGCGGTTGACGAGAATGTGTGTGTGTGTGTGTGTGTGCGTGCGTGCGTGCGTGCGTGCGTGCGTGCGTGTGCGTGTGCGTGTGCGGGGCGAATAAAGCAGCTACAATGGCTGAGAAAGGAAATTATACATTTTCCATTGCCATGGTTTCTGTGTGTCAATGAACTCTGGTTCCAACAGAGGCCCTGATCCCCTGAAGAGCTATCTGGAGAATAATTACAAGCCAAATACAGGGTCAGCCATCAACTTTCTCAACTTCTTTACAGAAACCTCCCCAGTACCTCCACTAACTCTATTTCTACATTAACATCCAAAAAAAAGAGACTAAATGGCAAATAAGATAAAACAGAAATCGTCCCCAATTTAAGATTAAAGTGTACACGAGTTGGAGAGTTGATACGATGTTTTTTTCCAACCTGAATGGACAGTCATCAGTCAACAGTCAAGTGTTTCTTTTCATAGTATTGGCGTTTTAGGACCTGCCTCTATAATTTACTGAAGTCCATTGTTTTTTAAGTTTAATTTCTTACTAAGGGTAATATACGTAAACAACTTTTTTTAAGGATGTTAGAGAATGTTTGCAGATGAAAGAGACTATTTTACTAGTTTATGAACCATGTTAACTGTCCTTATCAGTTTGTTCAAACAAGTTAAATGTTTACAGTTTTATAGTTATAGTTTCCTGACCTCTTATGGCCATGTGATTAATTATTTACTGTTATCTCTGAGAAGAAAAAGCAGGAGTAGTGTGACACTGTGGTGTAAACACCTTAAAGAGGAGTCGTGGTAGGGGGTTTGGTCTAGAGTGCATGTGTCTTTGACACAGCGACAGCATTTTGTATCCTGTTTATAAAAATAAAAAAAAATCATAATTTCCCAAACCTGAAGCAGATAGTTTTAGCTGCCTGCACCAAACCTTAACCATATCAGAAAACAGTCCTTTTAACCGGTGCTTTTGTTGCCTAAAACCAACCACATGCACGACTGAAACCACCTCCTAATGACTGGCATGCAGTAGCTTATGTACTGTATATGTAGCACTTCTTTACGCTAGGAGAAAAGATGATCTGGGCATGTTTCATTACAAAGAATAGTTGAAAAAAACAAATTAGTAGTATATAAATGTAATTTCTAGGAAATGGGTTTGCCAGATCAGAAATGAGTCATTTTGGAAGACAAATAGCACATCTGTCTTTTAGATCAGACATGAGATACAGTTCTTGTCATCGTTCTCAATCTTTAAGACCATTCTGACCCAGAGAATACACTGTTATACACTGTCTTTTCATCATCTGTTCCCCTGCTCTTGTTAGCATGCAGAAGACATGCACGGCCTGGAGTGAAATGTTTACGAGGACAAGAGACATCAGAGGAGAATGAAATAAAGAAAAAAACTAATATATTTGAAGAAATGGTTTTAAAGGAAATGCTGCCTGCTTTGTCGGACGACCCAACTACTCAGACAAAGTTATCAGTACAACATGTCCATTTTATTTTCCCCTCGGATGTCTGGCAATAGGCAGACAGACTACCTCGCTTAACCTCCAGTGTAATACATTGATGCTTGAAAAATGAAGGACGCCTTACAGCCAAATGTAATTGTATTGTAGATGCTTTCCGATAAAGAGCAGAGGATGTTGGTTCATGTTTGATACTTAGCATCAGAGTGAGGATACACTGGTCCACTCTGTTTTACTGCAGGGAGTTTAATTTTAATTTGTGCTTAGTGTGTAGAGCTGCCTTCACCATCCTGGGAGGTGTCTTTCCAACATCCCTATACATAATGGATTGGTTATTTGAAATCCTGAATGTCCCAGTTAAGTTTTTGTCAGTTTAATTCATGAATAATTTCTAACTTTTTTTTTTTTTTTCTTAGGCTTGTTACACCTTCTCTCCTTACAGATCCTCTCTATTCCCTTCCCCTCTGTGTATGTCTCTCCTCCTCAGGAAATTTTTGTTTATGAAAAAAAGCTACAGTTTATCTATCCCTCCTCAACCCCACTACAAACAAAACTGGCCTGTTTAGCTTTCCTCTTAACCTCAAGCCCTCCAGATGTTGCCTCACATAGGTTGTTTTTCTATGTGAAGGACTTGGTCTTGTAAAGCCTGTCATGGTGAC
This sequence comes from Seriola dumerili, assembly GCF_002260705.1. Classification (NCBI taxonomy): domain Eukaryota; kingdom Metazoa; phylum Chordata; class Actinopteri; order Carangiformes; family Carangidae; genus Seriola; species Seriola dumerili. Next base: position 330,557 of record NW_019174664.1, read on the forward strand.
CCAGTGGCTTAAGCTAGATGTTGAAAGTCGGTGCTGTGTTAACAGTACAGAACAGAGTGCTCTGTGCTCCTCAGTTGGGTTGGTCGATCAGTCAAACTGACAGGCTAATAAGGGGTCTCTATGTTTGTAAAGAAGTAATAGTAATCCACAGGTGGCAGATTTTCATTTACTTCACCCTCTCGCTCCTCACTCGCTCCCCTACTCTCTCATTCCAAAAACATGTGCTTTGTTATTGTTGAGTTTTGTGTCCAATTTGGTGTTAATCTTAACTCGCTGGCCACCACTCCATTAAATCTGGGCCTTTTTCATGCCTGGTGGACTGAAGACCAAGTTTTGGGGGAGAGGGGTGTGTTTGTGAAGCCAGGCGAGAAAACGGTGCTGGGAACAGTGAGTGGTATAAACACAATGTACCATTGGCTCAGCAGGGCTGGTAATGGACAACATATCTCAGTTACACCTTGATGAGAAGAAATTGTCTCTACGTGTGTGTGTCTGTTTTTATGTTCATGTAAGATGGGGAGTGTGTGTGTGGGGGGTATATTAGCGTTTCTTTCTCTTACTGTGGCCTTCCAACTCTCTTCCTTCTTTTCCCTCCTTTCACTTAGTCTCCATCTTCCTCTCTTCTCCTTAAATGCACTTTCTTTCCTTTTTCCTTCATCTTCTTCTACCTCTCATTGTCTCTCTCTCTCTCTCTCTCTCTCTCTCTCTCTCTCTCTCTCTCTCTCTCTCCCTCTCCCTCTCCCTCTCCCTCTCCCTCTCTCTCTCGAGTCTCAAGGCCATCCTGCGCCATCGCCAGACCCAACAGTCATTCAGCTGCCCGCTCAGGTGGCTCCAGCAAGGAGCAAGGGGGAAATTGGAGCCATGCATCACCATAGAATGACGATAGAAAAATTCCATTACAGTCTGTCGCATGTCTCTGGAGAGATGTCCAAAAGAGAGGAGAGAGGCAAGCCGGGGAGCAAAAGGAAGAGGGTGTAGGAATGTTTAAAGAGTGATAGAGAACAAGGGAGTATTTTGATAAAGAATGTCCAGCTCTGGGACAGACGGGAGAAAAGGATAATGGCTAGAAAGTATCACCATTACAGTGTATCACTGTCATAACAGCAGGACCAGAGCAGCAGTGGGACTATTTGAACCTGTTCAGCTCTGCTCTCAGAGGAGCTGTGATGCTGGTACTGTCAGCCACATCTACAGATAGAGTTTATCCATTTTTAATAGAAATGTTTACAGTAAGCAGTGTCGTGTCGCTGTGAGTGCACGCTCTTTTAATAATAAGCATTTGTCCTTTACAAGACAGAAGTCCCCTCAAGCTCTGGGGACGTTATTGTGACCCCTGACCTCCCAGAACATTTGGAAGAAAGAGAATTTACAGTTTCAGAAAGTCAATAATGTACTCTCAGTAGCAAAACCTGTACACCTGTATTATTAATACCAGTGCCTAATCAGCCAATCACATGGCAGCGACTCAGCGACATGGTCAAGGGGTCCAGTTGTTCAAACCAAACATTCGAAAGGCAGAAAACTGTGATCTAAGTGACTTTGACAGTCGGTGCCAGACAGGGCAGTGTGAGCACTCGCTTTCACACCTAACTTCTTTGGTGCCATACAAATAAACAGTTTTGAGTTTGCCCGTTTGGTTGGGTTAGTCAAGGCTGGTGTGAGGGCTGTCAGCTGAATTCTGCTGCAGACTGCACAGCTCTGAGCGTCCTCAGTTTCAGGAAACACCTCTTGAGCTTAAGAACACTTGCGAAGTGGATTTTTGCGATCATTATAGCCTCAACAGTTCTGTCGGTGAGACACCGTGACAACGTGAAGGTGGGAGGAGAATGGTGGTTCATCCTGACAGGAGGCGATAATGACTCAAATAAGCACATGCTTCAACAGTAGTATGTAGAATAGCCATACCAGGCTCAGGCTTCTGGTGGTGGTGTAATAGTGTAATGGTGTGGGTAATATTTTCCTGTTGCACATTACGCCATATGAAATAAGCACCATCATTTAAGTGCCTCAGCTTACTTGAGCTGACAAATCTGCAGCAGCTGTATGAGGCTGTCATGTCAGCGTGGACCAGAATCTCTACACCGTGTTTCCAGCACTGTGTTGAATCAATGGTAAAAAATAATTCTGTTTTTTCTTTTTTGTCCTACTTAAAGCACAGTGAATGATAACATGGAATACTTTTTCACAACATGCGATAATTGCAGTCTACAAAAGTTGGAGTCATTGCAATACTATGCTTGTCAGATGATGCACCCTCCTACACACAGCAGGGACATAGGGTTTGTGAGTTGCACTTAGGCAGTATAGATAATCATCTGTTGTAACAGCGTGTCTGAAAGGTAAGAGCACTGTTGTTTCCTGTTGCAAAGAAAATCTTCGGTTCTTTAGTCACAGACTTTGAGTGATTTCCCATAAGGCCTTGACTTTGATCCGCTGTTGCAAGAAACTCTGAAAGCTTTATCTTCATATACACTGGAAGAGTTGAAGCCTGCTCCTCTTTTGTCGTGCCATTTTTTAATATAGTAAATCTTGTGCAGAATCCCCACCAGTATGGGCCGGCGGAGGCAGGGGATATTTGTGCCAGTGATCTTGTTTTACAGTGTTTTACAATGTTTTAAAAGTAGAATGGTATTTTAATTTTGGCTGTTGAAATGTCACATGAAGCACATACAGATTTGATAGATTTTTTTTTTTTTTTGGGGCTTTTGTGCCTTTATTGGACAGGATAGTATAGAGAGACAGGAAATGGGGAGGCAGAGAGAGGGGGAATGACATGCAGTAAAGGGCCGTTGGATGCGGGATTCGAACCGGGGCCAACTGCGCCGAGGACTGTAGCCTCTACATATGGGCCGCCTGCTTAGACCACTGCGCCACTCGACGCCCTGGATTTGATAGATTTAACATGAACATAATCAAGTTGTACATTTAACCTGACAGATAATTTTTCACACAATACCTGTGTATCAGTCAAACTTATCACCAAAGGAAACATTGAAAGAGAGAAAGAGGAACAGAGGACTGAAGATGTGTCCAGAGAGGGGTGGTACTGAGAGATAGATGTAGACTGCGTGGATCTTTCACCTTCTCATATGTGTGGTTGCCAAATGTTGTCTCGGGAGGGGTGGAGAGGGAGTGTTACAGGTGTTCTGCTGCGACTTCTGCTTCCAAAGCTGTGTTGAGCCGATAAGATTTTACTGACACCAGCATCACCAAGCTGACCCTCATCTCTCATTCACTGTCACAGAATAGGACTCGAGTGAGAGACAGCACAGAGAGGTGGACCGAAAGGAGGAGAAAACAGATGAGATGAGGTGGACAGGGAAGGGGGCAGTGGTGAAATGAAATGACAAGGGAAGGATGGAAATAAAAGACAAGAGGCAGTGAGACAGCCCTGTGAAGAAAAGGGGAAGGTGACAAACAGGGGAAAGACAACATCAAGGTGAAGAAGACAAGAGCCGGGAGGTTCGATGCAAGGTTAACGTACCTCAATTCTTTTTTTAATGTTGTCATTACAGGCTGAAAACCTGACTTGCATATTCAGTACTTGGCAATATGGCCTGAAATTCCTAAAATTCAACATTCAATATGATCCAATATTGAATTAGATGTAGTGTTTAAGAGATTTAGACCCAAATTAGAACTGAAAGGTTTAAGTTAAAATGATTATCTTGAAGTCTAATCTTATAATTACATGTAGTATTAATCCATTCATAAATAAATGATGTAAATGTATTAATAATTCTTAGGAATAACAATAGGTTTTCGTATATTAAATGTCTCAGGTCTGCTGTGGTGTTCAGTCCGGCAGCAATTTTTTGAATTTCTTCTGGTCAAAATGTCAGATATGTCAAGTTTTCCCTATAAACAACTTAAAACTATTTTCACCATAATCTCTTTTTAGTGTCACAGAACTGTGGACATTTTGTCCTAGTATTAGTTTTTGCCCACTTTCCCCTTAATATTTTAGTCTGGTTTTAGTCACTGATAAGAAGCCTCGTCTAGTTTTAGACAACACCAAGTATAAGCATCACCCAAGATAAAAACATTATGAGTCATTTCTAGGCTACAACAACTAGTATTAAAATTGACCACGTAATACTTAATTCTCATTTTTTTTTTTTCAAAATTCCGAGAGGGTGTCATCCTCTGTTTTAAGGAATTACAAATATTAAAGTAATACATAGAGACATGAAACCCTCTCTGATTAGTTATTTTGGGTCATCGGGCCCACTGGCCACATGTGCATGTTTAAGACTGGCTCAAATCCAGCTCAGTACAGCAAAATATGTGTCTGGCATTGCATGCAACTGTCCAAAGCAACAGCATTTTTATTAATATCGATCCCTGGATGATTTTGCAAGCAACACTGTATTCATCATTTATGATCAGTGGATGTTGTCCCCCAAAACTATATAAGTGTTATCATTTTTGAAAATGCTTCCACTGTGACTCTGTCTCTGTTATCAGTTTGTGTCTCTGAGGCAGGCAACATTTTCTTGCTCTGTTGTTTCAAAATAAAGTACTGCAGGCCGTTTATCAGGCAGCCGACAGTCAGACAGGAACAAGCTGGGTTTGTAGCATTGATAGCAACTGAATATGCCTTTGGACGTGTATACAAGTTCATAGACACCAATCAAGCCAGCAAGCTTGTCTGATAGCAGTTTCAGTGCCTTTGATGTGAAGAGAGACAAAGCTATCACCTCACTCCCAGACTGTGTGTTTTTATGTCTCTCTTAGCACTACAGCACTACAGGAGCTTTTAAGTCTGATGATGAGGCAGATGACTTTTGAACAACAGAACATGTTGGAGGACTAATGGCCGTATGAGCAACTGGGGCCAGCGTGTGAGAAAAAGTGAGGCAGACAGATAGGAATGACAGCTGTTAGGACAGGGAAGCAGGAGGAGAGGCAGACAGGGAAATAGGAAAATAAGGTAGGTGGGCTGGGAAAGGAACAAATAATTACTGCAGAGAGAAAGGATGGGAGGCCAGCATGGAGACAGACAGAAGAGAGAGATAAACAGATTGATAGCATGGGAGACTCACACCCAGTCAATCTGTTGTCCCTTTCCATTAATACCCAGCTATATGTACCATGTAGTTGAAATACATCATCTTGGTCCCAAGGAGGAAGGAGTCATGTCAGCTGTCGAAGACACTGGGACCATTCTTTCCAAACACTGACTCTTGGCAGAGGTCTTGGAGGAAGGCAGGCATAGACAGGTGCACAGACAGATTTAGACGAAGAGAGAGAGAGAGAGAGTGGGGGAAGAGGGAGTTAGGGAAAGGGAAAGATACAGACGGGTTGAAAGTAATCGGACAAGAAAGTAAGAAGACAGACACGGAGGCAGACAGAGGAAATCAGATGGGCTGGGACCAGACAGGATACTGCAGAGGGACTGGTTGGCAGACATCAGGGGGGCGGGGGGCGTTCCACCTGCTGAGGTCCTACGTGAAGGACATCTCCACTGTGTGTGTGTGTGTGTGTGTGTGTGTGTGTATGTATGTGTTGGTGTTAGTGTTAGTATTGATGTACTGTATCTTGTTTGGCTGTGTCCCCCGCCGTGTTTGTGTTCCCGGTGTTTGTTTATCTGTGCTTTTGGGTGTCTCACGATGTCTCTTCGAGTAATAGCAGTGTGTGCGTGCGGATGTGTGTGTGTATCGGCTTATCTGTGTTGCGTGAACTAAATATGTGTGCACCAGATGCCAAACATACCATGTGTTGAGAAAAACAAAACAAAACAGCTACACTAAGAGAATAAACAATGAAAGGTGCTTATAGTTACATATGTTAGTCATCCACTGCAGTAACCTTTCTGAGAGCAATGCAAATATTGTTTTACCTTCATTTTTGTAATTCAGCTTTGCAATCAAACAAACATATTTTATCCCATAATGTGAGACAACTGAAAGCAGTGTACCTGATGTAATAAGCAGATGTGGTTGTCATAGTTCCAAAGACGGTATATATTTGTTTAACTAGGCCTCTGTGTTAATGGCTTTCACATGTTCTTACACTAGGCTTAGCAAGAGGATGGCAAGTGTCTTCAGTGAAATAAGCTTTTATCCAATTACAGGTGTCATTCATTAGGATAGTGGTTCCCAAATTGGAGGCCTTGGAGTTGAATTGACCTGAGTCGCAGCAGGCGTTCTGACTTGTTAAACACAGGTGGACACACAGGGCTAACCAACAGCATCACTGATTTCCGTGTTGAATTGCTGCAATAAATAACAGACCCATCATTACACTTGTCCTTTTTCCTGCCACGATAAGTCACCACATCTGCTGTGAAGAAGGTCTGATTCATAAATAAAGATAAAGAAACACGAGTGCTCTGATGCTAGCAAGGCTTTTCGAGGTTCAGGTTAGCACGATTCATTCGGAAAGCAAAATGATAAGGCAATGACAAGTCCTAGATGGGCTTAGAAGTCTTTTGACAATAAAAGAAAAAGAGACGAATATAAAATGTTATTCTTAACTCGAGTGTCAATATAGCAGGAGACTCTGCTGTCTTTCGTATCTTCTCACAGAAGCATAACTTTAAATACATTTTTTGTCTTAATATGCACTGTAATATGCAAAGTTTTACTTTTATATCTATCTTGCATCTATTCCCTTTCTTTCTTTCTTTTTTTTGTATTTGGGATGCACAAATCCTTTTTTATTTCTCTAGTCTAGTGTATCATTGAGAGTATCAATGCTTCTTATCTTTTTGACTTCATCTGTGTACCTCACTGTGTGGATCTGATCTGGATCACTCTTCTGTTTGTCAAGTAACATACAAGGTATGAGGCAATAACTATACACAACACTTACACAAGTGGAGATTTTCATACAACGTATACACATGTACATTTTACTGTTTTAGAAGGTTTTTAAAGTTCCAGGGTTTATTGTTGTTATATCATAACAACTTTAACACAAAGAAAATGCCTTCAGTGTGAACTTTGATCGATGTATCATTTGCATCTATTTTCATTGTGTCAGTGCGTAAAAAGTATCCAGAAGCTACCACTTGTACACAGCCAGGGGTTAACCACTTTTTAATCACAGAGCCAGGCTTGGAGAAGTCTGTAATTCTGCAACTTGGGAAAGGAAAGCACCTCACAAGAAATTGCACTTCTGGAATATAAAGTCAATTCCCTATTACCCTGCAGTAAGTCTATCGACAATCCACTACAGGGTTATTGTGAAACACCAATCTTGTCCCCAGACTCTGTTAGTGGGGGAGTAATATGTCAGGATGCCAGTGGCTCTGCTTGAGCAAACCTCCAAGGGTCTTTATTGACTCCAAAGGAAGACCAGCAAATTTGGACTTTAAAGGCCCTGCACACCCGCACACTTACTGTATTTGAAATTTATTCTGGCTGATTAGACCTTAGGTTAAAATGGGGTGAATCTCTACTGGGAATTACCTAAGGTCTCTAAAATCCATGTGACAAAAAGAATGATGAAGGTGTAAGTTGTCTCATTCTGACCGGTGCAACATAAGTAACGGGAGTCTGGAAGATGTCTGTCAAGTGCATTGTTTTTTACTGAATTGTTGCATGACTTGACTAAAGGCGAGTGCAGTGATTAACAGATAACAGGCACCATCCTCTAATCAGCCTTGTGATTAGCTTAATTTGATCACTTCACGCATCCCGTCTCCCTTTAATGTTATTGACTTTAACTTGATGTCTTTGCTTGTAAGAACTCGCACGCTGTACTGTTGTTGGTAGACACAGTAGAACTTGTGTTCACAGGCAGACAAGGCAATCTTTTCTTCAAGAGTAGAATCTTCACATATGTGTAAAGTGTACAGGAGACCTTCATCCATATCTACACCAGCACCAGTCCATGCAGCATTTACCTTGATAGACTTAGCATCAGGACAGATGTATAGAAAACTGTCTTTATTCTTTTCCTGAAGCCCTGTTAGAAAGTAACTGAATATGGGTAGAGGTAGAGTAGCACAAAGGTGTTATGATGCTGTTCATTTCCATTATTAAAAGTGGCAAAAATGTCTAGACATTTAGAATTTACATTTTTTTTTTTGTTTTGTTGTTTGCATAAAAGCACTCCACTCACACGCTCATGTGCCTAATGTGTTAGCTACTATTACCTCTGAAACCAGTGATCATATCTGAGAAAGTGATTGCACATTAAGCCCAACAGCCATTAGCCCACTGTTCCCACTACTATCTGTTTTGCCAGGGATTTACTGTAGTTCCACTGTTTTGTCTCGCCACAAACACTGTTAAACATCCACATAAACAACACATAAAGTCCAACGGCTCCTTTCACTGGCAGCCCAGAGCCCAGAGCTGGCTGGCCTGCCTGCCTCCAGCCACAGTACTCTGGCTGTGTGGTGGCCCACTGCTGGGTATTATCTCCATCGCTGCCATATGCCTCGGTGCTGGGTCGTCTCTGGGCTGTTTGTCGACTTCTTCCTTCGCTGTGTCTTACTGATTCCCCCCTTCATATATCTCTCCCTCCTCTCTCTTTGTATTCTTCTCACTCTCTCCTTCCATCTCTGTCTCAGACACACATACAAACAAGGCCCGGTGACAACACACTCAGCAGTTATCTGTCTCTCTGCCTCTTTTCAACCTCTGTCTGAAACAGTTGCACACAGGGTAACAACATACAGCACGGTAGTTCTCCTTAAACATCATTCCTCATGGTTGTGATGTGTGTGAAATATGTGTGCCACTTAGGGCCTGTTTTGGGGGATCGTTTGAAAGCTAGTAGTGGAGCTGTTGTGTTGTTTTCAAAGCACTGTCTTATTATTATGTCATGTCACATTACCGTAAACTTGCTGTTAAAGGATATGGCTGGCGCTGCTCTATATTGACAACAAATCCCATAAAAAACCAAAGCCAGCAATAAATTGATCTTACTAACAAGCGTTTTCTGTGGAGCCAAAGCCTGATATATCTTATTCCTTTGTGCCTTACATCTCCGCTGTTGTCCAGAAACTATTAGAAATACATCAGTGAGCCACATTGCTGCACTGGATGACATGTTCCTTTATTACGCTCAACATGTGTACCTTTATTTTCCTCACTAATCCCACTGCTGTAAACAATCAAGGTGTATTAGCTGACAAACAACAACAAATACACCATTTACTCCTTTTTGAGTAATGTGCACTTTAACTTCAGTGCACAACTGTTTTAGGATATTACTTATTATTTTGAAAAAAAAAAGAAGATAAAACAATATATTTGTGACCTGTTTTTGAAGGTTTAAGTAGGAACAAATGTGCTTGAGGCTGAGTGCCATAGACACGGTAGTGGGAAACACTGAGACGACTAATGTGTTGTTGGTTTTCATGGCATTTGTTGCTACTAAGAAACATATAGTTTATAGTATAGAGCTTTATTTACTTACCTAACTATGTTTACTGTTTGTTTTTTTTATTTCACATCACTTCGCCTGCCTTGTAGATAACATAAAGTAGAAAGTAGTGCAGTTTTAACCCAACTATATTACATTTCTGATAGTAGTCTTTCACCTTGTAAAGATACAGAGTCACTGGAAAGTTGTCTTTTTCTCCATATAAATTTCAAATGTATTCACAAGGAGCAACAGTAGGCTTGTATCTTCTGCTCAACTTGATAAGTTCTGCAATACCCATGTGTTCTACAGGTGATGGCTGGGCAGGTAGTCAGTCACTCCCTGGGCTGGTTGGCCCTGAGGCTGGCTGTCTGCCTTTTTTATTCCGTTCTGAGAAACCTACAGGAGGTGTTGGCAAATATACCCGTGTGTGTGTGTGTGTGTGTGTGTGTGTGTGTGTGTGTGTGTGTGTGTGTGTGTCTTTCTTTCTCTGTGTGCGAGTATGTCTGTCTGTATGACCATGTCACGGGACAGCTGTGATTGATGTGCTACCTGTCCAGCCTGATTAATTACACTCCAGGTCGATGTTACGAGGCATACTCAAGTAGAATACATATATGTGCACGTACAGACACATGACAACTAACTCACAGGCTGGTAAAAATATGATGCAGACGTTGAACATGCTTAACGTCACTGCAAGCAAACATTAACGTAGCATACTGTATTCCCTTATGGATGCTACTGTACTACGCCTCATGCTAGTTATCACACCAGTAAACAGCTGTTATCATAGCTGTTTCATTCACCGTCGCTTTTACCTCAGTTTGGTGGCTTGCTTCCCTCCAGCTCTTCTTTTCACACCCACATCGGCAACACAGCTATCCTAAGTGATAAATAGGCTTCAATTAAGGCCCTGCTTTGTAGACTGCAATGTGTCATCTCTGCCCAGGTCCCCTCAACATTTATTCAATAAGGATTCAGCAGTGAGCAAGAGAGAGGGAGAAAAGACAAATGAATCCGAAAGATTCCAGGTCATGTTCGTCTGCTATCTGGAAAAGAGCTCCCCAATGATTATTGCATTGGCGTCGCCACGGCAGTTTAGCGTCGGTGTTGTATTCATCAAAACAGGCTTGAAGGCAGCTGAACGCGATTAGGTTATTTCTTGGCTAACTAATGACTATTATTCTTTATGACAGGAGATTCACTGTGTGTCTGTTTACTCAGTAAACATCCTCGGGCTCATTCCAGGACGAGAGGTTTGGTGCTTCTCCTGTCAACCGCTTCTGAACGGGAGGAAGAAACTTGCGAAATCTGAATTGAGATTTGATACATTTGTTATTGCACACAGATACATCTTCACACTTTAATTAGGCGTTTGTGGAATACCTAATGGGAGCTGAATTGAAACGATTGGTTTGTTTGATTGCTTGTTTCCATCTCTCTTTCTAGACTAAGACAAATGTTGTGTTGGTGATGGATATGGAGCTAAAGAGAAGAACTAGGGTTACCTGTCTCTCCTTTGGCTTTAAAATGCTCATTACTGTGGCTGGGTGCAAAGCAACGCAGGTCACCTTGGAGAGAATTGCTTTTCTGTAACATTTGATTAAGGACCCACTATGTCTTGTGCCATTTTGAATACCATGCAACTTTGTATCAACCAAGCCCAACCTGACATTTCAGGAGAGAGAGCGCCGTCATATATTTATGGTGTTGAAAGTAGTGAGACATCATGAGGCCTGTTATCGGCTAAGTTTACAATCTGCCTTTGTAACAGTAAAAAAAAAGATCTAATGTTTTAATTGGTATACAAACTGAACTGGGGTCTGTAGTTTTAATCAAGAGAAATGTGATTTTGATGAGTTAACTCTTACTGATTTTCTGGCATGCATGTGTATGTGAATGTATCTCTGTAAGCGTGTGTGTGTGTGTGTGTGTGTGTGTGTGTGTGTGTGTGTGTGTGTATGTATGTGTGTGAGTATGTGAGTATGTGAGTGAGTATCCCTCTGATAGATTCATTAGATGAGGCCCTTGGTAGATTGCTTCCTGCCAAAGTAACGAATGAACTGTTCTCTGTGGAGAACTTAAGAGGAGAGATGGGAAGGGGAGGTTAGGGGAGTGGAGGGGAGGAGAGGGGAGGAGGCCGAGAGGGATCAGGTAGTAGAGGAAAGTTGAGGAATGGATCAGTAACGAAGCAAGGTGTGGAATTAAAAGTGGAGTGGATGGTAAAGGGGGAAGAGAGGACATTTGGGGAGATAGAGAGGGCGAATTAACTGAGGCTCTTTGCCAGAGAAAGCTTTGATTGGCTAATTTTGCATTATCCCTCACTCGCTACAGTCGGTACTCCTTGTTCCCAGAAGTTGGGAGAGATGGGTTTTGTGATCTGTAACATTTATATGGATGGATAGGGGTGGTATTGAGAGCTCTGTGGCTGTGTATGTATTTGTGTGTATGTCTGTGAATAGACACACTTGGAAATATTATGCAGCCTGAGTTCCCCCTGCCCATCTGTTCTCTGCGTGTTCCACTTGCATCTCAGCTTGGCTTGTTTTTTGGTTTCATGTCCCCCTGCAGGCAGTCATTTAAAGACATGCATCCATGTGTCTCTAGCTCACCTCTGCTGCATCCACTCAGGGTGGTTCAGCTCTGTAAGTGAATTGACCTATGAGCCCCCTCTGTGTGGGCGTATTTCCCATTTCACTGGGCGCCTCATTATGTTGGAAGAGGTGACTCGAGGGAGGAAGACAGGTTTTTGGGAGCAACATCCCTTCTGGCTGTGCTTCATAGAATTTTCTTGGCAGATAAATTTGTGTTTTTCGTAGTGTTTGTTTTTCTTTCCTCTCACTCTCGATTGCATTGTTCCATCACAATAAATGAAACCGCCGTGCTGAATACAAATCTTGCATTTTAATCGAGGGTTGTGCCTCTACGCTACGAATTACCCAATTTTAACCGATTTGTTAGGCAAGCCCGAGGTCTGAGCTCAGTGTTAATTATCTAAACAATTAAAGGACCAGTGTGTAGGGTTTAGTGGCGTCTAGCGTTGAGGCTGCAGATTGTAACCAACTGAATACCCTTCCCCTCACTCCTCCCTTTCCAAGTGTGTAGAAAAATCTACGGTGGCCTGCAGGTAACGTAAAAACACCAAAGGCCCCCTCTCTGTGTTTGGTTTGTCCATTCTGGACTGCTGTAGAAACATGGCAGGCTCCATGTAAGAGCACCCGCTCCCTGTATAGATATGAAGGGCTCATTCTAAGCTAACGAAAACACAATAAATCATATTTTTCAGCTAATTATACACTAATGAAAACATAATTATTAATACTATGTTCCATCTCTGCAAATAGAGGCCCCTAAATCCTACATACTGGTCCTATAAATATATGTATGTCTGTCGTTGTATGTGTAGAAGAGGGCAAGGTGAGGACAAGCCTTTTACCAGCTTTGCGAATCTTTATAACACATTATAATAGTATGAGACAGATTTTATTAGAAGTTGCTTAAGTGGGAATCAGAATAGGTCACTGGCTGCAGGATACCTCAGTGCTGATAACAAGAAAATTGATCTTTTAGCAGCTGCAGAAGCTAGTAGCTGTTAACTTTAGGTGCATTTTAGACATTCATTCATTAGCCATGTTGCTTTTCCTTTTAGGGTCACAGGAAGGCTGCAGCCAACCCCAGCTGGCATTGGGCGTGGGCGGGCCTGGACAGGTTGCCAGTCTATCACAGCGCTGACATATAGAGACAAACAATCATTCACGCTGACATTCACACCAATTTAGAGTAGCCAATTAACCTAGTGTGCATGTCTTTGGATTGTGGGAGGAAGCCGCAGGAAACCCACGCAGACATGACGAGAACGTGCCAACTCCACACGGAAAGGCCCCACTACTGTGTAAGCACAGGACACCTATAGACACTACTGCCTAAAGATGAGTTTGAAATTTAAATGTGAGAAAACTGGTGAATAGTGGAGAGACCACATAGAAGCAGTAGATAATACATATACATAGGACGGTTCTGGCTGCAAAAGAAATTCCATTTCACAGACATTTCAGTTCTGTGTTTAATTAGATTAAACCAGTTCAGTCTGTTCAGCGCTTCTCCCAGTGATGCAGACCCTCCAGCCTGACACTGTTTGTGAGTTCTACAAAGCCTTTTAGTTGTCCAACTCTCCAGTTCCAATTCATCATACATCTAGTCCTGCTCCAAGAATTTTCAAATTCACTGCAGCACTACAGTGCATTGTGAGGCACTGTGAATGAATGTTGCCTGTTGCCAGTCTTCTATGCCTCCTACATATTTCTCTCTCTCTCTCTATCTATCTATCTATCTATCTATCTATCTATCTATCTATCTGTCCAGTGTATACATATATATAGTAGCTATTATATAGTATATTATATATATATATACTGTATACACACACATTTGCTGTAGTAATAACCAGGGGTGCTCTCTGCCCATAGTGATGTATGGTTCCTTGTTTCTTCATACAATCATTGCTGTTGGCCAGTGTGATGGACAGTGACAGAGGCCAGGGAGATCCGTCCTGCTGAGACCACGATTCATCACAACCTTTACAGACACTTTCCTCTCTGGTATTGAGCAAGTGGCAGTCCCCCTAGTAAGTATCTGGCCATGCTGGGCACATGTGTCACTGAGAGGCAAACCACAAGGAAAAGACATGATAAATAAAGATATGACAGCAGACAATATGCAATTCCCCCAGGCACCCATTTCTTCTTCCCACAGGCATGATGCTTGTGTTTTTGTTTTTTTGATCCAGTCTAGACATTGTGGTTGTGTGTGAAATGTCATTTTTCTCTAGAGAAACAGAGGGCTGTCTTATAATGATTGCTAGACATCAGCACAGCTTTTAGTTTTTGGCTTCATTGCAGCATAACTTGAGTTTCATTTCGTCAAATGTTTCCCCAACAGAAGGGAGTCCACAATTATTAGCATGTTCTAATGTGAATCACAGAATTGTGTGGTATAAATTGTGTATGTGTACGTGTGTGTGTGTGTTTGCATGCTCTATTGAGCGGGGAAATGTGCCGCTGTTGCAGGCGTACTGCTCCTATTCTTTCTGGCTGCGTTTATGACCTTTTTAAACTTCCAAACATCCCTCCAGCAGTTTGTCATGACCTCAGGAACATGATAGACCAATGAGCACACCTACTGAGCTGTTGGTGGCTTTTGGGTAAACAAGATCTGATACTGCTTGTGTAAATGTCTACAACAGCAAAGTTAGTGATTACTCATGTGCTTGTACATAAAGGTTGTCTCAGGCCTTTGACTTCATTTTTTTTTTTCTGAGAAGGAGAAGTTGGTAACAAGGTTTCTTTGTGCCTCCGACTCTGACCTCAATAGAAGTGTGGGATGGCACAAGCTTGTCTCATAGAAGTTACACTTTTATATATATATATATATATATATATATATTACTTGTTTTTAATCTCTTGTTTAATTGGTAACAATAATAATCACTGGCTGAATTATGTTTTAAGTCAAAATGAATGAAGTGCAACAGCAGCAGAAAAATTGTTTTATAGTCAGGTCAATACGTTCTCTACAGATCAGTACAGAACACTCAGCATAGATTTTTTTTTTCCTCTTCATTCAACTTAGGCACTAGGGTTGGGCAAATGGACTATGGCATCATGATCCCCTCCCATGTTAGCATGCTAGCACACTGACATTAGCATTTTACTCAAAGCATCATGCTGTTGCCTAGTACAGCGTCACAGAGCTGCTAGTGTGGCTGTAGACTCTTTGTTGTACTCAAAAAAGGACTTGGAGAAAAAATCTCACACAAGTCAGAACCTTGGCAAAAGCTTTCTTCACTCAGCAAATAGATTGTGGGTGTTGGTAGTCATCTTGTGTTTGCTTAAAATACAATCGGCGTCTCTTGTAGACAAATGTAACTTAGCCTTTAGACAGTCAAACAATACACAGACTAGAATATCTTTAACTCTAACCACAAACAAAATCAGATTATGCAAGTGTCCTCATCCCCATTATCTCTACTGATGTATACAACATGAAAAAAAGACCCTTTAAAGGAGGCGTTCTGCATTCTTAAAACCACTCAAGGTCACATCCTGATCTTTTATATTCCCAGCTACAGTCAGTGATGCGTCCTTTTCCGTCCAAATCACTTTGAGGACTCAGGCATGGATATGGATAAAAGTTAACCCCACATTTAAAGCAAACAAGCATTTTCACAAAGCAAAGTCTTTTCATCAAAGAGAAAAAACACTTTTTTTTTCCTGTAACAAACTCTTTGAAAGCTCATGTTGGAAAAAGTGTAGACTCAGCAAAGCTGTCAGCTGCTTTCACATGGCCTGTTTGCCCTACTTGTTTCTGAGGCGTCTGTAGAATGAAAAAAAGCTTTAGAGGAGAGAGTATCATCTTTTAAGGCATGTGGTGTTGTGTGTGAACATGTACATATTAAATACGTTACTGAATTTGTGGAAGTGGTGCATTTTATTTTGTGTTTCACTTGAAAACACTCAAAAATCTCTGACTTCCATTATAAGGCTGAACATCACTTAAAGCTATCGAGCTGTATTTATGACTATATTTATCAGTCTCTCTATTCATGTTATACCACTCATACCCTCATCCACCTTCACTCATTGCACTTATTTTAATTGAAATGCCATCATGAATAATTCCAAATGGCTGTTGTAGAAGGACATTTGGCTCACCTCACATGTGAACACCCTCGAATGAATGACTGGCAGCTGTGTGGATCAGATGGTTATTTATTGATGGCGATGGCAAGTGTCTTCAAAATGGCATTTGCCATGAAAAAGCCAGTGCTGGCAGCAGCTATGGAAGAGGGGGCTGAGACATGGTTGGAGTAGCAATGACTTATCTGAGTGACAGGGGAGAAGAGGAGAGGATAGTGGCGCTGGATAGCTCCCACTTCAGATTGCCTCCTCAACGCAATTTATTTCTAAGTTTGATTCAGCCTAGTGGGATCCAGGCAGGCCATTTAGCTGGAGCCGGATACACATTCCCTTACCCTTCCGTCTGCCCATTAATCTAGGTTACTCCTGAATTTATTTGTTGGTTTCCTAATGTTTAGAGACCACTTGTTAGCAAGACATTTCCTCGTGTTTCCATGGTGGGAAAATGGCATTTTAAGGGAAGCAAGTCTCTCTCATGTAAGGAAGTGTGGAAAAACATGCAGAGCTTTATCTTACAAACACAGACACACGCAGACTCTTATCACAGAGAATCACTTGGTCGCAGATCAACCAAGCTTACCAATGCTTTTTTTTTTTTTTTTTTTTTTTTTTTTCTTACTCCGATTTCATCTGTAAAGCTATGCAGCCAGGCGGCGCAGCCAGCCACCAGAGAGGTCCAGTTTGGCAAGCCAGTTACTATAAGGCCTTACGGGCAACACGTAAATCAGGTTACTCAAACAGAGACTCAAGCAGTCATGCGTCTTGCCGGCCAGACAGTCAGCCAACCAGTGAGCCTACTGAGGACGCAATGATTGTCGAATTCTGCTGTTTGATTAACTGAGATGAGAAGTTGTACATTGTGTTATTATGTCTGTCTATTTTTTGCAATAAAATAAAAAACGTAGATTCAATTCAATTACGAGGCAACCGACATAGGCTAATCTTAAATTAGTACTGACATTGTTTCATCATTCATGGTGCCTTCACTGCCTCCTGGAGTGACAAGTTAACAGGTGACTTCACCTTTTTTTCAGAGCTTTTCTTTACGTGGTGTCAAATCTAAAATGCTTCATACATGACTTCTCATCTGATTTGGTTATCTATATGAGCTGTCTGGGTTCCTCCATGTTGCATTACTGACATTACTGAGAGGGCAACAGGACATGCTATTATCAAAGTGGATGTTACTCCCCCTGAACTGGGCACTAGTCGTGCTTATACACTGTAAATTAGACAGTTCTACCCACTGGCCTGCGATCTTGGTTTGTGTTTGGTAATGAGGTATCACAGCCACCGCAGTCGACCAAACGGCATGGAGGTTATTCTTTGTTCAGTCTGTCCCTACCTGCCCGGTACAGCAGCTAATGTTAGCTGTTCAGTTAAGAAACACAAACAGCAGGAGAGGATGACTTCGTGTGCTTTTCTTTTTCGACTATCAGAGTGGAGGGCAGTGCTATATTTAGTTAGAAACAGTGTGTTGCTGTATTGGACAACCTGTATTTTCTTCTTCTTTTAAAGTTATTTTGGGGATATTTTATACCTTTATTTGACAGCAGCAGTGAAGAGAAACAGGAAACGTGGGGACACCGGGGACCTGTTGCTCAGGGCTTTTATACCCATGTGGTACGCACCCTAACCACTCAGCTATCAGGTCACCTCTGATAGCCTGTATTTTTTTTAACCTGTATATTTATGACAGCTTTGCAAGTGGTTCGGGTCTTTTGTAATTCTTGCTAAACTCTAATACACATTAAGTCTTAATTCATCATATAATACATATTAGTGTTTCAGGTAAAAAAAATCTATTAAAATAGTATAGAGTTGACCACAAGCTTGAAGTATTATTTCTTTCATGTCTGAACAATCATGTTGAACTCGGAATGATAAGTGACTACCCTATAGTGGAATTAGAAGAGGAATATAGTCAAAATGTTTACCAACAGATGGATAAATGGACGGTTCCAACCACAGTTAGACAATATGATGACACATACTGTGATGATATACATTTTTCTATATTTTGCCATATCGTATATAACAAGGTAGCTGTGCCTTAAATCGCTATATTAGATGATGATGAAAATTAATGAGCAGAATTGTTAATATAATATGTATCTTAATATGTCAGGTATTTAATTAGCAGGATTAGCCAAAAACAGTCACTCCCATCTGGCTAGTTAGTTTTCTCAATTAATTCTAATTGCTTAAAGGATTATTTTCCACATTGCCTGCTCATCGTTCCACTTGTGTGTGTGGTTGAATGGGTGAAGGGGGGTCATGAAATTTTGACAATAGAGAATGATGGAATATGGACGGATAATATTACAGGTAATACAAATGCAAGGAAATAAATACAGAGCACCAGATGGTGAAGAAAGATGACTTCCTCTGGATTTACCATCCCCCCCAACACTCGTGCGGATTCACGCACGGACCTAAATGTATGCGATGCATCAGATGCCACCATTAGACACACACAGGAACGTGCACACAGACATCCACACACAAGCCTTCATTAGCTGTTCTCTCATCATTGTTTACCCTGTGCAGAGGCGGGGATGCTCCACTGCTTTTCACATCAATCTGCCACAGCAGTAGCATCACACTCCCTGCCTCTTCTCTTACTCCCTCCCCCTCTCTCTCGTTTATACACACACACACACACACACAGAAACACACACTTCATACACTGTCGCTGTGTGTTGCATCATCCCCAAGTTCTCCCTCCAATGCCGGCAGGAAAGCACATACAGTACACAAATACAAGCAAGTTACTGGAGCAACACTTTCTGTGCGTTTCATTACTCACAGCAGAGGTTGCCTTACACACCAACACACACTGACACACACACACTCAAGCAAAATGCCCTTAACCCTGCCAGCCTGTTTGTGGCAGATGGTGGAAGACCCACAGCTTCTGGCGCCGCTCTGATCTTGCTGGGAGGAAAGAACCAGATAAATGAACAGGTGATGAAAGAAAGAACCAGTTTATATGAAATGGAATTGAAATGGATGACCATGGAACATAGCCCTAAATGTGGGAGAGGACTAGTAGGAAAAAATGTCAACAATGAAACAAAAAAGAAAAGAAAACACTTGTCACTTGATAGCACACAGTTGCAAATGAAACTTCCTATCCATTATGGATTTTTTTGGCCTCTGTTTTCAATTTCCTCTTCTATGCCCACCCACACTCCAACATCCCTTCTGTCATATACAACACCGCTCTCAATGAAACCAAGTGGTGGCAGTATAATAGAAGAATACATTTTCAGCGTTGTAAATGGAAGAGAATGTCATAGTTTCTGTGTAGAGCATTTTCTAAAATTCTGAACTATTTTGGAAAGTTTGTATATAAGCAAAATAGACCCTGCTCTTTGGCATGTTCACAATAATGGCCTGATAGATCATTTTGTAAATGTTCAGAATTAGCTCATAGATAGATAGATTTACAAAAGATTCAGAAACTCTGATACGGTCCATTAACAACCTTTCCACCACCTTTGTCTGCCTGTGTTGAAACAGAATCATGCTTTATGTGAAACAATATGTATTGAAAGTTTGTTATTACTGCAGATAAACAGCTAGTTTTATCCAGGAACCACAAACAGATTCCTAATCAGGAGGGTTTATTGTTATGTTTACTTTCAATCTCACAAGTGCTTAAAACAATTTTTGGAAAATTGAAGTTTATATGGAAAGTGTTTTTTAAAAAAAAAAAAAAAAAAAAGGCCACGCTGCTTGCCCTCGTATATGTTTTCATTCTGGACTTCATAATAGATCAATTATCTCAATTTTCTGCTGCGGAGATTGTAGTGTCCTCCCAGGTGAAAAATACAGAAATTTTCTTTGCAGCCTTGTTGTTTTTCCACTTGCTAATAGAATCTGCACTACTGAAAATGAAATTGGTGTTGCATACAGTACAGAGGAGAAAGTCAAAGGACACAGGTCATTAGGACAGAAAATTTACAAAAAGTCAGTAGCATACATGATGGTTAGACTACACACCTGATGCCGGTTTGTAGCATGAAATGTTTCCTTGCTTTGTCCATTTAAAGGCCTGTCTGTCGGCATACAGACATGTTGAGTATCTTGACGATGTTTGTCTCTGTGTAGGAAAAAAGTTAATTGACCTTGTCAATTAATGGCATAACAACCAATTTCAAAATATGTAAAAAAAAAAAATAAAAAAAAATTTGAATTTTAGAATAAGAGCAACGACGTGTTTGATTAACCTTTGGTTCTCAGTTTTAATATATTCCATGATACCATTTTAAACTCAGAAACAGCCCCACTCCCTGTGATGTTCAGTGAATGATATTGTGCTGTTGAGGGGAACCACTCACATTTGAATTTAGAGTGTATTAATGTGATGTGGCACACCTTTCAAAGCTAAGCCCAGGGTTGACCTTATGAAATGGAGTTGTCGATGGGGACAAATGATCTTTATTTGTTTGTGGAAAGGGCGACTGGAGAGCAACAATAATAGCTCTCCTGCTGTTTCAATAATGATATAACAGCACATCTGTAAAACTCAGGCTACTTTGCCCAGGTGAAGAGTTACCAAGCTCATGAGCCATGACCAGCATGCTCTTCTCATTTTTATCACGCACAGGGATGCATTTACTTACTTTTCTGTTTGATAGCTGATATTTAAATTGTCCTAACTTACATGCAGCGGCCTTCATCATATGGATAAACCACCATCACATTTAGTCAGTTTTATGAATCAAAAAGAAGATTGAGTAATCTGAAGGTTAGAGTAGCTGGTTTGAATTCCTGGAATGCAAGAAACTCTCGGCAGGAAAAATGAAGGACTCTAATCCCAAAGCAATAAGGGCAAAGTTGCCCTTCAGCGAGGCAATTAGCTTTACATTTCCTCAGTGGAGATATTTACAAGGCAGCGACAGACGATTCCAGTTCATAGCCTACAGTATCCATGAATGCGTCGTACATGGTGAATGTGAAGTAGGTACTAAGAAACTAAGTAATTAAGTAAACTTAGTGTCTATTACACTGCAAAACTGTAGTTACAAATTGCTTTATAGAAGGCTGAAATTAAGGAGAGAAAAATAGAAGAGACAGAAAACAGATTGTATAAAAACATGCACATAAAGTTTACGAACCACAAAATGAAGTTAAAAGATCTTGAACAAACCAAGGAAAAGTGGTTCTACATGTGCTTTCTAAAAATATGTTTCTCTGAGAAAGGGGCTGTTCCAAAGTCAAGGAGCAACAACAGACAAAAGTTAATCAAAAGCAGGCATTAATTCTAACATGCATGCAATGTAGAAATTTGTCAGCTTGTCTCCACTATCATAATTAAGGCATAAATATATATCCAGGGTTACTGTCCGTAGCTGCTGTACTCATTATACCAACAAGCCCTGTGCATTCACCTATTTACCACAGTGAAAAGATTCAAAGATCAGATACAGAGCTAGTGCTGAGCTAAGTTATTCATAGCGTGGATTTGGGCATTTTGCCATGAAGTAATTAGCAGAAGAAGCAGTAGTGTTTCTTTTCATTTAAAAAAATAATAAAAAATTTGAATCAACAATATGCAACCTACATTTGAGAAATAACACCATTAAATATGCTGTTGTAGGCCAAATGAGCCACCTCTCTCAGATGGTACATCCAGGCTGTAGCTATCCTCTTGCCAGGCAAAATGATACTTTGCATCAAAGAACAAATAATAGGCCATGATTTAAAGACAACACATTGATGCAATGGAGGTGGGTAATTGTTGGCTTAAAACAGAAGAATATCACGAATGCATGTATTGTAAAAACCCATCAGTCAACCGATCACTGACCATTTACCACTCCTAAGAATGCTGTCTCTCTTCCCACCTTTACATTATGATTTACTAAGAATATTTGTATTGCAACCAGGATGTCCCATTGTAAGTGTCACTCCCTGTCACTCCACTCTGCAGTCAGTATGATTTTTATGTTAGTACTTAGTGCAGTAGGTGCTGTCGGTCAAACCAATCAGTCAGAGAACCCTGCTGTTATGGTCGTGGTTGACGTGTTGTTCTGTGACCCCTCCGCTCTTGTCTGCTCATGCTTAGCCCTCATATATCACTGATACTGCACTAACATTGCTGGACATGAGGACTCGGCATTAGATCACATGGGTTTTACACACTGCACTGACAGCGGCTGAGTGGATGGCTCAGAGGAATGACCTGACTCCATCTGTGCACGCTGCACCATGGTTTAAAGTCTCTAGTAGCAGCATCACTTCAGGAAAAGCTGCAATACACACAAAAAGGGATCCAGCGGGTCAGTGGGTCGGTTTAAGTGCTGTTTGTCTTGAATATTTACACATTGTTTGTCCCAGACTGCATCTGTTTACGCTCATAATGACACCGACACGCATGTTCACTATTTTGTTGTACAGTTACCAGTACTCGTAAGAGACAAGGAAACAAACTTTTCATCTAGTGCCACCATTAGGTTGACATTTGGGGTTCAGAGTGAAATATTGTGACAACTAGTAAAATGATTGCAATGAATTTTTCTTTTCCCCGGAGGATGAATCCTAAAGCTGATCCCCCAACTTTTGATCTAGTGTCACCATTGTTAGGGATAAAATCTTATCATCGATGGTTGAGGTTTTCAGAGAAGGAAAGACCACTGGAGCCCTGGATGTCTTACGCCGAAGATGTTTATTGAGCTCGGCCGAGGAGAACGGAGGAATCATCAATACAAGCAAATGTGCATGATATCACCTCAATTCTGATGAGAGTCTCTGAGTCTTTCCTTTAAGTAGCTTTAAAGAATGCCAAAGATAGTCTATTCTCCATATTTGGTATTATATCTCAAAAGAATGGGGAGACAGGGATGTGTGAACAATTGATTTATGCACGCCCAGGTGCAAGTCATAGAATGCCAGCCACTTGTTGCTGGACATCCAAGGTCGTGCCCCATCTGTCGACGCCAAGGCTGACCAACAGAGTTCAGGCTGACCCTTCACCCTCAATCAGTCAGGGACATACAGCTTAGAATCAGCATTCCCTCACAACCATTAGAGCTATTAACTGTCTGATGGATAACAGTGAAATTTGCTCCAGATGTGGAAGGTCTTTAGAGGATACATTGTCTCAGAGGACAAGGGCTTAATTTGTGCCAGACAGGATTTGTGACAGGCACCTATTTGATTGGATCCAGCACCTCCTTTGTCACTGTCAAAAGTTGTTAATACATTTTTTTTTGTAATTTTTATGTTAGCTGTTCTGTCATTCTTTAATTTCCCATTGAGGTAACTTAAATCTTTTGTTTCCCTTTTTTGGATGCATTTAGATCAGATTTAATTAAAAAAAAAAAAAAAAGGGAGAGAGAGGCGTTAATCATTCAGCTTGTGCAGCACTGTTTGTGTGTAGGTGCTGCACTGTGATAAAACAGCGGAGGAGTTTGATAGACAGAAAGACAGAACACGTCCCTTAGCTCGGTTTCTTAGCCTGCTTGCTTTCCGTGGTTGTAAGCAGAACTTTTGGCCCAAATTATTTAGTTTTTACCAGCCCCGTCAGTGTCTTTACCATCGCCCTCTGTATGCTTGTCATTTGAGGTGGACAACGTGTGTGTGTGTGTGTGTGTGTGTGTGTGTGTGTGTGTATCCACATGATGCAGTTAGTAAAGCATCAAACTCTGAGACCATATTTTGATTACGGTCTGTTAAGCTGGAGCATCACATGGTGATTTTAGTGAAACTAACTAGGTGCAGTGCAGCAGATATTAAGGCCTGTTCACGTAGAAAGAGTTCAGATGTGTTTTTGATGTCTGTCTCTCGTCAGGAAATGTATCAGTTCACACTGTCCGTGAACACACTCTGCTCCGGGAACCCCACCGTTTTTTTTTAATGCTTCCAATCTATTTTTTTTACCCTCTGGTGTGCTTAGAGAAGCATAAAAACACACATCTACTATTTATGTGTTGTCAACTTTTTTAATGATATATGTGTAATGACTGAACTGGCTCCTGGTGTCTCTGTGAGCTTTCTGGTTTTCCCGCCCTCCCCTAGCAGGCAGGTCAAATCAATTACATCAATGGATCCTTACATTAAAAAACATTGCTGATTTCTCCCTGTTGAGCCCACGTGAAAGCTGTTTATCTGTAAATGTCTGCTTTCAGTCAGCCCGATGAAGACAGTTTGTTCAGCCACTGTCCCCTCAGCTCCTCTGTGCTGCTGTGCTGGTCCTGATGAGACATGCCGAACGTCCGTTCAGAGTCGATGTGAATTGAATGGACTGAATGCTTCAATAGCGCTTACTCGTCTCTCACGTCTCGCTTCAATGTGGATTCCCAGTCAGACTTTTGATTAATGTTACATTCAGCCGCTGCAACAGCTGCACAACTTTGATAATCTACTTCTATGGCTCTGTCTCAATGTAGCCTTGACCTTTGTGCCATACATGAGCATATTAAAACTATACAAATGGAAGCTGTAAATATAGAGTACTGGAGTATGCTCTATAGCCCTAAAGCAATGAGAAGGTTCTTTCTTCAGCAGCTTGCGTGGTATATAAACTTTATGCAAGAGTATACTGTAGTGGTAAAACTCCCCTTCTGCTATGACAGTTGCCCTCCCCTCTCTGGAAAGATGCCTGGAGCTCCTACCCTCAAATGGGAGGATGCTTTGTGTTTCATTATACAATTCCTTAGGACACCTCTTGGTTATTCTGAGCGGTGTAATCTCCCGCTCTCTCTCTGATATTCGTGTACAGTAGATACAGCAGTTGGCCGCCCACTCACTTTTAGAAACTGTCCTCAACAATTACTAACTTCAGTGAGAGTGTACTGCAGGTACCAGTGTTGTGGGTATGATTGACAATGTAGCACATCACAGCCTTGC
Organism: Seriola dumerili; assembly: GCF_002260705.1. NCBI lineage: Eukaryota > Metazoa > Chordata > Actinopteri > Carangiformes > Carangidae > Seriola > Seriola dumerili. Next base: position 355,435 of record NW_019174664.1, read on the forward strand.
ACTAAAACAATATCTGTCACACACCTTAGATTTGCAGCAGTGAGACAGACACCAGATGACTTACCACAGTCACAGGCTGTCAGCTCAGCTCAGCTTAAAGTTTTCAAAAAGTCTCAACAGGAGGTCTTTTCCCTACTGGCTACGCTATTGATGCTGGGGTACAAGAACCTTTGTTCTAGTGCTTTGTCTTTGTTATTTCACAGGGCCAGAGTGTGTATGCAGATGTACTGTACTGATGTTTTTGGCAGGTTAGAACTCAGTGTTTTACACAGCATTATAAGAAGAGCTTATTTCCAGGACACTCTGCAAAGGCATTACTGATTATATATGTGGGATGTCACTTCAGGGATTTCAATGTCAGTCAGAAAATCAGTCCACCACTTTGATCCAGACAGAACAATCAGAAACTACATATTGACATTAAATTTGTACACACATTCCCTGGAGGATGAATGCTAATGATATTGGTAATCATCCCCTGACTGTCTTCTAGCATCATCAAATCCAGGTTTTAATTCAGAGGTCACAAATACGTGGGCCGTGGTCCGGATCCAGACGCAGACCCAGATGCCTTATCCATCCTTATCCTATATTACATTTTGATGGCGCGTGTCTATTTTAACCGGCACAGCTTTTCTAGCCTTTTATGGCACTTGTCATTTGATGCTATGCAGCTAATCATTGCAACTCGAGCCAGAGAGTGAGATGGACACACACACACACACACACACACACACACACACACACACACACACACACACACACACACACACACACACACACAGTGAGAGACAACGTTGGAGAAATAAGTTTGGAAAGTGGGATGGGAGAGGGAAAAAAAGAGAAAGGACTTGTTAAAGCTGTTCAGTTGTTAAATGTGAAATGAGACTGTTGGTTAACTGTTGGCGTTAAACATAAAGGAGAAAAATGGAAAGTTCTGCACTTTTTATTTCACTTTGTAAAATTAAGCGCTTATAATTTTTCAAAAATTCCCCTCTTATGTAGTTATTACTTATTAAAGTCAGTATTTTCCTTGACATGCTAAAAAAATATAACTATTATTATAGCAGAAATAAATAAATAAATATATATATTTATACAGTATATATATACATGTACACACACACTCTGGTTTACGACTGAAGCACTGGCACTGCTCCACACAGCCTCACAGAGACACTGGTTTGGCTGTGAAGTTGTTTTACCATTGGTTTCCTCATTTTAGAAGGAATATTGACACATTGTTCAAGGCTCAATAGATTTCAGTGTCGGTCAGTCAGTCAATCCACCACTTCGGTCCATATGAAAATATTTCAATCGTTATTTAATCAATAAACAGCACCAGTAGGTCAAAGTTTTTACTTATTCAGTGAAATATCACCACATCTATCTGGATGGATTAGATGGATTTTGTGAAGACATTCGTGGTTCCTAAATTCCTCCCTCTGTCTTCTTTAATCAACCACATCTTCTTGGCATAGGTTTGAATTACAGGTTATCCATACTGAAACATGCCAGTGTGATTTGTCTTTACAATGGAAAGGTCACTGTTGGATCAGGACAATGATTTACAGTTCAAGCAATGGACTAAACTGATTATATGCAAATTAATTTGTCAAATAAAACCTCCCAACTACTCGATGAAAAACAGGTTTGTCATTCCCTACAGAGCCTGGTTATGATTAATAGTGTCACTTCTGCTGATAAATGAGACATTCTGTTTTTGAAGATAATTGAAAATTGAAGCAAGGCAGTGAGATGCAGCATTTAATACACAGGTGTTGATGCCATGCATGAATAAGATTTAGAGCAAAACTTAATTTTAATTTAATAGCTATTGAGTAATGCTGTTTGATTTGTTGCACCAGCTTACCTTAAGATAAATTTAATTACTTTAGTAAAGCATTTCATTGAAAGGCTCTTTGGTTCGCCTCAATTTATAAGGTATTTTTTCACTATTATAAAATGGATAGTGCTGTTGGCTCACAGTGTCTGTATTCATTTTGTTTAATGGTTTGTAGATTTATTAAAAAGCAACTACTTTGCATGAATTGGAGTTTGCTGTAAAGATTAACATCATACAACTAATGATAATATTCAAGGTGAAAAGGGAGAAAGGGATCAAACTGTATGCTCAATACTTGATGGCACTAAGCTAAAGGTACTTTGTCTCCTGTTTTAGGAGCTGAAAAAACTGAAAAATAGCTAAATCCCTCACTGGAAAGTACATAGATGTATTTTGTTTAATGAGTAACTTAACAGCAAGCTGAAAAGAACTGTTTAGATGTTCTTTTCACCCCCAACAAGTGAGCTTGTTTGGGTTGCACTTTGCACATCTTGAACACAATTTTTATGTCACTACGGCAATATGACAGCTTGAAGGCCGGCTATGATTTCTGCTTTTTTTTAAGTGGTTTTAAGAGAGTAATATAATAAAGTCATAATATTACTTTTACCTCCAGCACCTTCACAACAGTACAAGTCCGGCAGCGTTCCTCTCAGAATGTACCAGTTTCTACTGTATGTGTCTGACCAATACGAACAGTGGTTACTCCCCCTGACCTCTTCCTGCCACCCTTCAGCTCATTTTCTGGCACCATGCTAAGTGTGGGAAGCAGAAACGCCACACACATTACTAAATGGTGTAATTACTGAGACATTTTACACTAATGGCCTATCTAGACAGTATGGATGTACTGGTAACACTTTTGTTTCTGCTGATAACAGCTGTGCTAAGCTTCAATATCAGCTCCACAGTGGGTCACTGCGTGGTGACAATAGGGTGAAAGAAATAACATATTTATATGGTTGTCCGATTAGCTACAGTAAGATTCTGGCAGCTAAAACAGTTCAGTGCTAGGTTAAATTACATATATTTGTGACTGATGTATCACTAAGGTATCTGTTTATCCATTTCATAAACTGCTATATAACCACACTTCATAATGTTGATTCAGTACAGCATTGAAATCTTGATGAAAATATCATTTATACTTATATACATTATATTGACAATTGGCATCAATAACAGTGTCACTGTCAGACAAATTGCATGTGTTTCAGCTGTCATGTTATCAGTAAGCTGTAAAACCAGCAGCATAAAGCAAAGCAGCACTCCTGGTGTTGAAGATATGACACAACACACTGACCTGCAAAACAGCCAACCTACCTGTTAAAATAGAAAAATTAAATATGAAAATAAAAAATGTCAGAAAATAGTGAAAAATGGCCTGCTCAACAAGAGTTGACTGTATAACAAAGACTTTGAAGTCCAAACATACTCAGCAAATCGTCACATTGGCGAGGCTGGAACAATGACTCAAACCATTGACAGATAGTCGTATGAGTTTCTTATTAAATGTCTATCAGTGCACCAAATGATTAATCTACAAACCCTTTCAGGTCTATTTGGCATCATCCTCATATAATCAGTGCAAATTTAGCTACCCTTAATGCAGTGCAAGGCCAAGAAATGGGTCTGGCTCTGTCACAGCCAGTCAGATGGTGCCATTGATAAATTCACAAATGACATTAAGAAATCTAGAAATATATTTGCCAATTGAACAAACAAATATAAAGCTATGGAACTGTATTGGCAAAATTTGTCATACTCAGTACTGGTGTCAAACATGTTTGTTCATCCAAATTGTGATGACGATGATGAAAAAGTTAATGTGCTAATGTGGCCAGTGTGAGACTGATGGGTGTATTTCCCCAAGTTAAAATGTACTCAACAGCTTAATTTGAGGATCAGATTTCTGCTCTTTACTGAACTCATCATGTACATTAGTTCATGTAATGGCACCACCGCACCATAAAAATCCCTTTGACATGAAATAAACTAACATTTCCCTGATTGTGATGATGTATTAGCTAATTAAATGCACTGAATTACAGTCACTCTCAATGATGTGGTCACATTGCATTAATACTGTGTATTTTTGTGGGGGTGGGGGAATAGTGTGTATATATGTATATTTGAAGGACATACATGATGTTATGAGATTACATGGACACGTCATCTCAGTGATGGTCTGTGGAAAATTTCCAATTACCATCTTTCAGCCTGACACAACCTCTCAACTGCACTTAATTTCACATCTCTTCCCCTTTGAAAGCATCTGTGTTATGATAAAGCCCATGTTCCTTACTATAAATGGAATGGAAGCCAGCAAGGACACCATCTTTATACTTGTAATACCGCTGCAGCATATTTCTTGTTAAATATCTTAAATTTCAAAGTAAAAGGTTTTAGGTATGGGTAATAAATGCGCTGTTATTCTCAGGGGGATTATTTTGATGGTCTAGAAAACATGTTTTCTACAACATAATTGACCACTTAGCCTCCATTCAGTCACTTGCTGATGCGTTTCAGATTTCCCAACAAATGTGTGAGTGTTATGTGTGGTTATGGGCGCAGAACTGTGTTGGTGAAAACGACAACAAAAAAAAAACTGTTTACCTATTCTGATTGTTCGTGCTCAAATGATATGAACCTTAATTAGTTGTAGATTTATGCAAATACACAGACATGCTTTATCTCGAATAAAATTAACTTTGTGATTTTGATGTATTTACATTTCTTCTTTGCATTTTTATAATTGACAGGTCTAAAGTCTTGTGTCTAAACTCTCCTCGAAGGTTTTAAAGTTGTCACCCTAATTAATGAAATCATAGGTCTGAATGCTCACCTAATGTTGTAAACCTAGAACATATCACTTGTATCCACAGACTGCTGTGCAATGTACACTGGTATCAGTATATTTATATGTAGAATAAACTCATAAGAGAAGGAGAGAGTGAAAGAAAGAGAAAAACACAGAACAACGTAACTTGACATCTCTTGATATTATATGAAGACAGTTTGGCCGCAGCTGAATCTCAAGAAGTGTGCTGCAGACAGGACAGCTGGTTCTGACAGCTGTAACGGTGTCCAGAGTCAGTGCGGGTTGGACGGATGGATGCTTTCATGATGCTTATGCACCACTGATGTGTCACCTCTAGTATACACTCAGCGAGCACTTAATTAGGAACACCATGCTAATACTGGGTAGGGCCTCCCTTTGCTCTCAAAATATCCTAAATTCTTCGTGACATGATTGCATCACTTAATTTCTGCAGATTTATCAGCTGCATGTTCATGCCTGCAGTCGCATCATTAGAACTAATTTTCATGTTCATGATTTGCTTTGTGACATGGTGTATTATCATACTGGAAGTTACCATTATTAGATGATACTACTGATACAATACTCACACAGGGTGTGGCATTCATGCGATGGATTTATGCTGTTGATGCCAAATACTGACCCTTACCATCTGCAGCCTCAGCAGAAATCCAGCCTCATCAGACCAGGCTACGTTTTCTCCAGTGCTGGTGAGCCTGTGTCCACCGCAACCTCAGATTTGTGGTCTCGGCCGACAGGAGTGTAACTCAACGTGGTCCTCTGCTGTTCTAGCCCATCCGCATCAAGGTTTGACACAAGGATGTGCATTCTGAGATGCTTTTCCGCTCACCACGGTTGTAAAGAATGGTTTTCTGAGTTACCGTAGCCTTTCTGACCTCTTGCATCAAAAAGGTGTTTCAGTCCGCAGAGCTGCTGATCACTGGATGTTTTTTTTTGTTATTCACACCATTCTGAGTGAAATCTAGCGACTTTGTGAGTGTGAAAATCCCCAGGAGATCAGCAGTTTCAGAAATACTCAAACCAGCTTGTCTTGCACCAAAAATCATGTCACTGTCAAAGTCACTGAGATCACTTTTTATTCTGATGTTTGATGTGACCATTAACTGAAGCTCCTGACCTGTATCTCCATGATTTTATGCATTGCACTGCTGCCACGTGATTGGCTGGTTGGATAATTACATGAATAAGCGGTTGTACAGGTGTTCCTAATAATAATAATAAAAAAAAAGTGCTCAGTGAGAGTGAATTTCACATGAGACTTCCATGAGAGATCATTTTTCAAGCAACATCAACATTGTTATTGTCGAAAAACTGCATAAAATCAGAAACAAGCAGAAAAAAAGAACAGTCACGTTTCATTCACTCTCTCCTGTTGTCAGTGTTTTTTTTTCTTGGTGAATTTTCACAGTGTATTTCATCACAGTAAAAAGTGAATATCAGAGGACTCAGACTTTGTCCCGTCTTCCACTGTGATTATGTCTCCCATGCTCCTCTCATTATCTAAGGAGTTGTCATTATTGAGACATTTCCTCACTGCACTTTGTGTGTGATAAAAGCAATATTTGTCCCGATTGTCATTTGAAGCAGTTGAGCTCCACCACAGAATAATGAATGGCAGAGGAGAAAACACACAATTAGCGTGATGGACTGCCGGGAAAGCAATGGCATTCAGTTATTCCATCTTCTATATTTAGGCGCTGTGCTTCAACACACAGACACGTCATGAGAAAACTAAGGAGACCCCTGGGATGTGGATGTGCACATGGGGTGTGTGTGTGTGTGTGTGTGTGTGTGTGTGTGTGTGTGTGTGTGTGTGTGTGTGTGTGTGTGTGTATATAGTTTGCAGACGTCCAATTGTAAGTGAGCACAGAAGGTTCATTTAAACAATTGTGACTCAAAGGGTGTAGCGATCAATAGAGAGGCTGAGGACCAAAGGGCAAGGAGTCATCTTCCCACTCTAATCGGCGTCTTAACCTTCAGCGTATCTACAGGCCTGACAGGCTCACCTGGATACCTGACAGGCCGCTAACTCCATCTTGTGTGGTGTCCACACACGACTCCTCCAGAAGTGTTGAAACCAGTTCAAGTTTGTAGATTGTATGGGGAAAAACTATAGCAAACAGGAAGAATGGTCAGAAATCAGTGTGCTAGAGAGGGAGCTTTCATGAATGTGTTTGTTTTATTTGTGTTTGTTATTATTCAAGGCTGATGTGAAAGAATTGCCTTTTTAGGTTTCATTTTTCTAGTAGCCCTTCTAAAATATGTCATGTGTTTTTTGGTACAGACTTGAAAATGCTTTTTTCATTCTGCCCATAATAAAAGGTACAGGTGGAATCTATTGGCACATTTACACATAGTTTTCTGGTGTGGTTGATGACTGAGAGTGGATCTACACACAGGAACACGCTCACACTGGTCACACTGATTTGTATTTTCAAGGGGCATACAGTATATTTCTCTTCTTTCCTAAGGATTTTCATTCCTTCCTCTGTCCTTCCTCTTCTTGAGAGCAAGGGAATTGCTTTCACTCTACTGTGTTTCCTTCTGCCTTTGTGTCTCTGCTTCACATTCTCCATTTGTCTTCTTTTCTCTGTTGTTGTTTTGTCAGTTTCCCTTACCATCCTTCTTCCTCACAGAAAAGATCAGTGCCATTGGGTTTCTTCCTGCTCCATATTGTCCTCCTGCTCAGAAAAGTCAGTCTGTTTTTAATGAGCTCTGCGTCTGTGGCTCTCAGCCTCAGGCTGTCCACCACTGACCTGTTGGCATTTGCTTCTCTCTGCCTTCTCCTGTGTCTCTCTCCTCCTCCTCCTCTTCGCTCTTTCTCTCTCTCTCTCTATAAGGCTCTTTCATTCTCTTAGATTAAAAATTAAATGATGGAGGAGATGCTCTGCTGTTCAGTCCACCTAAGCATCTCCTACTGGTCATTTTAACTGGAAGCTATTACTTACCAATCACCTTGGCAGCAGCGCAGTAGCTACTGGGAGTATAGTCTTACAAACAGCACCTTTCTACCCACAGACAAACCTTTTACCTCAGACACACCGACACATTTCTCCTCAGCTGAACCGACTCTTTTTAGAAACAGCTTCAATGTTTCGTATGATACATCATCACTTTATTGCCTCACTGAATAACGGCAAACAACTCACACTGATCCTTGCGCCTTTCAGGTAGCATTTCCAGCACAATAAGAACCTTCAGGCTGTGGAGATTAGAACAGCCAGCCTAACAGAAAGACATTTGATCTTTAGACTGCACTCCATCAAACGGGGAGGCAGTGGGCAGTTGATGAGTACAATGACCTTTAGCAGCATATCTGCCAGAGCGGCCTTCAATCACGGCTGACTGGGAGACGGGGCTCAGTCACTGGCCAGACTGGAGGTGGTCTCCTGCTGCATGACTGGATGCTACAACTTTTCATTTCATTGATCTCCTCTGCAGTGCTCTGCAAATTACAGAGACACACTGCATTTGTAATCCAGACAGACATCACACACACACACACGCACACGCACACGCACACGCACACGCACACGCACACTACCTTGCATGCCACACAATAATACCTCACTCTACCTGTCCTCTTCTTTTTTGGTTTCTTTCTTCCTCTCATTGGTTATTTTTCTTTCTTTCTTTCTTTCTTTCTTTCTTTCATTTTCCCTGCCTTATTCTCCCCATCACACAATCCCAAATAGGTACCGTTTAGGTGAGCTAGAAAGCACACTTTGAGCTTTCTAAGTCTGCTCAGCCCCTTTTTAGCTTCAAACTATTGCCTCTGCAAGGTCTTGAAGGAGGGAAGTTTCATGTGTTTGCTCATTGCCGTGCTAAGAACCTGTTAAAGAACTGTGAAATCTGTCAAAAGCAAATTTTTTTCATCTTATGTATTACATAAGCTACACTATAGATGTCTATTGCTCTAACTGGAACTTGACAAAAACACAGGCCATGCACAAATAGCAGCATCCTAGATGTTATTCATTTACAAAAACCCCACCTTTTGCCTCCTTGTGTAAGTTGATGTGTGTGACAGGTCTTTGATTGGGTACAAAGAGGAAAAAGTCACAGCAGCATGTTGTTAAACTTATGTGTTTTTATCAGTGTCACATTCTGACAGAGTGATAGAGCGCCGTATGCCTGAGCTGGTGTCGGCCTCCGTCTGAGGCTGTGTGTCGCTCCCTCTGTATCTCTGCGCAACACAAGCCGCCCACAGAATCAACCACCATCTCTGCTCCTCCTCCTTTCATATGCTGGATCCCTTTTATCCCATGTCACACCAGCTCCCACTCCCTGGCAGCCTCACATGCTTTGAAAGGAGCAACGCATAGACAGACACACACACACACACAAACAAAAATACTAATGCACACGTGCAGACTGATTTGTGTACGGATACATGCAGACATGTCATGGACGGGGAGGATTGTGTATGAAGGTAGCGGGGAATTGTTGTGGTGCCTCTGAGTGTCTGTCACAACAGTTGAATTTTGCTAACACTATGATGATTCATATGGAATAATATATAATTATATACTTTATAAAGCAGGTGCTATCATTATAGATTTTTAAATTTTGCAAATGCAAACGAGTCATTTCAATTCAATTAAAGAAGAAAGTCATTTGTGCTCTAGACCAACAAATATAAGCTTTTTCTGATAGTCTGAAGTGACAACGTTACATTTAAGGGTTGTGTAGGTTTACACAAAAACGACTTGGTCAGGTTTAGGGAAAAATTGTGCTTCAGGATAATTAAAAAAAAAAAAAAATATTAAGGTTAGGGAAACATCCTGACTTGGATTAAATCATTACTTGTTAAGGCCTTTTGGACCTTCGTTGTCATGGTTACCACAGTAAACATCTAATTATGGTTATGTCTGTCCGGTGAAAATCAACAACCGTCTCCCGCCCAATGTTTTGTTGATCCATCCATCCGCTCCACCCTCCTCCCTCTGCAGACTTGTCGCTCTGTATCCTCACCTGGTTTCCTCTCTTGCTCCTGTCATAGTAAATAAAACCGCTTGGGGCTTTTGTCACTTCAGCGCCATTTTTGGGGGCACCGCTTGAAATGACTGATGCTTTCTTTCTTCTTCGGAAGACATTCTAAGTCTCACGAGACAGTATATGGTTACTTCTATTCACTGCTTGCTTGTTAGTCTCGATTACTGTTGTAGTTATTGTTTCATAGAGCCATGTCAGAGGAAATGCATAACTAGCGTGATATACTGTAAATATTGTCAAAAGGCATGAAGTTATTAGGACAGTAGCATAATAGAGAATGCTGTGTACAGGTGTTGTCTCTGCATTCTTTTCTAGTCGTTAGACAAATGCAGTCGTAAATAGTTGGAACACCATCTGGTAAATAGGCTGAGATGTACGTCACTGAGTGGGACAGACAGTTGCACCCTCACTGTAACATTTCTTCTATATGAAGTAATTCACCATGTCTATTTGTGTCAATGGAAGCCCATAACTGAGGGAAAATTATGTTTCCACATTCACTAATTGTACATTAGTCGAATGTGGTCGTCAGAGATGACACGCGCACGGCTTCTGCTCGTCTTTCATTTCTGTAACGTCACATAACATTAAAGGTTTCCAGAGAATTTTCGAGCTGTAGTCAGTAACCAAGCCGGTTCCCTCTCGTCCACCTCTGCTCCCATGTGAGGTTTCATATTTAAATCACAACATATTCTACACCATTGTGTACTTAAATTGAGTTGTGAAGTTGCCGTTAAGAGACAAGCCGGTCAAGGTAATGAATTTCCACTCACCGTGTTTAGAGAGATAATTCTGTGCTGTGGTTTGCATAACCTACAAGCCTGACAGGACTCTTAAGCCATTTTCACGCATAGAATGCAGCTTCCCAAATAGGAGGTTTGGGGCTTTAGAGAGGCTTATACACGCAAAAGGATTTGAGCCTTCCTCCCGCTCACAGGAATACTCCTGAGGTTGTATTTTTTGTCTCTAGACATGTACATACACAAGACCTCTATGTGAAATTAAAGCTCTGTTTTCCCAGTTAAAAAGTGACTGCGTATCACATTTACAATGAACAAAGGCTGCAAATTGCGAGCAACATAATGAACTACAAAGGCGTAAAGCTGTTGATACAGTTTTTAGACATATATGTGTATTTCTCTCTGACCTCTTTCCTCTTCCAGTCACTCTCTTTCCCTCCCTCCCTCACTCCCTCTTTCTCACTCTGATGCTATCTCCCCAGGAGGTTTTGTTACCAAGGGCATATGCTGGATCAGCGTTTATATATTTTTTTTTCGCTCTTTCTCTTTTTTTCAAATTGTGAAATACTCTCTGGCAGTCAGTGGTGGCTCTGCTCTGAGCATTTAGTCGATAAGGACATGCAATGTGAAGCACTTCGGGACAAGTCGAGTAGTACACCAGCCAGGCAGGGGGGCGTTACTCTTTGCTGTTTGATTGGCCTTCACTGAACAGTAAATCTGTCTTTTCAGATTCACGCAGTGTTTCTACCGACACCTGTCACTGATGTAGTGGGCGGACTAAAAACTGGAAACCTGTGTTCATGAGGACTGGAGATGAAGCTTACTAACCTGATCCAACACTGCTGGTCTACTCTTGTTGAAGATAGTGGTTAAAGACATTTTTAATTCTCTACATACTTTAATGTCATTTATTTCCCCCTTAAAAAGGTGGATTTTTCGCCCACAGGCTGCCCTGCCATAATGAATGCACGGTGAAGTATGCTACCAGTCTCCCCCCTGAGAAGACATAAAAGAAAGCATAAATGCATAATGCTCATCAGATAAGTTACACTGTGCTCAGCAGCCCAAGAAAGACTTCATCAGAGCATATTCCTTCATCACCCCCTCCCCTCCGCTCTCTTTCTGTATGCCAGCTGTAATAAAACACGATCAGACCTGTTTGTGATATCACACATCAAAGACTGAGTGAGTAAAGTAGCACAGGGACTCATTTCCATACTCTTCTAAAGCATTCTGGAGAATCTGTCTCCAGCTATTTTAACAGCCATCATTACAGCAATGCAAAGGTGGGAACGTGTCAGTGCTCCAGAGCTTCATTTAGAAGTTGATTTGATTGTTGATTGAAGAAGTTGATTGTTTCATGTATTGCAGTGTTAAATCTGCATGTTTATGACCACTGGGGCCTGGAGGTATCACCTGTTAGGTAACTGTGTTAGTTGTTGAGGGGCAATGAGGGCAAATGAAACAACTTGTATCTACATTACGTCATAATAATGAAGGTGTGATGTTCATCCAAAGAGTGCAAAGTGCCTGCGGCTTGTCACCTAATGGTTTACCGTGTAAAACTATGAAATCTGTGAAAAATTTTCAATTGTGGGGATATAATTTTCCCACACACCTACACTACAAGTGTGCATTGGGTTACAGTTTAAACCAAAAAAGGAATGCATCCTTTTTATTTTGTATATTAAAAATCAGTAGATATACATTTTTCATTTTTATAAATTGATAATTTGAAAAATGTTCATCACAAGGTCTCAGAGTCCAAAATGATGTCTTCAAAAACCAGATATATTCAATTTGCAATGATATGAACAGAGAAAAACAGAAAAATCACATTCTCTGGCAATCAGCTACTTTATTGGTAGAAAATTGTTTCAGTTCCAGACAAAAGAAAGTTGCGTATGATTTGTGAAGTGAGTAGATTTCAATTGTTTTTTCCCAGTTTATATTATTGGGGTAGATCACGAGATTTTCACTGCAGCCCAATGTAAATGAGGTGAAACGACTCCACAAACAGCTCCAGATGCGCTGTCAGTGTTGCTTTGTGCATGTGGAAAGTTTGTCATTTCAGCTTTAAGTTGTCAAGATAAATTAGATGAGCAAAGGTCTCCTGTAATAAGTGTTTTAAGGCTTGATTTCAGTGAAGCCCTTTACCTTAATAATTGACAGAACTGAGTTTATTTTATTTTTTGTTAATTTTCACTGTCGAATAAAAGCTGCAGAGAACTGGGGAGCGTTAATTGCCTCCAATCAACTCCACATCCGTTTTTGCACTTTGCGCAACTCTTAAAAAAATGAATTGCAACAATAAACTAGATGACTATGACTATAGATAGCTAACAAGCTTGTCAACCATTCACTCAGTTCAGCTGAGTTACCTAGTCATGCAGCTTTATAGGAAATGGAAGGACTTTTTCTGACTTGTTGAACACGTTGCCGACAGCGTGAACACGGATTATAGTTATCTTGTTCTCAGGGGATCCATCATGTGTCCTGTTAAAAGTACATCTACACATTTTGATTACTATCCCGCTCATGTCACTATCTCGGAGCGGTGCTGTAAGGATGTGTGGATTAGTTTACTGGGACTTACTGGAAAAGTTGCAGTTCACTCGTGCGTTGAAAGTCAAGCTCATATAAGTTTGGAAGCTGTCTGAATGCATCAGCTGCTTTATGTATGAACTGTATACATTTATGCATCCGTGTGTGTTTTGAGTATAAATTTTGTAAGCTAACACAAGTGCACAAAATACAGATGTGTATCAGTACCTGTGGTTAGCGAAGCGAGACAGAGTGATGGGTTAGCTGTAATGCTTGCAGGCAGGGAGAGGGCTAAATGGAGACATATTGGTGCAGGTATAGTTCTGCTGTGCTACTCCACAGGATGGCTAATGAGGAAGTTTAGCCACAGGGGTCTTTCTATTAAAAACAACAACTGCAAGAGATGGAAGGGGGAAAAAAAACGGATCTAATCACAATCTCTAGAGAAAAAAAAACTGCCGTGAATGGCCAGTTCTCAATCAGATCGGACAGATTCATCCCTGAGGTGTCGTTCAAAATAGAGGCAGGGGTGTAGGGAAAGGCAGAGGAAAGGGTAGTTGGAGAGAGAAGAAACATGAGAGGGGAAACAGTTGTGAAGGTTGGTGGTGTACAGTAGGTGTGGTAGGAAGGAGATGTAGGAAGTGGAAGAAAGAGGGGAAGAAATGCATAAATAAGAGAGTCAATAAAAAATATGGAAAAAAGGAGAAAAAAAAAAGTCCACAAGAAGGTGAAAATGAAAGAATAAGAGATTTCCTCCAGGAGTATTTCTTCAGAAGATTTCCAATACTCTCTGGCTGAAATTGTTGGAGGCTTGGTGGAAAAATATACTTACAGCTCAATCCTGATTTGCCGTCAAATCCAATATATCAAGGCCACATAAAATTATGGTGTCAGTGTTGTGGAAAATGGTCATATTTTTTACTATCGTGTCTACATCATTTTTCCTCAGCTTGCCCTCTATCCAGCGGCACAATAAAAAAGAAAAAAAGAAAAACAGTTTTGTTTATAAAATCAGAATCGCTCAACTGGACTCCTTTGAGACCAAAACCGAAGCGGTGAGCTAATTTTTAGAAAATATTGCAGTGATACTTAGTTGAATCTGGCACGCGCACAAGTGAAAAAAACAAAGACCAAATGGAGGTAGTCTATCTAATATTTGTGTCTACTCTTTTTTTGTGGTACATAAGTAATACTAGCCTCTGGCAGAGGTATGAGACTTAACAGGAAAAATGTGTTAGATAAAGCCAAGGCAATCGAATTAGGTGAGTGTCAGAGACAAAAACAAGTCTTAAATGTTGCCTCAGGATTAAAATCGACATCAAGAATGAACACTCTGAAATTGCTCCTGTGTATGCGTTGTAGAAAGATGTTTCAGATTAAGACTTTATAGTCGAGAAAAAAACTTTAATATATACAATATATTATCTCTGCACGTCACCACTATTCTCTCTTGCTTTCTCCCTCTAATGCTCTCACTCACAGGTTTAATTCTCGGTGAGAGTTGATGCTTAATACGAAGATGTCAATAACTTTTGTATTCTGAACAAAGTTTCTCAGCTTGCCTTTCTGGGTCACTGTGTATAGTTTAAAACACAATCCAGGTGAGAGAACTCTATAGCTTTGTCAAACAAAAGCATCGTACAAACACTGTGAAAACTGCAGCTTTAAGCCACAGCAACACTTCGTCATACCGAAGCTATTTTGCATCAAGAAGCATTTACTGTTAAATAATATGATACACAAATGCAGTAATTAATTTGTGGTGTAATTTGTTACACCAAAATAATGAATCTATTTGTCAGGGACTCCAGTCTGTAGATCCATGCAGTCACTGTTTAAATTACTTCTAAACATCATTATCGTTGAATTTATTGAATGGTGTATAATTCATCAATAAAATTAAATTTTGCAATGTAGCTGGCAAAGTAGCTTGATGCTGGAAATGTTACAGATTTTTTTTTCTTTATCTTTTCAGCTGCTGAGAAATATTATCATCTCTAGAGGTAGCATGGCTACTCCCCAACTCTGCCAATAAACATGAAAACACGGTAGATTAACTCAGGACAGCCTGTGAGCTAGTTTAGCACTCGACTTGAGTGAAATGCTACAATCAGTCTTGACATGCAGGTACTTGTGCAGAGTGTTTCTGATGCATCTCATGCAATTTGGCAGCTTATTTAAGCTGCTCACTGGTTCGCTCTGATTATTTACGAACCGTCTCTCTGTAACACTGATGCAAAAGCTCACTGCTTGCACAAATCTGTTTGTCGTCCACTTGTCACAACAGCTGTCAGCCTCAAATGAGTCCTTCATGCCGGAAACTGATTTTTTTTTTTTTTTTCTGTCCTGCTGTTGGCATTTTTCATCCATGGCAGTTCTTCCCTGAGGGGTTTTATTCTCCACTGAGAAGCCAGAGATCACTGTGTCACTTCACTAAGCTACATGTTTGCTGCTGTAGTAACATCCATATCATGAGTTGGCGTCACCGTTCACTTGGTGTTGGGTGCTTGGAAGTGCCATTGTCATTAGTGTCGTTGTTGCTAATTTCTAATTCATCTTATGCTGTTGCCATGTAGTGTACATGAGCAGATGTTCCTACTCAGAAAATTGATTCGAATCATGTCAAGCAGATGGATATATTTTGTATATACAGCTGTTACATAAAAGGACCACTGTGAAATGAGTTTCTAATGCATAAATCAAAATAAGAGGAATACATTCAGATTTCAGTATCCACAAGAAAACGAAACAAGCCTCATCAATTATCTACAACCTGTGGAAATTCAGACAGTTTGTAAAATTTAATACACACACTGAAGATGAGCCAACTGAGCCAACCGGAGTAATGTTTGAAGAGCCAAAATCTTCCTTGGTCGCGATGTTGCCTGCATGACAACCACACCAATTAGGGAACAAAAAATAGAAAAGAAATAAAAACTTTAAACTATTTTGCTAATCAATGAGTTCTATGAATCAGTTTTCAAGTAATATTGTGAAACAATTGGTGGTTCCAGCTTGTAAAACATGAAGATTTACTGCTTTCTTGTGTCTTCTTTAGGGACAAATTGAATACTGTTGGGTTTTGCGGTGTTAGTCAGACAAAACAAGCAGTGGGTAATAATAATGGTTTTTTTTTTTCATTTTTTTGTGACATTTTTATGGTTTTAATTAATTAAGAGCATAATCAGAAGATCTGTCATCATCGGGCTGCAACTAATGCTCATCTTCGATTAATCTGGAGATAACTTTCTTGATTAATCATTTGGTCCATAAAATTTCCCATCACACATGACGATTTTTACTACCATCTGACATTTTAGAGACAAAATGGCGGATCAATTAATCATGAAAATGTTGAATTACTAATGAAAATCATTAGTTGCCGTTACTATATTCAGAAATATTCAAAAAGTGTTCAAAGGAACACTGACAGGACATCGCAGGTGCTGTGTAAGAGTGCATGTACATGTCCTTGTTTTCTTTGGTGGATTGAGACAAAGTCACACTGGTCATTAACTCCATCGATCTTTTTTTAAGCCAGCTAATCATGATCGATTTGCTGCTGGTCACCTGATTGGCTCCACTGACATCAGTGGGGGTGAACTGTCCCAGCTGGTCTTTCCTATTTGCTAAAGACATACAAGGTTAGTCTCAGTATCCTTACATGGTTTGACTTCTATTGAATCAGTCTGGATGTGTCCTGCAGTGACACTATTATAAGGCAATGAAAAGATCCATATAGGGTTGGATTATAGCATGTCTCAGGAAAAATTAAGTTAGGGTTTAATATATCATGAATCGAGCATCAGTTATCTAAAGAAATCCTCTGCTGAGACCCGTCAGTAATTGTAAGTGAGTGGTGATATAACACCAGTAGACACCCTGCAGTGCAGTGTTGTTTAAGCCTGCGAGTTTCCCCTCATCTCCTTACTTCTTCTGCTCCTGCATCCCTTCCTTCATTCCTCATACACTCCCTTCAGCCTTCCCCCTCATAGCGGTGCCTGATTCATTTTCCCAGTAACAGCCTCAGTTCCCTGTGATTTATATGTTTATGGTCATTACTGACGTTGAGTAATACATTTCCGTTTTTCCCCTCGTCTCCGTCTTCCCCCATCTCTCTTTTGGCAGAGCCCTGGGGTCCTGCGAGGAATATCAATTACTTTGTTCCTGTTTAATCACAGTCTTTCACTTCCTCTCTTGACACCACTTTTAGGCAGGCAGAAAGAAGCTTTGCTTTTGAGGTGTTTGTTGTTTTATTTTGCCTCTTGTCAAAACTATAAACCAGCAACGACCAAAGGCTCTAAGAATAGTGGCACAATTTACTCTCATTAGTGATAAATTTTCAGTCGTTAAGTATTGTAACCAGCTGGTCAGTCCTTAAAATATTTACTGACACAGTTGAAATCTTTTACCAATTCAAAGTGCAGATTTTCATGCCTGATTCTGAATTGCTGCTCACGTTTGCTTTTCTTTTTCTTTCTTTTGGATGACTGATTGTATCTATTCCAGGATGTGACCCATATCTGGTACCATTTAAACTGACAGGGAAGTCAAAGAATAACAAATAAAAAAAAAAAAGCGGAGAGCAGCTGTAACAAATATATCACAATTTGTTTTCTTAGCTTTTGTGCTTCTGCCACTTGTTTCAAACACATTTCAGTTACAGTGCATGTTCTTTCTTGTTGTGAATTCAGGCATCTCAGCTAAAATCAAGTGTTTTGTTCCTCCTCTTTTTCACATTGCTGAGTCTTTTTGTCTTCACTGCTAAAGCTGACTCAGTCAAGCTGGCATGGTAGCCAAAATGGTAAAAGATGCAAGTGTTAGATATTTTCATTGCGCTGCTGATAAATCATGTTTTACGCATGAAATACAGTACAAATCTGATTTTGTATGACATGTTCATGAGATCAGAAGTCCAACTATATCTAGGTTTTGCTTTTATTAGAAAACTTCTGGATCTAAGGTTAAAAATATCAAGCACTTTACAGTGTAAGAGTGAAACGATAAGTGGATTAATTGGTGAGTTGTTTCACAGAAAATGACAGCAATTAGAAATGACAGCAATTATACTAATAATTAATTACTCATTTAAGTCTTTTGTAAGCAAAAAAGCCAGACATGCCCTAGTTCCAGCTTCTCAGTTGTGAGGATTTACTTCTTTTCTCTGTTTTACATCATTGTTAATTTGATATTTGGGTTATTTGGGACAATTGACCAGTCTAATGAAGCAATATGAGTGCAAAACTATTGGAACCGGGGAAAAATTGAATACATTTTTTTCAGCATATTATGACCTGCAAAACTAAGTTCATATGTTAATTGCGAAAATAATAAGCAGCTTAATTGATAATGAAAACAGTCGTTCGTTGCAGCCTGAGAAAGTAGAGTAATTGATTCATGAATTAAAGATAGAGAACTACATGCACGAATAGCATTTTCACTTTTCTCAGCATCTAAAACATACATTCACACGAGAGGCATCAACAGCAGACCAGGGTTAAGTGCCTGGCTCAAGAGATGGGTCAAGTACAGTACTTTGGGTTTTATGTGTTATCGTAGATGATGTCTTATTTACTTTCGCTGCACATACTCTCCCAGCTGGTGAAGGGATTCAGCCCTGAGCAGGAGGCTAATGTGACCCCACAGTTCAAACAGTGGCAGTTGGTGTTTGGTAGGGGAGATGAGCAGTATCAACAAATGGGCAGACGCACATTATCATCATATCGACTTGCACTCATTTGATTTGAAAAGACGGGGTTTGGGCAGGGTGGCTCCATTGAGAGCAAAGTCAACCTCCTCATTACTGGCTCCTTGTCAGCTACAT
The DNA here is from genome assembly GCF_002260705.1 of Seriola dumerili. Taxonomy (NCBI): domain Eukaryota; kingdom Metazoa; phylum Chordata; class Actinopteri; order Carangiformes; family Carangidae; genus Seriola; species Seriola dumerili. The sequence continues at coordinate 374,226 of NW_019174664.1, forward strand.
CAAAGTAGCTTCGCAGAGTCTTTCACTTGAAAATTCCTGGTTAGCTTTACGCTGCCTGATGGAAAACATGCTTGGGTTTTCATTTGGGTGACTTTATATTTCAGGCAGCTGCAGTTAGCTTCTCTCTGTAATATTCAGCCTTCTCAGCACAGAGCCCTAATGAACCGAGACTCTCTGTACAGTACGGCCTTTTTTTCTCTTTGAATTTAAATCATCCAGCCAGGTAGCTGCTTGCAGCATTTATCAAAGAGGACTGTGGCCATCCCTTATAGGCAGGATTTCATTCCCTTAAGTGAAGTGTCTAAAAGTTACTTGAAAAGGAAGAGTGCAATGAGTTCATATCCTTACATAAGTAATATAGTGTAGAAAAGTACTAAAGAATAGTTTTATTAAACAAGCAAACCTTGGTAGGATAAATGCAAAGCTACGTAAGCCCTGAATCAGTGAAATCAGTGAAATAAAGCGTAGGCATATAACCAATTTTAGGCTCCCCAGCTCTCCAGATCCATTATTCAGTGGGAGAAAAACATACTGTATAAGGAGCTTACTCTAGAGGCGGAAGGAATACTAGCAGAAAAAAAAATAACGAAGATGCAAGTAGCGCTGTCCTTATCAGTCAGATAACAGAAGATGCTTTGCATCCCTAAGCTGTGTTTTCACTGAGGAGTTTCTCTGCCTCTGATGCAAATATCATCTGGCTTGTAAATTGGGCATGGTGGTATAATACCAAACTACTTGATGCTGTCACTGCACCTCCTCGGGACATAGTTTAATGACTGTTTCTTGTTGATGTAGATGCCATGTGGGTTTACTCTGCAAGTGCAGCTATTTCTAATACAAAGATTTGATTGTATTCCCTCTTTCCCATGTGAATCCTTACATATCATTATTTTTTTTCGCCCCTATGTCTGCAAAATATGAAACGGAAAGTTGTTTGGATAAATTTGAATTATAGCTTTCACTTGATTAGAAAATGCAGCAAAAATGGCTTTATCCAAATTAATTATTATATTTACAAGTTTGCCCCAGGAAAGCTGCGGAATTAAATGGCAAGAGAACTCCATAACGAAATATAAGTGACTTTTCATCTCTCGATGTTAGCTATCTTATCAGGCTGAATGAACTTTCCCTATCATTCTCACCTCTCTGATGTGAACGGCGTACATGCCACAGCACAACCCTGCAGTCTCATGTTTATTAATTTCCTCCAGCGAGAGATGCACTAAATCATTGACCCTCTTTTAGTGCCTCATGCTCCAACTGAGCATGGGAACGAGGAGGGCGTATTGATTTTGCCCCCTTCTCATCAGCAGCCAGGCCCTTATTTGGGATAAGGAAATGGTAAATCTCATATAGGGAGCCCCTGTCAGGGCCTGTCCAGATGCTAATCTTCACTAGTTGATGGCTCTCTAATCTTTTTTACCATCTACAACTCATTAGAGGCTGAGGAGGTAAATGTAAAGTGTTAAACATCAAATTAATTCTCAGGACATTCTCACGAAGTTAATAAGGGAAAAGTTTTTATCACAGTTTGAATATCACACAGTAACAAAAACAAGCTTAGAATATGGCTTCACTTTCATTTTGCATAGTGTAGGATAAGTGCACACGACAACATGACTTGCCTGGACCATCTATGGCCCAGCACTACAATCGCAAATGTCCGTGACTGACTGATTGAGTGATGAATTTACACGATTGGTTGGAGTGTTGGACTTTTCTCATTGGCCGATGCTCTTTCAAAATGATTTTGCACAAAAAGTTTCTATTACATTATCAAGGGCATTTTCAGTGGATCCACAACAGTTTTCAGCTACCGTAATTCCTCAAATAGTGACAAGGGCCTTTATTTACCTGAACTGCAGAAGGTACAGGCCTTCATTTCAGGCAGACCTTTATTTCTAATCTCTGTTTGAGGTGTATAATTGCCAATACCTAAGTACGATGCTCCCATTTGCCTCGTTGAAGTAACTGTATTATGCGTTAACACAAACTCAACACTTCCTGTAACCTATATTTTTTGCTGTACTGGCATCCTGCAGTAAGCGTATTGTCTCATTTCCTCTTGCTGGCGTTTCTGTTGTTGTTCTGCTGTATGCTATTCAGATCTACGAGTCTGCTAGTTTCTTTAGCTTAGCTTCTCTCTCTCCCTCCCACTCTCTGGCTCTTGCTCGGTGTGTCTTATGTTTAGTTCTTCCTCTGCCTGCTTTAGTGATAATGGGACATGTAATAAATATATTTTATTTTCCATAATAGACACAAGGTTCAGCAAATTGGAAACGCAGCTCTGTGTTCCAGCAGCTCCCAAGCAGCTGGGTCCAGTCATATACTACCTTTATACCTAGTCTTGTTCTGTTAACAGAACAAACTGCCTGGGAGACTTTTGCAATGACTCTCCTTAATATGCCATATAATTCGAAGTAGAATGCTGTATCCTGTATTTTCTTTTCTTCACTTTATTGGTTATTGTCTTAGATTGCTTGTCATTTCTGTTTGACATTCATACTGCATGTGAATTTTGCAACCACATTTCTTTTTTACAGTTTTGCTTTGTGTCTGAGTCAGACCCGGTGGTTACATATAAAGGAACAAACAGTCACATGGGGACAGGCTCATTATGAACTTATTGGACGCAGAGGTTTTGCTGACTGAAGTGTGACTTAAACCTTCCTCCCACCTCAAGCTCTGCTCCACTGTGGGATGGAAATTGATTTGCTTTGGATGGGAATTTTTGACCCGGCAGCATGTGTTAACCATAGTAAATGCTGTAACGCAAGCAGTAATTGTGTAAAATGTAGCAGACTGATTAGTGACCACATCAATGGATGGATGGATGGATGGATACCTAGGGGACCGAGAGCATGCATTATAAAAACCTTTGAGTCTTAGGTTGTTAGGCAGCCCTCTCAGTGAAATTGGAGAGATCAACAACCGTGGCTGATGTTTCCCTGATTACCCAAACTATCCAAATCTCTGACAAATTTTCTGTTTTACTTGAAGATACAATATACTATATTACTATACTATACTACTATACTATATAATGCAGTTAGCACTTGAACAAAATCTAATTTTGTTTTAAAAAGTGACGAGTGCGTCAGGCTCCCGTGAGTGTTGGCTCTCTTATTCCTGCAAATAAATCGAGGCACTCTCAATAATCTAGTTATAAACCCCCCAATGGAGCGCTTGTCATATTATCTGACATGACAAATAGACCCGAGCTCAGATGTCTGGCCCCCACCCTCCCCCTTTCCCACCCTTTCGGCTCCCTCTAGTCTTTTTACCTCCCCTTGTTCAATCCCCCTTCCACCTTCTCTCTTTCTTTACTGCTCTCCTTTCCTTTCCCTTCCCCCCACTCTCTTGAGGGTTCTTTGAAAGTAGCACTGGCGAATACTACTCCAAGTGAGAACAGATATGCACCCGATGCTTTTGCTCAGACATTTGTGTGTGATTGGCCGTGTTGAGACTGGTGAATCTGGCTCAGTTGACCGTGCATCATCTGTCGAGGAATGGCGGTGGGGGACAATAGAAATTGTTTGTCTGGCACCTGAAAGGGTCCTTGCACACCTGTGGGCATGTGTTTGGGTGTGTGTCTGCGTGACTGACTGAAGGACAAAGGAACAGAGAAAAACATTGTGCGTGTACACAATTCTGGCCTGATGTGTCCCACAGCGCTAGTGTCCTGCCTTGTTAGCCCTCTGGCCTCGAGTGAAGCAGTAGTGTGTGTTGTAGCTCACAACTGATTAGACCGATATGAGTCGGTGCCTGCCAAGCTCTGACTTATCATGGCATGATCATTTTAACAGTAGACATTATAGTGCTTCTTTGTAATTATTAGTCAGCAGATAAGCCTGCTGTTTAAATAAAACCATGTTTATATACAACTAATTTGCAACAGGAAATATATCTGGAGGGAAATGCAATCGTGACCGGATGACTTTTCAATAAACAAAATGAGTAGCTGTTGTTCATTTGCGTATTCGTCGAAATACAGTGTGAATGTTCTTTACTGACGTAAAGAAACAACAAAAAAAAATGTTGCAGTACATTATCCAGTGGTTATGACTCCAGCATTATTAAACTTTTCTAGACCCACAGCCCTTGGCTAAGGTTAAAGAAACATTACATCACAGTGACTTCAGACACTGTTTTTATTTACATGTAATCAACACCACAATCTTTCCCCGATCTTAACCAAAGTGCTTTTGTTGTAGTTAAACCTAACCACAGACCTGGCTCCAGCAACCTCCAGGCCACTCAACTGCTGTTAATAAATGTAGCTGTTCATCCATTTGAAAAAAACAACATAATTGGGAAAACTGTTTAATAGTATATGATGATCATTTCCAGCAGACAGGGTTGCAACAGTAGGATTGGGTAATAATGCAAAAAATGTATTTAGAGAGCTATTTGTAAGTTCTGCTATTGTTACATAGCCAACGTTTTAACAGCTGTTTACTTACCAGTAAACAGCAAGCCTTCTGCCCTCTGCGCAGCAATACTTCTTCAGGGCCGCCTGGATGCTACAGTGACTTGGTATCAGAAAGTGAGGAGATTCCAGTAGAAGAAAAGAAGTGATAGAAATAGAAGCAAAACAAGAGGGTTGCTTTCCACAGATGGAGACAGCTCTTGGCGAGTAAAGGAATGAGTAAAGTTTGATGCTGAAAGTATAACGTTTCTTCAAGACTGGTAAGTAAACAGCTGTGGATGCTAACATCAGCTGTGTAGATATAGCAAAACTTACAAATAGCTTCTTTAAATCTTGATTTTTTTTTTTTTTTTTTCATGGTTCAAAACACCATGAGATTGAATTACGGGAACAGCAATCAGGTAAATTTGTTATCTCCTCTCCAGCATATAACAGTAGGCTAGTCTCCTCTGTGTCAGTGCTTACCAGCCACTTCCAGTAATGTTGTTTATAAACTGCAGCTCTTAAAAGTTAACCGTGCTGTGTGTTAAGATGCATTCATATGTGCGTGCATGAAATTAAACTTTTTTTTTTCCAGCAGCAACCTCTGTGTGGAACAGTCCAGACTGTATTTATGGTGCACATAATTTTAAAACAAGACAATGATTATCTGTTCTCTTAGTCAAGGTTTATTTACAACTCTGGATTAAAGCAAGATGGAAAAAGCAATGGGTTGACAATGACTATTGATTAAATATTGAATTAGAATGTTGATTAGCTGGACATACTGGTAAATATCGATGCAGATTTCAGTGAATATTAACCTTCAAGTATTTAGCTACGCCATTGAAGAATTTTTTTTTTTTTTTTTAATGCAAAAATGGCTCATGGCATTTTTGTTCATTGTGAAAATGTAGTCTTCCATCATTTAATGGTTAAAAAACACTGCGGGTGAAAGAAAAACATTGCAAGCCTGCTAATTCCTTGCTTTCTTTCCGAGAGCTTCAGTCATTACAGCCTCCTTTAAATCTGAAGAAAACCAAGAGTGCTCATGCAAGGAAAGTTGAGTCGCAATCAATGCTGAGTTTCAAGCAGCTTGAGTCTTATTTTAGAGCAGTGCAAAATTACTGACATATGTCCAGCAACCATAATGAAAATTATAGTTTCTAGTTTCTTCTTTTAAAAGGCTTTTTAGAAGAGGACAGAATAATACGGAACATCTGGCATAAGGAATAATACGGCAAATGTCACGATTGTCACGTAATTCCTTTGTGCTATTTGCTTTGGTGTCAGACAGAAATAATGACAAGAAAAAAATACAGTATTTCTGAGGAAGACAAAAAAAAAAACACGGACTTTCAAAAAACCGCCACAGTCTGTCCATGTATTTTAATATATACACAAGATGACTGTTAAAACCTGCAGAAAATAAGCTTTATTGTTTATTTAATGGTTTAGACTGAATAATTGCCTGCATATCGAGGGAGTTTGCTGAGCATTTATTGGTACGTATGAACTGATGCAGATGGAGGTCCTGAAAGCAGACTCAGTAATCACTGATATTAGCGTCGAGATCCTCAAGCTATGTGACTCCAGGCCTGCCCTGCTGAATTGGCTTTATGAAAATGCCACCGAATGACATATTTAAACCATTCAGCATGATAACTGTGTCCCTCTCGGCTCTTGTGTTAAAAGGCAGCCTGCTGCCCCACTAGTATTCCTCTTAGTAAAAGAGGGAGAGGAGGGAGGGAAATGGCAAGAGAGATAAAGTCAGAGAGAATCAAACAGAGACTGGACAAGTAGAGGCTGATTTGAAAAAGGTGAAAAGGAAGACAGGAGACAGAGGGGACCGCACCGTGGAGGTAATAGGTTGGACTCGGTGACAATCACATTCAGAGGGGAATCAGTGCCGCTGTGTAATGCAGCAGGACAGAGAGCCAATCAAAGAGCGGCTATCGCTGATCTCTGACCCGGCACTGTTCACATTTAGCATGTCAGTCAGAGCCAGAGAGACAGAGAGGCTGTGATGTACTGACTCTGATCGGAACAGGCTGGTGTTTCCATGGATTCCATTGATTTCAAAAGTAGTCATGATATCTCCATTGATTTCAGTTGTCCTCATCTGCTATAACTCCCGTCTCCATCTTAAATGCAGGGCTAATTACACTGACCTTAACATTCTCGCTCCGTCTATCTCTGTGTCAGTATATTCATTTGTTTTGTTTTTTTTTATAGTTCTCAAACTAGAAGCGTTTGATGGCCTTGCTGCCCCCAGCTGCATATCATCATTAGATACCCATCACTACATAGTGTGAATTTCAAGCTTGTCATAAATATCATCACCACTTGAGATGCAGCGTACTTGCGCGCCTCCTGCAGCTCTTTCTCATATGAACAAATATTTGTCAGAGCCTTTGATTTCAGTCTGCATCACAATGAAGTCCCTCTTAAGACCATTCCCTGTCCCCTGAGCAGCTTCCTCGGTTTTTGTGTGACATCTGCAGCCACATTGCCGCATGGTGCTGCATAGTGCAGTTGGTGAAGGTGAGCAGAAATCTGGAAAAGAAAGTATACCACTCTGCTGTGGAAGAGGTATTTCTTTGAAGGCTTTAGTTGGCAGTGTCAGTGTTTCGAAATCGAGATCTGCTCTGCACTGTTAAACAGCCAGTGACATGAACCAGCTGCTTCGGGGAGTAGTTTTCCACCGCACGGCTGTTGGCTTTTATAAATGAACCAGCCAGATTCTGTTTGACATTATGCTTGCTACTGACCATGATCAGGCCATGAGTAATTCTTAGCAGTAATGAGTCATTTTTGTTTTGTACTCAAGATTATTTCCTGCCATTTTTTCCTTCTTTTTTTTTAGAGTGGAGTGTAGCAGAACAATTTGGTGAGTGGGGGTAAAATAAGCAGTTTGGGGCCAGGCTTAAACTTTTGACTTTGCCGCTTGATGGTGTGCAACTTACTCAGCTGAGAATGCTACAAGTACTGAGTGAATCTTAATTCTCGTTATAGCCAAGCAACAAGAACCATAGTTGTTGAAGGGTCCACTTCAACAGGCAATTTCTCTTGTACTCACTGGATGCTGGCTCCAATTAAACTGACTGAAGTGATTTTAAAAATAAAGTTTCACAACAAAGGAGAGAGTACAGCTGAGACAATTAGATGATTAATCAATATATCAATTTTGTGAAAATAAATCAGCAGTAATTGGCATTGAACATCGTACATGATACTGAGCTGAATATCTCTTGGTTGTTTGGATAATCTGACCTTGGTATCTGGGATTAGTTGATGATTAATCAAGAAAGTACTGAGCAGATAATCAATATTGATTAGTTAGTTGCAGGTAGCCCTTAAAGACCATAAAGACAGGTATGTTTGTTAGTGTTTTGTGTCTTGCTTCCCCATCGCTCATCCTTTGTCAGCTCCATCCAGTATGAATCAGTGTTTTTTTTTTTTTTTTTTGCTCAAAGCATCAAAAAATTTTGGAGCATTTTGGAGAAATTATGGATGACGTTACAAATGTTATGTCCATCAAATCCCTGGTGGTGGGTAGAATTGCGTTGCTTCAAAAAAAATGACATTCAGGTAAAATATTACACTTACCACCAATATGTGACGGTGGGATTGGTCTTCAGCCGCACACCTCTATGTGCTGAATGCATAACCAAATGGCATGGTAGACAGATTGGTCTGATGAAAGCTTTACTACCCAACACACACAATGGTGAGCCCATCAGTGAATCTGCCGCAGCGAGTCTGTCATTTTGTCATTGTCCCAGAATCTGCTATTAGACAAGGTCAGGTTTAAAGGAGGTGCTCTGATGCCACTGTGTTTTCCCCATATACCTCTTGAGTGCATGGGGAGCTATACTTTAAGCCTCTCAGTTAGTGCTTTTAGTGGGCTTATTTTGACTTTCATTTTTACCTCTGATGGCAATGTCTACTAAACTGCCTACCATTTATTTAAACATTTTCATTCACGGAGTGGGGAAAAACTGTGGCTTGGAACATAATTTGAACAGGAAGCGGAGCCAACATATCTGTGTTTTAGTGTGACAGGGCTCCGTCGATTAATGATTAATTTGGAAAAAAAAAGAAAAAATACTGGAATGGAATGGAAATGTCAAATCAAATAAAAATCAAAATGTCATTTGACACCCATCTTTCATGAACGTGTCACTCCGCCTACTAATAGCGAGAGATATGACATTCTTTTAAGTGCTGAAGCTTTTCCTGCAGGCAGTCAGGCAGACAAACAGGAGCTTTATAGTCAACAGGGGAAACCAAAACATGTTGCAAGACTCAACTATCAATCATGATCATTTGTTTTTATTTGTCTCAATCTAAGGATCTCTTTGTTATAAGTACAGTATGTTGTGGCCAGATGTTTGACTACCAGCATAAAGAGCCTCTTGAGAAGCTTGAAAAACCTCTTCTCCGTAAACATGATTCAATAGTCATCTATTACCAGGCAAAGCTCTGTGTATTATAATCACAGAACTGGGTTTTCTTTATCAACCGCATCGCAGGATCAGTCATGAAGTTTTGTGTCACCCTTTGCACCCCTCTAAATGAGAAATGTGTTGTTTGGCCACAACAACTCACTTAAAAAAAATCGGTCACTGTTCTTTCCATATTGTTTCCTCCCAGCAGGGGAGCGTCTGTGTATAACACTGTGTATCAGATAACAATGAAAGCTGTTGAAAGGTGAAGACAGAATATAGTGTTTTGGAGAACAGCATCAATGCCTTTGGCCTCTGCCTCATCCTGCCATAGTATCTTCTGGGAATGGATCGAGCTTGTTGCTTGTTTACTCGCTCTTTGTTTTTCCTGAGCAGGCCGAATCCATTGAATCCCACGATATCCTAGGAATATGAATGCAAGATTATTGATTGAACACTGCCTTTGAGCAAGTAATATCATTGTCTCGGTGTGTCAGCTCTTCCTTCCGTGTGATATCTTCATTTTGTCACCTCGACTCTCCTTCTCTCCTCACTTCATATTCTTTATGAGGTACACATAAATTATCTAGAAGCATCAAGTGTCCATTCAGTTTGTGTGTGTGTGTGTGTGTGTGTGTGTGTGTGTGTGTGTGTGTGTGTGTGTGTGTGTGTGTGTGTGTGTGTGTGTCTGTGTGTGTCTGTGTGTGTATATGTGGAAGAGAATACAATACAGAGACTGTCATGTGTCCATGTTTTTGCTGTTTCTGGGTGTCTGTTTTTCCACATGTGTGTGCGTGTGTTGCCCATGTGTGTGCATGTGTGACTATATGCATGTTCAGAGTAATGGGCTTTGTGCATCCTCTCTTGCTGACGGCCAGGATGTATCCATGGCAACGCCAGGTCGATCCCAGCTGAAAGCGGAGCTGGTGAGAGGGACTTGAAAGGGAGCGTTAAACCTCTCCTCTCATCTGCCCTGCACTCTTCTCACTCTGACCATGGCAAAATGCATGGCCTTGTTGAAATCCCTGCCCCAGGGGTATATACTTTACTTTGACTGTGGACACTCACATCACAACACTGCCACCTTTTGACCTGATGCAAAAATGTACCCTCAAAAGATTGTCCTATTGCTTTATATTTCCTGTTTTCTCACTAAGCTGAGGGTTCGTGTGTGGAGATAAACGATAAGACAAATGATTTTCCCTGAAATCTTTAAGTACCAGTATATCAACTTTTCAGAATGAAGTCTTCTTGCCTTTTAGAGAGTTGACTTTAGAGGTGACAGGAAATGAGCGGAGAAGTAGATGGGGAAGAACAAGCAACAAAAGTCTCCAGCTGGATTTGATAATGGTCCAACACACAAGTGGTGGAGCTGTTAAATCCATGTTAGGATAAATTGTGTTCTTAGGACAATTTGCAGTTGTTATAAAAGCTCAAAGCTATCTTTTGTCAGTCTACAAAATCAGTACCTGTTTCACTGTCATTTGTAGCTTTCCTATGCCTTTTTCTCTGCAGTTAAAAAGCTGTTTAATCAAGCTTGATTTGGTGCTTGCCTCTGGTAACTCTGTTACAAAGTCAAATCATCATGACAAGAAAGAAACATGATTCTGCTTGATACATGTGACAGTATTTATATAAAATAAGTAGTATAACATGCAAAACACAGATAAGAAAGTACTTTTGTCATCAGTTTGCCATCTTCACTCTCTAAATGATGCCTATCAGATCTTTTGATGCCTTGTCATGACAGTTTCAGCCCTTAGGAGAGACTAGAGGATTAGATGTGGCGCTGCTGCCCCCGTGTGGATATCAGCATGCATGCTGAGGCAGTGTGAACAGGATTTGAAAGAAATTAGTAATGACAGGCAAGGGATGAATAGATGCAGATAAATGAGAAGGAATTGAGCAAGACAATCATGTTTGGTCTTTGATTTATCTCTTTTGAGAAGAACACAGATGCCAAAACAAGAACAGATTTATTGCAACCCTGTGTGCATAAATAAATCTGCGCTGACAATGTAATTAAGATATTTTGGCAGAAAGGACATGAACCTAATCATCTGATTTTACTCACAGGGTCAGTGAACTACTTTGCACAGTTTAATTTCCCTCCACAGCAGTTTCACAACCCACCATCTTGTTCCAAATCTGGGATGTTAGCGCGTGTGAATATTCATGCAATCGTTCCCCTCAGAAGGCCTGGGGACTGCAGCTGAGGGAGCTTCGTGACCTTCTTGTTAGGTCAGGCTGGATGCCGGAGGCTATCTAGTGATCACTAATACATATTCAAGAACCAGAGTCTATCAGGCACTGCTGGTAAACAGGCTCCAAGATTTAGCCTGATCAAGGCCAGGCCCCAACTCTTCTGTTTGCTCTCTTATCATCAGAAAACACATATTGACCGAGTCTGCTGCCTTTCTCACCTTCTCACTTGATATCAGAGTTCCCCCGTGATGAAAACACAGATTGTTATGGTTTAAAAGCTCAACACAGTGGATCTGTTTGGGTAATGCGCCTCCCATTGGCTTCAGCGGTTTAATGTGGCTATTCCTTAGAGGTATCCGTGGTATCATTAGCTGTAGATTTTTATTATAAAGAGTGCTGTCATGCCCCTAAATGCGTCTAACGTTTCATTTTCTGGCACCATCATGTTTCTGAAAATAATCTCAGCAGTCTAATGGAGGTGGATCGATACAGATGGATCGGTCTCTTACATTTCCTTTTCATATCACAACCAACACCACCTCTGGGAATCTGCATTTATCTCCATATTCAATAATGAGAGGATCAATTTAAGATGATCTCTCTCTCTCTCCCCACACTACTTGTACATATTTGCTTTCAGTTAATCTCCTTTTCATAGAAATGCTCGCAGCTATGTGGGGTTCTATAATTTGAAAGAGATCTGTTAGTAAAATGAGCCATTAGATTGAAATAACAATGAGCAAATGGAAGTCGTGATAAAATTCCTTGACTTTCCTCCTTGGTGGTCGCGACTGTTACAGTTTATTTCTTGATAAGGCATCACACGTGCACTTGATATGTCCTCTCTTCGAATTCCCTAAAATTACTCATCTTACTCTGCGTTGTTCCTGTTGCTCAACATCAGGTAACATCAGGTCTTACAATGCACGGTAGGTTGTATCCTACATTCCAATGTGAGAATATTTTCCAATTGCGTATCTGTATCATTTCAATAACACCTAAGTATTATTTGGATTTGATTACACAACTCTGCTGAGATCATTTCCTTCTCAGGAGAGGTCATTACAAACAGTAAAATCAGCAGAAATAAACAGCCTGTTTAGTGCTTTTGTGCTAGTGTACATCGGTTGAGTTTCCACATCCATTTTCTCTCTCCCTCTGCGTCCAAGCCTCGTGACCTGTGGCCTGTGGCTGGGCCCTGCGGGAGTATTCTGTTTCCTATACTCTTTATGGCCTCACCTTCTTTCCCCTCCTCATTCTCCCCCTCCTACTCCTTCTCTTCTTCTTCTTCTCCTCCTTCTTCTCTCTTTCAAAATTGCTCTAAGGGATGGGTCTGCCCCTGAGACGCAAGGACAAATCCAGGCAAGGTATCTCAGTTCAACTCAGAGTAGATGTTAATGGTGGTGAACGGAGTCTCTTGAATTCTTTACTACAGATAATGTTGTCACTTTGTCTGAGACAGGTTTTGTTTGATTGGGTCTATATTTTGAGTGACACCTCACTTTGAGAGTCAGACTAGTTTGCGGCAGAATACTCTTTTCTAATTGTGTTTGGTTGGTGAATACCAGGATTATTTCAACTGATGGTTTTGTGTCAGTACCGTACCACCACTTTACTTCTTGAATGATTTCATTGCCTCACTGTTTTGGACTTTTTGAGGACTGGACTCCTGGCTTCAGATTGCTATCTTATTTACAAGCATTATTAACTTATTCATCCTGCCACCATGCCTGTCCGAATCATGTGCACCATCTCCTTTTCTGCCGATGACGAGCCCAGCAGAGGATATGGCAAAGATGGTTTTGATGACCACTACAAGCGCGTGAAGAAGAGTTACGGCGACGGGGACTCACAGGACTACCTGGATGGGTGTAGTCAGGTGGATGATTACAATGATGAGGAAGAAAACATCAGCGAGGTGGACGACCTTGCAGCTTTCTTTAGCGGCTGCTCACTGCACGGTGCAAACCATGTGTTCGTGGAGAACAAGAGGTTTGGTATTCGTCAGGGTTTGTGGGCGGTGGTCTTCACCATGGCCCTGTCCGCTTTCTTGTTCCAGGTAGCTGACAGGGTCATATACTATCTCCAATACGATTACATCACCATGCTGGATGAAAGAGTGGCCAACAACATGACCTTTCCAGCTGTCACCATATGTAACTACAACTTCATTCGGAAATCTCAGATGAGCTACAGCGACTTGATTTTCATGGGCCCCCTGCTGGGCTTCGAAGAAGGCATGGCACCAGGGTTTCCGCTCGCCCCGGAGCCGGACCGCCCGCCGGGCTCTCGTTTCAGCCTGGATGAGTTCTACAACCGCACTAGACACCGCATAGAGGACATTCTGCTGGAGTGTGACTTCAGAGGCTTAGAGTGTGGCCCCGAGAACTTCAGAGAAGTAAGTTACACAGAGACCTCACAGCAAAAAATATATTTCAAAATAGTCTCAAATATTTGATCTTTCTGGGAATCAGCAGAGTCTAAATTGGAAAACATCAAGGTAAGTTGGTGCTTCATATATTCAAGAGGTATTTTATATGCGTCTGGTAGACTTGATGGATTTGATTGATCAGCAATATTTTATGTGGGGATCTAAAATTTGAATGTGGTCCAAATAAGGAGGAGAGGAAGGCCACTGGATTTCATCAAGTGCTATCTTCTGTTAGGTTTCATTATAATAAAATGACAACATCCTGTAAAACCTTCTACTAAACCTGAAACTGTAATGCCAGGATAGTAAGAAAAAGAGAAGAGGAGGACTTTGTAGAAAATCACTGATACTGTCGAGAGAGTTAATTTACGGCTGTGAGGTAATTCAGTTCAATTCAGTTTCTTACAATCCTGAGTCATTGCTGTAAATAAAAATGTTTCTCTAAGTCAGCGTGTCTGCTTTAATGAAACTCCATTGTAAATAAAAAAAAAAAGAGCCGACATAATAAAAGCAGGTTCCATTACTTAAAGTGGCATGCTTGGCATACAGCAGTTGTTATTGAATTAATCAGGCACTGAAGAAATCTTTGCGTTGCTCAGATCAAAATTAAGGGCAGCTTCTTGAGAGACTCACATTCCTTGTCTGTGCACAGCAGACAGCACTCAAGAGGAATACTGAATTACAAGTAGTGTTGACAATATCCAGCTATTGGTCTATTGATTTGCTTGACCTTTGCACAGTTATAGATAGGTATGTGCAGACTGCTAATGGATGTACTAGAGTCACATGTACTAAAGCTCCATGCAATTATATCAGTGTGTAAATGCATGAACATGATACACTGTTCCCATTTTAGACCTGATAACAACATGATTTTTTTTTCTTTGTTAATGTACAGTTCATTTTTATCATTATTTATTGCATGGTTTGTAGTATCACAATTAGAATAGCTGTAGTGGAAGTTGTAATTACTAGTGGCCAAATGATAATTCGATTAACTGGTTAGTCAATCGACATAAGTAGACTTGGCAACTGTTTTGATAATCAGTAAGTAATTTTTATTAAGTAATTTTTTGCAAAAATTCTGAAAAATCACTGGTTATAGCTTCCTAAATGAGATTATTTGCTGGTTTTGTTGGTCTTCTTTGGCTATTAATTTGCATTTTAGGGTTATGGATCGTTGGTCTTGACATTTTTTTTTACAATTTAGTAAATGATTAATCGAATAATTGGGAACATAAAATGCAAATTAATCGATATTGAAAAAAGTAATTTCTTTAAAGACATGAACTTATCATTAAAATCAAAGTCATGAGTCTGTATGAGATAGAAATATGAATTTATTTATATAAAATGTTGCTGTCAAAAACTAATTTCTTTACATGTCACGGAAGATTAAAAAGCAAAGACAAGCAGAGTGACATTACGTCAAACATTGAAGGGCTGTCTTAACAGGTGATTTATCATTAGAGGCTTCACAGCATCACATTTGAAAGTAGCTCTGACATTATGAGGTTGGAAGCTTCAGAAGTTGAGAGCTGCATCCTGTCAGCCATAACACAGACTCTTGAGTTTAGGGAACACAGGAGTGCCAATGTGAAATGAAGGTCTTGGATGGCGAAGATGTGGTTGAATGTAAAAGAGAGGTGTGAATGTGTTTTATCGGACCATAGCACATACTCAAAAAGGGCAAATTATTAAAGTCATTCTCTCTCTTTGTGTTGGACAGCGTGTGCAAGCCAGATGAAATTAACGATCCTGCAGTGACACCAAATCATTGCCGCAGTGAAGAATATCATTTAGAAAAGAACAAAAAGAACTTTATGAAGGTTAAAAATAGTGTCTCCATCACAGAGCTCTCTTTGTCTTGGAGGAATTCTCTCGCAGACTTTACAAATTTACCTTCACTATGAGGGCATATACTGCATGTTGACACAAACAGGCAGCATGACTTAATATTAGCACAAAAACAGAGCAAAATGTTGCTTCGACAGCACACTGTAGATCTTACTTTACATATTTTTATTCGGGTTTCAGTGTCTTATCCAGCCAAAAATTGAAATATGCCCAGGTCGAGCAATCAGTATCATAAATGGAAAAAAGTGGGGGATATGGCCAATGTCCTTGAGGTGAAATAGGACCAGCTGTCATCCTCTGTTGATATGCTTTTTAAAAGACAAAGTACTGCGACTGCAGTGCAGTCTGCCATTTTATTAGCATGAGAGGGAGTCAGTGACCCGGCTTTATTGAATGACAGGCGTTACTGCCATGGTGCAGTTTAAAACTCATTCTTGCTTTCATAATGTCTTACTTCGAACTACATGAGACGCTTCCTATCATGAAACTGTGATTCTTGCATTCAGATCAGCTGTAATTTTGCCCTTACAAAACCAATTATTTTCAAACAATCATTGATCTGAATTGTCCATTATGAATAATGAATAATTAGACAAAGGTTGTAAGTTATAAATCTATTGTACAACAGTGTCTTTCACTGTTTCTTACATGCCACACATTTAGTAAGCATAGTTTCAGTTAGGCTTGAGGCTGCTGTTTTTGATCAGAACGATACAAGCAACTTACATTTAGTGTTATACCTGACGCTGTCTTTGTAAAGAGAAGGTAATAAGAAGAGTTAAACGGTTACATATCTTTCTGAGATAACTGTTTTCAGAACAAACCACACCGATCAGTTCCAAGGCCTCCCCCAAAGTACATTTATGAAAGACTTTAACCACTGACATCAAAGTTGGATGAAGGATTAATGTGAATCTGAAAGAGCAAATTAAATACTTCAACCCTTTTCTGGTGACATTAACATTGCTGCATAACAGCACTTAGCAAATAACCATCTTTTTAGGGAGCTCTGCACAAGCTTGTGCGAGGTGTAGCCTTGGTGGTGGGGACAGTATGTGAGTCTTGTTGTACATTATATCATTTTTAAGTGATATAATGTGTGCATGTCTGCAGGTTTCAGGTGTAGTAGTTCCTCCAGTAGGCTAAACATCTAAGTGACAAGTAATCATTTCTTTGTCTGGTGTAATGGGACTAATTATAGCTGTTGTCATGAACTTGAACCCCTCTGTATTACATCCTCCCACTAATATAATCATTGATTGTTCCTTCAGCTCATGCACCTCCCTGCAGCAATTATAAACCACTGCTCTCTGTTTTGTTACTTTGTTTCCATAGCAAATTCAAAAAGTGTTCTGTGTTGCCTTGATAATGTTCAGAAAAGATTGGATAACCAGCTATTTAAAGAAAACCTCTCCTGTAAGACACTAATTGAAGTGTCTTTCTGGGCCCACTCAGTTATTTAGTGATATAAACTGCAGGGGGGTTGGTGCAGATAACACTGATTATACAATAGCACACTGAGATATTTTTAAGTGATGTTACACTTCAAAATCAAAGATGATGGATATCTTTGATCATATTGAAATTCAGTGTTTTTTCTACCTGTAGTAACAGATGCAATGCAACCACACAGTATTTTTGATTTCGAGTGCAGGCCATGGCAGTGACTGTACAGTGGATACACAAATCCTAATGGCTCTTTTACTAATAGCTCATTAGAAATTGAGAAACCCTTGACCCTTTATTAATGGTTTAGCGGCATTTATAACCACAATATTACCAAAACATTTCATTTAAACAGGCCACAGTGATGCAAGAGAGTCTTTATTCAAACATGAGAATGGGAACATCTTCCCTTCACAGTTTCATATTAAATCATGTTTTGACCAATCACTAGGCTGAGCAGTGAGTATCAGGCTGTGCTGCTGTAAATCTGCTGGGCCCCATGACAGGCAACACTATTCTCCAGCCCTAATCTAATGTATCTTTAAGCTTCCTTTAACTCCTACTCTCATCCAAGCACAGAGCACACACTCAGCAGCTTGACCCAGCCTTGTATCTACGCTGTATCTGCTTAGTCTGAGCTGCTGTGGCTGGCCCATCTGGCTTGATAGGCAGTATCATCTTAATGCCCTGTTCTGCTCAGTAGTCCAGCCATCATCCCTATTTATCTGGCTCCACTAGGCTCACTAGTAGTTACATGTTATATCTATTGTTGAATCCTATCGTCACCCAAGGAAAAAACAGAAATTTGGCAGCATGACCCGGCCTTATGTCTGCCTTGTATTTGCTCAAGTTAAATTACAGTGGCTGACCCAACTGGCTTTCAAGGCAGATTCATCTCAGTGCCAGCCACGCTCGGATGTCCAGCCACTTTCACTTTATTATTGGTTTCGCTAATCTCACCACTAGCCACGATTTAGCAACCCCTCTGAGTGAATTATGACCCTTTACCTTACCAAATAAAGGAACATGCTGTCAAAATGAATTTGTGTGCGTGTGTGACAGTGAGAGTGCAGGCAAGTCAAGAGGGTCATCAGGTTGGCAAACTCTCAATAACCAGTGTTTTGTTGAAGCTGTCCTCCAACTGTCTTCCAGTGTCCCAGAACAGCCCCATTCTTTCTGCACCCACACACTCAACACAACCCTCTGTAATATGTTTTATTCACTTTCATCTAAAATATCCCCAGCTACCAGCATGCTAA
Source organism: Seriola dumerili (assembly GCF_002260705.1). Classification (NCBI taxonomy): domain Eukaryota; kingdom Metazoa; phylum Chordata; class Actinopteri; order Carangiformes; family Carangidae; genus Seriola; species Seriola dumerili. The sequence goes on from NW_019174664.1 coordinate 392,280, forward strand.
CCAACTACAACCAGCTGACTCCAAGTCAAGCTTGTCAGCATGTTTCTATCAGCAGCAACTTGCTGCTCAACCCACCAAGCAACAGCTTGTGATAAACAACTCTTACCATCATTTCACATTTACTGTATTGTTCCTTCTACAATTGTGCTATGTTGCAAGCATATCAACAGCTAGTCAAACTTAAAAGTTAAGAAATGGTTATACCAAATGTTAATAAGCAGTTTATAAATTGATATTGGTCCAGATGCCCTGAAACCCTATTCCAGAAGATGAGTGGTAAAACTAGTGTCATGATGGAGGATTTTCCACAACTTGGCGACCCACAACGATCTATAAAGCATTAGTAAATGATTTTTTGGCCATTAATTACAGCTTATAAAACATTTAACAGAAAATGGGACCAAATTATATAACATTTGCAATCACATGGGGAAAAAGAGAGATTAGCATTATCACTAACAGGTTAGCTAAACCTTTGTGTCATGTAGGAGCGGCTTGGTTGTACCTTTAGAGCAGGCTAACTCACTTAACAGCATGCATTATGTATTACTGCTATCCTTTTCTTTTGAACAGCAAATCAATACAGTGTATTTATTTTGTGTAATGTGGCAATTGGCAATGCTACTGTTCCCAGTGTGGAGAACCGTGAACTCCTGCCAGAGCCTGTTTATTATATCTGCTAAAGAGCCACTAATGGTCCTGCAGACTCCATTGTTGGTGTATTGAGAAGGGGCGGGAAAGGGAGGTGAGCAGATTGATTGCTTTCTGTCTCTCTCAGTCTCTGGGGTTTGCTGTCCATTCCTCCTCTCTCTCTCTGTCTCTCTGTCCATCAACTCTGTCTGGTGTTTGTGCATGAGAAAGTATGTTTCACTGTGTCTGACTATGTATGTGTGCACACTGCGTTGAGCTCTTGCTCAGGGCTGGGTCAGTGGTGAATCTTGGCTACCGCCTTGCAGATAGTCGGTTCAGGTTGCACCGATTCTGTCTCGGAGCAGAATGTGAGCCCCTCTCTGAACAGTGATCCAAATCCCTGCTTCCTGTTCCAGCCCCAGCCCATTAGATACAGCTTGCCTTTCTCCCAAGCTCAGCATCAGAATCAGCCAGTGGCTCTGGTTACGCCCTTCTCCTGTCTCGTCAAGAGCATCAGTCTGTATGCTCGGGGCTGATGCTCTGACAGACAGACAGATAGGCAGATAGGAATATTTTATATTCAGAGAAAGGAAGCCGGAGCTTGCCTCGTCATCTGGATCTGAGCTGTAAACACTTGATACGGTTCGACATTTCTTTTAAGCAGCCATTGGGAAGAGATTATATCAGGGAAAGTGTAATGTAATTATCTTCAAGCATGTGCCATGAAAAATTAGGTGTTAGTAAATTGTCTTTAAAAAAAAGAGCAAAGTAGATCATAATATATGTTCCACCAACAAGGAACAAAGATTAACTGAATATAGCACTGCCAACTTTGAGTGTGTACTAAACCCAATTGGTTCCAGTCACTTGTGGCGCAACGGTTGCTCTACACCTTTTGCAATTAGGCTAATTAAACTGTCACTTCCTCAAATGGAAATTGATTTTTGTGCCCCTGTTTGTAATATATAGCCATTTTGCCAATTAATTTCATTTGCCATTGTACAAGTTAGATGCATTCTTTGGAGCCTGATCTATGTTCGATTCTTACTGCTTAATTAGTCGGTTAAAAAATTCAGATCCATCAGGCGAAAGTAACACAACAACGTGCAAGCTTAGTTGATACACAGGACATGCATCTTTGCAGAACAGCAAGCACTGCCTCATCAGCGCATGAAGCGTTTGCCGAAGTGTTGTGTCAGTTGTTTTTTCAGTTGCCCCTGACCCCGTGTGAAGATACTGAACTGAAATAATGGATTTCAAATTTCAGGTTATGGAAATTAGTTTGATTAAACTCAAGTATGGGCTCGGTCAGAGAGTTGGTCATTACAGTGTCTGCGTTTGAAAAAAGCATGCACTGCTGAACTGCCTCCTCCCCTCTGAGAGGTGACAGCACAAGATCATTAAATATTTATGGTGACACTGAAATTCAGATAGCTGTCTGTGACTTTCTCTCATCTTCTCGGCCATTATTAGCTGTTTTCAGGACAGGAGTTCAAAGGTGCCTTCTTTTAAGCACAGTTGTAGCTTATCACATTTACATTTTAGCATAATGCTGAATGCAGAGGTTACAAAATAAATTTGCATTTGGAATTTTTAAATCCACTTGACATTAGATAATATTATATCTAATGCTTCTCCTCTCATTTCTCAGTTAAAACAGTTTGATCTAATTAGTGAAACTGACAGCTGTGATATTCATCTTCTTCATACTTTTTTTTCAAGGCTTTCCAGCAATTCAATTTGCTTGCGAGAATGTATAATTCCACTCTCACTGGCATGCACCTATTTCAAACAGTGATCACAAGGGGGCAGTGTTTTACAATGATTTTAGAACCTAAACTGGATCTCATTGAGCTTTTGGCACTGAGGTACCGCATGCTGTTCCTTTTTTCTTTTTGTTTATAAGAAATCACTCAGAAATATACTTAATCCCATCTCTAAAGAGCCCTTTGATTCCCTCCACAGTGCAGCATCAGAGCCTCTGAGCTGCAGTGACCGCCATCCAGTTAAAGCATCACGTCGAGGCAGAGCTCCTGCCAGTGGAAACACAGTGGTTGCATTTTTTGAAAAAACTGTTTTCCTGAGGGATTAAACTCTATTTCTGTGAGGATTAAAAAATAAATATTACAAATCAAACATGAGCTGGGGTCTGCTTGCTGTGGATGGCCTTGGCAGAAACCCATCCCTCACTCATTCTCTATCTCACTTCTCACTCCATCCCTCCCTCTCTCAGATCCCACCTACTTTAATTAAACCTCTCATCAGTCTTCTTTGGAGGTTGATGACAAGAGGTGCAGCAGCGCTCACTCCCTGTTAAGATGAGTCCAATGGGATATAAAGCTTGCGTCATTTAAATTGGACAGATACCTCTCTCCAGTATCAGCCAACACTTCATAACACAAATGCTAATTAATCATTAAAGTGGCATAAACGAAAGGACAGAACTTTCACTTTACTCCCTGACTAAGATAAATGACTCCTAATGATGTGAAAATGAGGGATACCGCAGCCTTGTTGGAGCAATTATATATGAATAAGACGTATGACAAGTGTCCTATACAGGGCCAATAGCCACTTACTAGTAGCTAATTAGGCTGATGAGAGGTCCTTAATGGCTTCCTACAGGACTGTACTTCATATCAGAGCTGAAATAAAACCTTTGGCTGCAAATGACAGACTGGAGGAGTCATAAGGAGAAAGGTGTTGTCTGTTTAAGAGTACTGGCTAAAAGGTTTGCTCTCTTGCTCTGCTTCTCTTCTGTGTCTGCGTTCACATGCCTGGATGTGTGCTTGTGTATGCTCAGATGTGCAGACAGACCTTCAAAGTTAAGTAATAATCTATTACTGACTATCTTTGCTGAAAAAAACAACCTATTCTCAGCATCGTTCAAGTACGTGGAATCAGAAAAGAGATGTTTCAAAAGAACATCAGTTCAAGCTCAGCAGTTCTAGCTACAGTTCTAGTTACAAGCTCTGTAACACACACTCTGCAACATTCCTTTAACAAACATCTTGTGTTATTTAGTGGTTATATGGATCAGAAACCAAACCAAACTTAAAGCTGCACAAATCCATTTTTGGCCACTAGGTGGCGGACAAGCTTCTAAACATCAAGGCAGACGTGTACTCCTGACATATCACTGTGTAAAGTTGTTATGTCGTATAGTTAGGACACAAAATTGCCCATTTACACGTCCAGCAGACAGCATTATGTAACTTAGCTTTCCAGCGCTCTGATCTTTGCCTGTTTTTGATCCTGATCCTGTTTTGGACCATGGCTTTATTCTTTGGATTTTGCTTCAGCCTGACCCTTTGTACTTTGTTTGCATGCTTGGATTTTTGTATCCTTGTGTTTTTTTTTCTAAGTAAAATCTCTTTACTTTTATATCTGCCTCCTGAGTCGTGCTCTTGGGTCCCTCTTCTGAAAACTGTGACATCTATTGATTTAGTGGTTATTGTTTCATCCCAGGATCTCTAAGTTGGTCTCTGCGGGTCTGGTGCTGTTGCCTTTGGGCAATAATAGAGGAAGGGCTGATTATATTATTCAACGCCACAACCTAATAAGGATAGCTGATGCAAATCTTAACACCAATAATGTCTCCTAAGTAACATACGGTGAAAGAATTACAGATATCAGCGGGGAGGTGTGCCTTCTTCATTCAAATCTCCACCTCCCTGTTCTGAGGTTTATCACAGGATGTCATTGTTCAGCCAGCTTCAGACCGGGAGTTATTAGGGGGACAAAAGCAAATAAATCATGGCAGCAATTAGCGACCAACTTTGCACACAAACACACACCTGCATACATAATACACGCTCATGGAAGACATCAGCTATCATATTGCTCTCAGTAAATGTATCTCCCGAGGGACCATTATACAGCAGACCAAAATGAAATCAAAATGAAACATCCATCTAAGTGCAACCCACTGTGCAGCTGGCTTTGGACTGTCTGTTTCATCCTTTCTGGCAGTCTGATCTCCCTCTGTGTGTACGTGGGTGTGGGTGTGGGTGTGTACGTGTGTGTGTGTGTGTGTCAGTTTTCCCAGAGAGTTGTCAGCCAGTTGGACTACCATCGACCCTCCTTCGTTAGCCCTGCTTTCACTGCATGTCTGACATCCCCCTGACATAAGGTGTAACACACACACACACACACACACACACATGCACACACACTAACCTCTTGCCAGCAGTTTAACAAGCTGCCAGAGTATTTGGTGCAAAACAAGAAGAGCAAACAAGGAGAACAAACACAGAATTTGAACTTTTATAAATTCTGGCGAAGTAGCTTGAATAAAAGCAATACATCTAGGCAAGAAATCAAAGTAGTGATTTGTTTCTTTGTTTTCCATCTGTCAGGATATGCTGGTTAATAGCAGTTTAAGAGCCTGTGATTGTAAGCTGTTATGAAACTGAATAGGGACTGATATTAATAGGACATGACAGGATATCTTCTGAGGATCTTGCTGGTTGAGAAGTTCTTGATCATACTTCTGCTGAATTGAAAATCAAAAGTGAGCTTGGTGTAATATTTTGAAAGGTTTAGACTTTTATGATACAACTTGTCTGTCAGGGAGGGGGGAGGTGGCGCTGGAGGTGTGTATTTCTTGTAAAACAAACTGGATTGATGTATATTTTCAGAAGGAGATGGAAACTTTGTTCTTACCGTTGGCATTTGAGTTTGATGTTGGTTTGTGTGTTGCCACACCTGTCATGCTTGTGTGTGTTTTATGTTTGTCCTTCCTCACTTACTTACAGGCATGGCTAATGGGAGGGTGTGGAGGTATGTCCATTGCCATCCTTGACTGAAAGTTATTAAAGGAGATATTTGTAAATTTTGCTACTGCTACACAGTCAGCGTTAGCATTAACAGTTGTTTACTTACCATTCTAGAAGAAACGTTGCGAGTTCAGAATCAAACTTCATTCCTTTACTCTCCAAGAGCCGTCTCCAGGAATGGAAGGCAAAGCCAATGTTAAGTCTTGTCTTGTCTCGATCTTGTCTTTTCATCTGCTCAAGTTAGCACGCTAACGAGCTAGCCCCAGCTCGGCTCATCTCTTTCCGATACTGACTGCCTCCAGTCTGCCTTGAAGATGTATTGTGCTCAGAGGACGTATTATAACTTCTTGTAATATAAAGACAACGATGCTTGAAGCTCTTGTCAAGCGACAGTTGCTACCACCAGCTCCCAACAAGTATCTACTCTCAGTGGCAGAGAAAACTTACAAGTGCCCCTTCAAAGGTATTAAAGAAATATTTCTTGCTTTTATTTCCAAGAGTAAAATGAGAATATTGATATCAAACGGAGCCCAACTAATAATCAGTTGGATTGATATATGGACCACTAACATGTATTTGCAAATATATGTCAGCTGTTGAGTTAATTAGTTAATTTAAAAACAGTGTAACAATCACATTGTTTATCCACCAGAGAGCACTGACAGGTTCATTTTTCAACTGTTAAATGACCTGCTCAGTCCACATTGTGGTCACAGTTCTTCAATAACCAAATTAAAGGGGATCTTTATTGGAAATATTTCTATGTTGTGTGTTTATAAAATATTAGGTGAGTAAGAATGTTTTTAGTTTAATTTTAGCATATAAATACGCTTTCTAAAATCTCTAAAGCTCACAAATTATTAAACCATATGTTGTTTATTTAATCCATACACAAACAAAAATATAAAAGTGGCAGTTTATAATTTTACAGGAATTTATGTAAAGGTGCTATGAATAGATGCACAAGAGTTTATTTAACTGCCCTATACTCCAGATATCACCAAACCTGGTGATTCCACTGTGACAACAAGCTACATGCAGTTGCGGCACCCAGTTGTTGACAGCACATAAAGTATTTCCTGCTAAAAATGTCCTGACTCCAGCCCTGTGCATACCACCCAGACAAGACTGATGTCAATCATTTCATCTCTCTCTCATAACAAAAGCAAATAAGCATGTTCCCCAAAATGTTGAACTGTTCATACATTTGTTAAATCACCACTGCTGTGTGTGGATTTGACAACCACAGAATTTTGAGCACCAGCACAGGAGAATCACTTCCACAACTAATAGAACAAATGGAAGGATTTGGTTTTACCAGAAGGATTCATTTGTAAATGTCAAGCAGAAAGGGACCATTTATTTCACAAAGGGCCATTCATTCATTTCTCTCTGAGCGGCAAATAGGAGGCATCAGGCCTGTGGGGACTGGGAGACTGTTTGCTATTGCTAGCGGCCGTACTCTGAAAGTCATTCATCAGAACCATTTCCCCTTTCCCAAACTCTCTCCAGCCCAGCTGTCATGATGCTGCCGAGATAAATTAGCTGTGTCATCCTGTGTTTCCCCGTGCAGGCAGGGATACTCTTACTGCCCCTTGAGCTGTAAATATAAATCTGCTCCATTCAGCAACGATACTTATACAGTAAGGCTCTTGAATCAATTTTCAGATTAATGCATTGATGCACCACAAGTCACTATGGTGGTGCTGCCACACACGGTGGCTTTGGAAACCATCTGGTTCAGCACAGTGGTTACTTGTGCACACCACAGTGATAATACTGTAGTTTATTTCAAGTTTTTCAATGCAGCAGAATGTTTACCACAGCAGGGCTTTACATGTCGGTTTTAACTAGTAGCTAGTTTTAACAACTCAAAGGCATCACACTGTGCCTCAAAGAGCCCTATAGCTTCTCTAATGTACAATCACTGTAAAATGGGTCAACATGGGCTTTCAAAGACCCACAGCAATTTCAGTATTTTTAGACCAAGCTCACCCATGTCCAATATGTTTGTGCTGATATTTGGTGGTTTCAAATCTGACTATATTCATGCCAAAATAATTCTAGTGGGCAGTTGTTACACTCTTGTCAACTACATTTATATCACTTGACGCTTAAACTTTGCAAAAGAAAGAAAGAAAGAAAGAACAAACAAACAAAAAAAAAACAAAACGATAATGAAATCCTTGTGGGATACACCAAGCCTTAAAATTTCTTTAAAAATTATGTATCAAAACATAATTAATCATGAAATAAAATATCTGATAAAAGTCTGATATACAAAAGTCTAAACCTCTCTTATTAATGACACCGGTGGCCATTAAGTGAACTGCAGTCTCACTCCTGTTGCTTGCGCTCAGCCAAAACAGTCACATGATGGTCGGACTGGGAAAGTAATTCAGCACTGTATTTTTCTTGGATAGTGCCATTTTAATGATTACCACAAGAAGAAGAAGGAGCAGTCTTCCCTTCCTTCGCCGCCAGAGCATGTGTTTTGACTGGGATTAATTGGGACTATGGACGAGAGTATTTGAGTGATGTAATAGCAAGTGCATGGAAGGAATGTCTAACGGTGGAGTGATGCTGTTAGACGTAGACTTTATCTGTTGGAACATGCACGTGGCATGCTCTCATGTGCACCCTGAATGACAGGCACACAGGCAGGGCCGCTAAAGATACTGACAACATGTGAGCTATATTGTACTATATAATTACTGTAAGTCTGCACTGTGTTCAATGCAGCAGCTTGACATGTTCTACTCATTCTTAATACTGACTATACTGTGTTCAGAGCAGCCAAATCAAATTATAATAGTTTAAAAACCAAGAGCATATTTTTACAGCACAATGCAACTCTTAATACTTTTCATGTGCAGAGTGCTTTTGACAGTGTCACACAGCATTCAGCTTTGTTTCAGTGTCACAGCCTGAAGCTCTCTGTGTTCACAGGCTTTCAGTGAGCTCCTGAGCTATTTCTACTGACTCTCATCTAATATTGTTTTTACAGTAGAGCGGCACTTAGCTGACGCAGTATTTAATTCAACCTTATAGCCCAGGAAATTGAGAGGCTACTAGAAAAGTGGCCTTTGTGACATTTGTACCATACAGCAGATCATGTACACAATTATCCTCAAAATTGTCTCTGTAAATCACCACCTGCTCCTATGTCAGCCCCCACAGCTACAGGACCCTGACTGCCACTGCTCCCCATGGCACCACCCATTTCTCTTCTTTTGCTCGATCCTTCACCTCCCTTTCCCTCTCCCTCCCCCCCCCTCTCTCTTTTTGCCTGCTCCCTTGTGAATGACTTGGCGCCAAATATTCCCAGCAGGAGACAGAGAAGACACAGAAGACACAGCAGCAACCAAAAGAGTCAGAGAGAATATGGAGATCACAGAAAGAGGAGGAAAGAGAGAGGCAGAGTAAAGTACAAAGATGTGTATGAGGAGTGTTGACGTATAACCTTAGGACACACGGTGGAGAATGGGAGGATGAGGGAAAATGCATTGTCTTTATGCTCTGGCAAATAGACAGTGGGGGTTGAACTGTACTGAGGGTAAACAGGGAGAAGAGAGGTAATGATAGAGGTAGCGTGTGCACAGTCCCGTAGATTTAATACATAGTGGTGAGGAGAAGAGGGGTTGGGAGGGGAACTGGGCGGCATTGTTCGTCTTGTGGCATGTAGTTTTAACTCTACACATGTCAAGGTCCAGGCTGGCCAGCTCCACCCTGATCTGGACCTAGAATGACAGTTTGATTAACTGCCGAGTGCCTCGACAACCCAGAGCTCTTGCAAACAGACTACCATCAGTGCATGCAGTGAGACACACTTACACAACGTGGAACTCAAAGGTTCATTTACCCCTCAGCGTCCTCGTAGTATCACAGTGGATATTCATGTCACTCCTGTCACTCATTTTTCAGATAAAGAGAAAAGAACATTTTAATTTATTTGTGATCTCAGTAGCTGTAAATCCATTCTGTAGACTCATCTGGCAGGTAATGTAGTTTTTTTTATGCAATTATTTATTCATTGAGAGTACTCATGAGTATATCCACAGGTAGATGCATAAAAGTTAATTTTAATGTTGCACATAGGCATGTTAGATGGCTGTTTTACCTCATGCTGTGACCACAACTGCATATTGTTTCTCTTACCCATTCCTCAGACCAACCAATGCCTCAACCCAGTCTCCAAAATCCTTTTACTAACCCACCACCACCCACACGATGTACAAATAAATTATGAAGAAAAAAAAAATACAATATACAGACATGTGTCTTTCCAGTATCTACAGATTTATTTACAGGCAGACTCATCAAAATACAAATATACATGCAGAGGTGGATGCACCAGTGCACCCAGTTCCTGCAGAGAAAAAGACTAACCCCTTTTGCATGCACATAGTCATGCACAATAGAAAGCCCCTGTATAACAGCCTGCAGTGTCGGTACTGTATGTACAATATTGAACAATTTATTACATACTGTATTATTCCCAACACATCCACTCAGGTCAGGCATTTGTGCATGTACACATGAAGACCTTGGAAAAAGGGTAAAGCAAGACTAGAATAGAGAGAGAAAAAAGGCATGAATTATAAGTAAATAAATACATATTGCAAACAGAAAAACACAAATAATAAAGGAGACTGAAGTGTGTTACATATGTGTGTAGATATACTGTATATAAATTTTAGATCAAAGATCAGAGCTTGTGATGTACATTATCTTTGAAAATCTGCCGCAAGTTTGATTACTTAAGGTGGTGGTTTTAAAGAACAATACTGCATGTAGTTCATCACTGAGCATGGCACACACTGCATGCCAAAAGGTGGAATCTCAGCTATCTTACTAAAATGACTGATAAGATACGACGTCAAGTGGCAGCCATTAAATTTCTGTTCTCGTCGGTGCCTCTTTCATTTATCTTCAGTTGGCTTTTAAACATTCACTGCTTCACTGGCCTCACTGTTTGAAACTGAGGTCTTTTCTCATTTAGAGAAACTGTCAAAGCAAAAATCCACCCCAAAAACAGACATCTACTGATTACTTTCATTCACATTAGCTCCTAGCGATCAAGCAACTAACACTCTGTGGTGTTTAATAGCCTGTGATGGAAATTCATGACATCAGTTTGCAATGGATACTGACATTTGTGAACTGAGAATGTTTCTGTAATTACATCCCTTTTTGTTTCATTGTGGTGCTGCTGACGGGTCTGAACTTTAAAATGTGTCCATAAATTTACTCTGCACACAGTCAGTGTGTTAATGACAGTCCCCATCATTAACAGTTCTCAATAACATAATTGAAATGACTTTGCAAGAGACGGATTCATATTCAGATGAAGATCAAAGTGTCTGTGATTATAGAAATAGCCATATGTGTATTTCCTTATAAAGCTACAGCCGTGGGATGCCTGAACTCATTGTTCTTTGAAGAATTAAGTGAGCAGGTGTTTTGATAGACTCAAAGATCTGCAATGGGAGTATGAACATTGAAAAATCAATAGTGTTTTAGCCAAAGTCTGCATTTTTCTGCCCAATACTAATCAAGCAAGCCGCCTTTTTTTCATTGGATTTCTTTTTTATTTTCCTTTATTCACTCTTGAATCAGTGAAAGGTCTATTTGGACAATATTTCAACTTTATCCAATAGTAAATTCATAGTGTATTTTAAGATGCAGTCAGTCAAACATGATATTAATTTATGTCTGAGATTCATAGGTATTGTTCAACTAAAAATATGTCTCTGAACAAATATCCCTGTTTGCTTTCATAATGGGCTCATTAGTGAAACTCTCTAACTGCGGTTTCATAGCCGCGTGCATTTGTTATTCTGTTGTTGTTACACTCGTAGGATTGTGTTTCTCTGTCAAGCAAGTACATCATTATCCCTTCACCCAGACGGATTAGCTTGTTGCACAGAGCCTCTCCTCCGATATGTCTCCTTCTTGATGAGCTGGCTATGGAAACGGGGGTTGAACAAATGCTGTTAAATGCCAAAAGCGTCAGGATACATGTCAGGTGAATGCTGATGCACCGCCCACCATGTTTTTAAGTTACAAATAATCTATATTCCCACCCTTAAGTTTACCCTTAAACTTCCATTGTTCCCCTGTTTGTGCTGGATCTTCTTTCATGTTGGTCTCTCACTATCTTACTTTCCTGTTCACAGGCATGTCAGCACTCTGTACACGACACACAATTGCACTCAGTCAAGGATATCCTGTCTGCTCATGGTACAACTCTTGAATATGCGATGATGGTATTTCACTCAGCAGCCATCCTAGGCCCACACTTGAGCAACCATTCCCTGTGACACCCCCACCCGTTAAAACATGAGTAATTGCCCGAGTAGAAGACTTGATTGTCCTCAGAAGGGACATTATGACGTGTGCTACAGCATATTGCCAGGGAGAGTATGAGAGTATGAGTAAGCAGGCTGTGTCCTGTGTGAACCCAGAAACATGGAGGGAGATTAAACTGCTGGCGGTTGCCTGATCTCATCTTCTGTTCCTTGCAGTGCTTGAATTTTGTGTCATGTTTACTCTCTGTGCACCATCATGTAGACTCTGGGCGGGTAAACTAGAGTCTGCATTAAAAAAATAAACGGCCCGGGGCGTCGAGTGGCGTAGTGGTCTAAGCAGGCGCCCCATGTGTAGAGGCTACAGTCCTCGCTGCAGTTGGCCCCAGTTCGAGTCCCGCATCGGACGGCCTTTGCTGCATATCATTCCCCCTCTCTCTGCCTCCCCATTTCCTGTCTCTCTGCTGTACTATCAAATAAAGGCATAATAAAAAAAAAAAAAAAGATAAACAGCCCAGTATCCAAAGTAATGTAGGAAGTAGTGTGCCCTTTATGTAGCAAGGCGGAAAGTAAGGATGTGAAAATCAGGCTGGTCGATTAGTGTGTAGCTTTTTTCGTTGTTCATGCAGGACACCAGAACATGCGCCCTGTTACCGACCTGCAATTAATGTTGTTCTGACTGCAATCTTTGCTAACCGTAAGGATATGAATGTAGATGTTGTAGAAAGCAAGTTTTTTTTTCTTTTTAAGTTGGAATTGGACATAATTCTGTGTTTTGTAGAATCATCCACCAACAACATTCCCGGTTTCAAAAACATTACACCTGCCAAGATACATAAAGTATACAAAACTATTAAAGAACAATTACACCTTGGAGATAATTGCTGTCTAATTTTTGATATGATACACTGGGACGTCACTAAATCATCAGACGGGGCAAAAAACAAAAGTAAGCTGAAGGGTTTTAAACTAATCTCTAGGCATGGCTTGTTTAATCTGCATGGGATCATGGTGCAAAAATGAGCTGATGACTTCACCCTCTCAAAAAAATCACATGACAATCTTTTTAGGTAGAATCACAATCCATGATCTGAATTTCCACCGTTGGGCGCTTCTTTCAGATGTCGCCCAAATGCTGCTTTCTCTTTACAAAATGTGTCACAACCAATCACACTTTTTGCTTAGTTCATATTGAGTATTCGTGCGGACAGCACTGTTATTAATTTCTTGAGGTGCTATATGTATGTATTTTAATTTGAAAGTTGAGTCCCTGCCCCGGCTTGCAGGCAGGTCTCTCATCCCGCGGACGGTCTGCAACTTGTTCTGCTCAGGTGGAGAACTGGTACGTGTGCCGCTACACCAAGCTTGCCGAGGCTGCAGAGCAGAACTATGACTCCCGTCGTCAGCTGCTGTGGGCTAGCTGTTTAATAGTTAACAATGGGCTGATTAACAGTGACTGAACTTTTATAATTGAATTTTTGAATATAGCACCTTTCAATGGCGCGATTGGTACAAGTCATGTGAAAAGGAAATCATATTCCAAAGTAAGATCATCCATAGTAAAAGATCATCAAACCCTAGATGGCACTGTTTTCCCTGATCGCAGAAATTACCTAGGCTGCAAGAAACTGGATTTTACATTTTCAGCAGACAATGACGAGACAAAAGTTCATTCACGCTCCCTTTCCCCTCTCATTCACGCCATTTCTTTCTCACCTCTTTTCCCTCGGTCACACAGTAAACTACTCGCACACACACACTCACACACACACACACACTGTACTCAAAAGTAGGAGCAGAGAGTCAGACGTGCATGGTGTTCACTTTTACTCGGGATTGGAACATTGTGTGATGATGACCAACCAAGCATGAACCAGCACCATCAAAGCCAAACCAGGGCACCGCGGGGTCAAAAATCCCATTAAATCTAAGTTAGGCTTTTCGGGACTTGGGGAGAAGCTTTAAAGACAGGCGACATGATTTGCATTCATTTACCAGCAGCGTCGTGACCTTTTTTGTTTTCCCCATAACATTTCAAATCTTTCACTGAAACGCATCCGAGAACTGACAGTTGGGAATGTCAACCAGTTTTGCTTACACCTGAGTGTCACCAAAATGTTAAACACCCAGTGAGCCTTGTCTTTTTTTTGTTCTCAGCCTTTGAATCTGCAACATTTAAAATTCAACTGGTGGAACCGTAATGAAAGAGTCTACAGTCTCTACAGCATTACTTTCTATAATGCCGTGTTCAATTTTGAGGAAGAATACAATTTGTGAGCCAGGAGGGATTATGCTGCATGTGTGTGGGGCTGTGTAGGTCCATGCCTGTGTGTTGTGTTTGTGTGTGTGTGTATTTGTGTGTTTGTCTGATGGGCTTGAAAAGGAAGATAAATGGTCTGTAGCTACTGAGGCCAATGATTTTATTCAGCAAACAGCACTCTGGATAGTCTGAAGAGAAGAATGTGTTTGTTTGTGTGTGTGTGTGTGTTTGTGTGTGTGTTAAGAGTGAGGGTGGAGGTGGAAGGAGACGCTCAGATGAAAAATTGAGAATCAAGACAGGGAGGGAGACAGCAGGAAGGTGTAATTACAATACAACCGCGTGATTTTAACTAAATCCGTTGCCCCTGGGGCATGTCTGTAGATTTTCAGAGACTAACTGCTTATAATTTTGATGAAATAATCCCCGGGACTCAAGTTGCTGCGCAGTAGCGCACTGAATAATTCTGATCATTCTGAATAACTTGCCCCCACCCCCCCTCCCCGCACCCCCTTGGACAAGATCAGGGAGCGCTGCGCGACTGACAAAATACTCCCCCATCACAGCCTCAAGCTGCTGCTCAGAGGACCGAGCTGGACTGCGTGCGCTTCTCTCTCTCTCTATCTCTCTCTCTCTCTCTCCTTGTCTTCTTCCTCACAAACAACAGCAGCCGTCTGTGAGCGCGGAGGCGACTTTAGTCTCAGTCACCGTGACCACAGCGGGACCGATGTTGGAAGCGCGCACCAGCGGTCCTCCAAAATGTGCCAGTGCGACTCATCTGGATCGAAACCGAGACCGGACTCCCTCGCTGAAGCCGGGAAGCTCTTCATAAAACACACCACCTTGCATGGCTTGAGGCACATCTTCCTCAGCGGCTCCTACCCCCGGAGAGTTGCGTGGCTGCTGGCTTTCCTGGCAGCTTTGGCTCTGCTCTTCACCTGGTCCTCAAACAGAGTGCGGTACCTGCTCTCCTCGCCCGTGTACACCAAGGCGCACATGGTGTACGCCAAAAGACTCGTTTTCCCCGCTGTCACCATTTGTAACCAGAACCTCCTGTTGCCGCGGCGAATGAAGAAGACGGATATATTCAGCGCGGGGAGGTGGTTGGGACTTTTGGGGAGGAACTGGCAGGTGTCCCCCGCTGCGAGAGAGGCGCTCACACCTCTGAGGGGCGACGATGGAGGGAGCGCGCTGGGCGAGCCGCCCTGGTCCCCGCTGTCTCGGATTTTGGACTTCAACCACTTTCTTCCTCCTCCCCGGGAATCCCAGCCGTCTATGAGGCAACTGCTGGACCGGCTGGGACACCAGCTGGAGGAGATGCTGCTGTACTGTCGGTACCAGGGAGAGCTCTGCGGGCCGCGCAATTTCAGCACCGTGAGTGACGCCAAAGTTCAGCTCTCCGCTTTAACTCCCTCCTCCTCCCCCTCCCAACAGGTCGATGCAGCTTTTAGAGGTGGCTGCAGCTTATTCAGTTATTAGTCTGAGCCAGAAGTTGAACTGTTTGTAATTGGCTGTCAGTAATTTTTATGTGTCGTGTGGATAGTTATCAAGTGGCCACTCAATTAATTTGCTTTGAACACATGCAATGAGCAGGGGGTACACAATGCGCATTCCTCCGCGCTGTTGCTTGGTAATGCGCCTCAGTGGTTCAATTAACTCTCTCTACCTCTTAAGCTCTATAGCGATGTAAATGCCACTATAATATTTGTATATGGACTTATGCTGTGCTGTACTCCACAGAGAGCTTACAGTGATTTATCTTATGCAAATGGGATTCAGCTGACAGTATACCTCTATAATATTGCTCTAATGTTCCTATAGCGTTCCATAAATTCACTGACTAGACAACACTTGTAGTGTTGTTGTGATATTTACATTTTTTATTTTATTATAGGACAGTCATTTTTCTAATTTGTTCACACATTCATATACTCATTTAGTCCAAATCCAGTGGAATGTTATAACAGTAAATTCTGCACCAAACAGCATCAAAAGTTGAATAATTTTACTGTAAACCCCAGCAGGCTTCTACGTTCACCGTATGGTCCGAATGGGTCTCTCCTCTGTCGTCCATCACTGCTGGATCAATGTGTGTACAATCCCATGCTCACAGGAGACCAATCTGCCCCTAATGAAGACTTTTGATTCATTTAGCAACACTTTACAATGCTCCTGGATACTGTGATGGAGAGCAGTTAGTGCTGGCCTCACTGGTAAACTGCAGCCCCATTGATTGCACTTCATCATCCTGTGGAGAACAATGTGAAAGCCAGCGTTCCTCGCTCTCCCACCTCATTACCCAAATTTGTTTTCAGTTAAGTAGATTCTCCTCTGTTGCTTGAAACAGCTTGATTTTTTGTGTTTGTTTTTTTTTTGTTTTTTTTTTTATTTGCCACTTGCAGCAGGCATGACTGAGGATTATTTTATGTTTTGAAGGAAATTTATAATTTGAAACTCCTCGCCTCAGTGGCAGTTGCCTTCAGTCTCTGTGGCATCAAAATATATATCCACAACTAATGCATCGAAAAGCTGCTTTTCTTCTTTTCTTTTTTTTTTCACAAATTTAAATGCTACGTATCTGGAACCACAAAACAAGTTATCACAGTCAAACACATTTCTTCTCACCAACATCTTTAGACCCGCTTCGTATTGTTTAGTGTATTTTAAAGGGTGACCAAGCAACAACACACTATTTCAGAGATAAACGTGATGCCGAGGTCTGGGTTTTGGGGATATGTGTTAGTGCATAGATAATCGATGATGCCCCCTGCCTGGCCTCGGGGCGCGCAAGACAAGCTGTCGGCATGAGTCAGACCAATAGAATCAGTCACACTTGAGAAGTGAGGTGTGGAGGAGCAAGACAAGCCTGTCTACATACAATGGGTTTCTGGATGTATTGACTTTTGTGCAGGAACCCCCCATCGCTCCACCCACCCATGTTGCCGGATCTCTGGTGAAACCATAAATTTGGTCCCCTGGCCTCATCAATCCATCCCTCCTTCCATGCAGCTGCTTAATCCTTATTTCATCTAGGCCTTAACAACACACATGCTTAATTCTCATCAGGGTGGCCTCTCCTCACTCTCAGACATTGATTTCAGTTACAAAACCCACCAGAGAACATACAGTCAGCTTCTGTCCCACATTTGCACCCTATTGATCGACAGTTTAAATCTTACTGGGTGGTCTAACTAAAGGTGGATTTGCTATCTATGTATCGTGTCTGGAATATCAGTGCAATGGTTGCTCGTTTTATTTTTTTGTGCATGTGAATTATGATGACATTTTGAGAGAAAATTCTACCCTAAATCTCTTAAGCAACTCAATGACTTTGGATTTGTGGGCTCAACATGTATTTCTTCTTGGCTTTTTGTAAGTAACTGACCAGACATTTATTTCAGACACAGATTCCTCTGAATGTGAAATTTTTCCAGAGTAAAAACTTTGCAGGTTCTATTTTGTCGGGCAAAAAATCTACAACACTATTTTATCTGCCAACTGTAGCATCATTTTATTTAACAGATGTGACTCCGGTGTCTCTTTTTGACTGGTAAAACTTTCTCTGCTCTCTGGTCCTTGTAGTATCTTTTCATGAGCTTTTGCATCACATGGTCTTCATCAGTAGATAATTTGATCTTTTGCCATGGAACTGTGATGTTAGAAACTTTCCTTCATCTTGAACACCTATAGGACTTCTCATCCACATCGACTTAAAAGTTAAACTTCATCCTTGACCTTGGAAATAGCAGTTGACAAAAACAATCTCGGCTTATGGTTTATTTAGTTGCTGCTCTTTTCTTTTTTTTTCTTTTTTTTTTTTTGAGGCTGATGTTATAGATGTTGATTTGGATCTATGGTGTATTTTGTCTTTGTAGTACTGTATAGTATAGAATTGAATTACATAATAAGGTGTCCCTAGTATTTTGTAACACACCCTCCCCATAGAGATGAAGCACAATGGCACAGCGAAAAAGTAAACTGGCACACTTCTTTATCCACTCCTTCGTAGTTTTATTTGTTGAACATTGATCGATGACGTATCACATGACGTAACACTGTGCGAGTATCAGCAAATCCTATTTTTAGCTGAGTTGATTCAGCGTCATGTTGTTGAAACTAAGACAATCTTTCATAGGTGTGTTTTTGTAGCTGTCATAACATGTTGCACCTTTGTGCTCAGCACTCATCTTGAAATCAATGGAGAGTAGGGAGAGTGGTTCCCTGGCAACTTTAGGGAACAGCTTGCGTATCCTTGTCACATTGTCATGTGAAGGATAGCCGAGGGCCATCTCAACAGTCTCGGGCTGTCTGTCTGTGAATTATTTATCCAAGAGAGAGACACTGACATTTCCACACCCTGCAAGGACGAGAAAGGATGATGTCTCTCTCAGCGTTTTTCCTCACAGGTGGGGCGAATTTTAATATTTCATTTCTGTGTTTACAAGTTAAGAAGACACAGTGGTTCTCTCTTTAAATGCAATGTATAGGGCTCAGTGTTCAGCCATGCAAGAAACACCTGCAATATGGGATTTACCACCTCAGGAAAAGCTGCTTAAGAGTCACAAGTGCTTGTTCACACTGAATGCTAAATGTATTTCGGCGACAAGGTTATTAGCAACAAGTTTAAAATGATTTTATCACTACGTGGAGCCATTTAATGCTGCCCTTTACACTATTAAGAATTCATTAATTTGAAGTTTTTATTCGAATATTATTTTTTAAAAAAAAGCTTTTGTTTTTGATGATGGGCTTTCTGCCTCAGGTAAAACACATTTCCAAAACAACACACACCTATTTTTCAAATGTATTTGGGGTATTTTTCACCACACAAACTCTGCCAACAACACTGCATAAGACAGAAAAGCTGTTTGATAGAAAGACAAAAAGAAGCATATTGAGACTAAGCATAAACCTCAAAGCTACAGAACACATTGAAGACTCCCCAAGGTCACCACCAGCACCCACTGCTGCTGCGCTTCACTCAATGCAGTCAGCACAATCTCCTGGTTACCACAGCAACTCTGACTACAGGCCTCCTGTAGTCAGTCACCACATTATCAACACATACACGCAGATGGGAAGCAGGGGTGGCTGTAGACATCCACGCAAATACTGTACACACACTCACCCATTGAAGCACACTCATTCATATTCTTGTTCTGGCGTGCACACACGCTCTGGCAAATGCACAATGACAAACAGACGCACTCACTTCCACACAATCATGAACAATCTTATCACTGTTTTCTTCATCTGCCAAATGCTTTTTCTCTTTTCAGTGTGAGCGACGTTGCCTCTTTCTCTGAAGGTTCAAACTTGTCTCCTGGAAAATCGGCCTTTGTGAGCTGTAAATGGGCAAAACCTTGGAAAGAAATTGTTCTAACAAGTTGATTGTTTTTTTGTAATTTTTTTTTTAAATAAAATGTGGCTTGTTTGGTTGCTGCAGGATCTCATGGGGAAGAATCAGCTTACAGATTCTCAGACTAAAAAGCAAAGACCTTTTTACTTTCCTGCAGGTTTTTCCCATTGTTATCATCATATTTATTTTCTCTGGCTGATGCAGGTGCCGCCATGATATCTTAAGATTCCCGTGCCTTTACTCCAGCACTAAGATGAATTTTAGGGGCATTTTATTGATGTTTGTATCCTGCTCTAGAGTCACTGCACAGGTGTTGCAGCCACTGCTTTTGACTCAGTTTTGCCACTTGCACACTTGAAAGGTCACATCTCATATTGTGTCCGACTATCAGGCAGCTTTTTTATTACATTTCACCACTTTGTGTCTTAAAAGCCCCTATATAACCGCACCCTGGAAGGAAATCCATCGTGATTCACGCTCCATTCTTTCCCACACACTCCACTGAACTGGATTCACATTATACCAACTTTTCCTTTTCCGAGACTTGGCTGCAATTTTTCCTACTCTATACTATATCTGGTGTTTGTGACATTTGAGTAATTTGTCATGAAGCGCTAATGTCTGACTCATAAGTCACCCTTGTAATAAACGCCTCCCTATGTGTTCCCAAGGTCCTAACAATGCATTCACGAGATATAAAGCTGCAGCCTTTTTAGGCAGCCTCAGCAGAAAAAAAAAAAGAAGCTTTTTGTACAAACTGTGCGTGTCGTGATGGACTTATTTGTACCGCTATCTTTGAGTGAAGCCTTATCGCCATTGTATGTTGTGAGCACAGTATTTAGACAAAGACAGAGTGGAAGTAAGAGATTTATTTCAGTTATTGCTTCTCTGCCCCTATTCTCATTTCTTCTGCACGAATCCCCTCTTTCGTTTCCTTTTTATCATATGAACGTCAGAATGATGAAGGTTATTATTAAGTTAATTGTGAACTAGGATGCTCTGATACAGGGCTCGCAATCACGCAGCTCGATAACAAAGTAAAGGAACATTTTACTTTGGATCCTAGCCATGGTTTTCCATTTCCTAATGTCTGTGATTTGATTATACATCCATTAGTTCACTGGCAATCATGTCTTTGCCAGTAGGTCACAGCTCCATGTTGGCTCTCCAGTAGCTCCCCAGCAGCACATATGCCTGATCAACCAATAAGAAGGCATTCTTTAGCATGTAGGGCAGGTATAGTTAGGTTTTGATGTAAACGGCACCGTGTTCATTGAAGCCCATGTTGCGTCTGCAGATGGTGTGTCAAAGAGATGAAAGTGGAACTGGAGCATGTTGACCTCATTTGATCAGGCTTCCTTTTTTGAAGATACTTTGAATCCACTTGAGAAAGAAAAAAGCAAGGTGATGATTTGATTGAAGCTGAAACAGTCGATTTTAAGCAGACACACATAAAATTCCCTAGTTCCAACTTCCAAAGGTGAATATTCACTGCTTTATTAAGTTTTCTTTTATATTAAACTGAATATTTTAGTGTTGTGGGCTGTTAGGCAGATGAAGCAAGACATTTATATACACTATGTCAACTTGGGTGTGTGGTGGACGTCTTTTTTACTATTTACATTTTCATGGATAATTAATTGTGAAAATAATCAGCTGATAACTGTTAGTTGCAACCTAAGATTTGATAATGATTAGGGCTGCAACTAAAGATTGTTTTGATGACTTATTGATGAATTGTTTGGTCCATAAAAATGCCACAGTGTGGTAAAAAAAAAAAAAAAAACTCCCATCACCCCATCCCAGATTAGATGGTAACATGTTTAAATTGAACAAATGAATGTTTGGCTTTTTTGATCAACAAATGATTGAAATAATGTTTAATGGTCAAGTGCCTTATTGATTAATTTAATAATTGATTAATAATAGTGACATTTATAAAACATAAATCAAGTTTTTAAAGCGTTAACAATCCATATCTGAAATATTAAAGGACCACAGTGAGTTTTTAGTGAGAGATTTGCTTTGATGCCAGCAGTCATTGTTATTGTGTATGGGATTTCTCATTCAGAGGATATCCCACTTTGAAATAGAAGTCATGTCACATCCACTCAAGCATATACTGTATCACGCAGCA
Organism: Seriola dumerili; assembly: GCF_002260705.1. Taxonomy (NCBI): domain Eukaryota; kingdom Metazoa; phylum Chordata; class Actinopteri; order Carangiformes; family Carangidae; genus Seriola; species Seriola dumerili. Next base: position 413,749 of record NW_019174664.1, read on the forward strand.
CGGAGAGGGTTGAAAGCTCAGTTTATCAACAGCATCTCAAAACGAAGACTTCTGAGGTCTGCAGCTGACAGCGTAACAAGGACGGGGTACTGTGGGTTCTTTTTAGCTGCTTTTGAAACAATCCCCTGCTTAGCACTACCTTTATCTCCACTCCTGAAGGATTAAATGCATACAGCTAGAAAGTGAGAGTTTACTCGAGGGTCAGTATACAAAGTTAGGCTGAGATGTGACCTAACTATTCCTTTTCTCTCATGTGTTGTAGCTAAAATCACTAAAATCCTTGTTTCTTTGTGTGTGTGTGTGTGTGTGTGTTTTTTTTTTTCAGATATTCACACGCTATTCTCAATGCTACACCTTTAATTCAGGCCAAGATGGACGACCCCTGTTGGTGACGATGAAGGGTGGGATGGGCAATGGCCTGGAGCTGATGTTGGACATCCAGCAGGACGAATACTTGCCTGTATGGGGAGAGACTGGTAAGCTTACCTGGAGGACACATCACATGAAACATCCCATCCCCAGCTCTGAAGACCTCAGCTAAAACTACAAGATTGGTGTTTATGTTTGGCCTGAAGCGAGGACTTGTGTTGAAAAGAGATTTTTTTTAAATCAATTAAACACCAAAGTGGCCTCTTATTTTCAGTGCTGGTGCTCTGAGAAATCTCAGGGGAAAAAAAGCTATCACAGGGATTCCCCTCTAATCCCCGAGCTGGAGGCCTGACTAGGCTGAATTGCACTCTCTGCAAACCCTTTTGATGTAATTGTAAAACCCTAAATCCATTTAGTATAGTGAACATGTGCATACTCTAGGCCAAATAAGATACCATTTTGTTTTATCTGTAGCAAATTTACACCCAGTGGTGCCCCTGAAATGTGAAGTTCTGTGAAATTTTCTCTCCACTTTCATTAATCATGAGTGATGATCCGGAAAAATACACGCTCTGATCAATGGATTTGAAATGCCCTTGCTGTGTCAGTGGATAATATCGACTAAACTATTTAACGACAGATGGATATTTTTTAGGAGAATTTTATTGCATTGTAATATAATTGTATCACTTGTCATTTCGGCATCAAGTACACATGAATCAAAGCCATAGAACCAATTGCCCAATATAAAATCAGTGGGGGCCAGAGGCTGCTCCATTCAGGGTCGCCCCCTCATTAACACAGTGGAGTCTCCTCGGCGCTGCTCCAGGAGACCCTGCAACTCTGATTTTAATGCTGCAGCACATGCTGCTGTGTGTTTGTATCAATATTTTATATGTACTGGGAAATGAATGTAAAGAGAGTTCAGCATGGTCAGAGAAACACTGTGCTCACAATCATCATTAAACACAGGAAGCAGAGAGCTGTGGTCTGAATGTAATATTTAAATATAAAGCTGTATCTACTCCGAGCCTAAATGGTTTTAATAATATTAATATTAAATGTTCTTTATGTAAGATGAATAAATAATTAAAGGCTTTCACAAGAGGGGATGTGGTGGAAACCTAAGGATGCAGTAACTACAATACACACAGTCGTATACTTTAGTCACATACTTTTTATTATTAAAGATTATTTTAGTAGTTTGTCATCATTGTTTATATAATTGTCAGAGTAACTTTTTGTAATGAACTTTAATGACTTCACAAATGTTCTATGGTTTATTTTTTTCCTGGGAGATTAGTATGTAGTTTTCAATATACAGTGTTTCATCCTGAACATTCAAGTTTAAAGGAGCTATTTGTAAGTTTTGCTATTGCCTCATAGTCAATGTTAACATTAAGAGCTGTTTACTTACCACTCAACAAGAAATGTTGCAAGTTAAGTATCAAACTTAAACCCTTTACTCACCAAGAGCTGTCTGCAGCAGTGGAAAGCAACGCCAATGTTAAATCTTGTTTTGCATCTATTTCTATCACTTCTTTTCTTCTACTTCTACTAAGTTAGCATGCTAACCAGCTAGCCCTGGCCTGGCCAGCCCATCTAATCACTTTCTAATACAGAGTCACTGTTGTGTCTAGTTTGCCCTGCAGAAGTAGCGCTGCTCAGAGGACGTATTATAAACCTGGTCCTGACAAAAAGTGGCGTTCGGCAGCAGAAAAAACTTACAAATAGCCTTTTTTAAAGTCAGTTTTATTGCGTATATATTAGAAAGTGGTGGAAATTTTGAAGATCGCTGTCTAAATTTCAGTTAGGAAAAATCTCAGCCCACCAACTCATTTAATATCACACGATTGTTTTTACAAAAACTTGACCTGTTTGTCATTAATGCCAAATGAGACAGACTGGCTCTTCATTAGTCCTATTATAATGGCCTTTATTACCAGTTTTTAATCTGGCTGGATGCTGTGCAGTGCATGATGTGCCATACAAACACCTGGGGCCTCATTTATCAAACCAAGCGTAATTCACGTTCAGAGTGTGTGTGTGTGTGTAAGAACTGTGTGTAAGAACAAGAAAATTGGTATTTATCAAACATGTACATGCACAACTGACCGCTGACTGTTCTACTTCCATGTGCTTGTACACATACATTTACATACAGAATCAACCCCTACTAAGCCAACCAAAGTCCTAGTATCCTTAATGTGAAGTTACTTGCTGGCATGGCTGACAGTAGAGTTGGGGATTGTGTGTATTTTAGGAATCGGTTTTCCGATGATTAAACCTGTGTATCACTGGGGTGGTCAGGAGAGGTTCTGAATTTTACACACATTTTCAAGCACAAGAAGAAAGTGATAAATCAGTTCTGTGTGTAGAAATGTGTGTATACATGGTTTAAGCACAAAACTCTGCATACACATGGTTGATAAATGAGGACCCAGATCTAAACTTGATATTCATCTATCCATTTTTTCACACTGACTTATCCTCTATGGGGTTGCAAAGTGCCGAGGTATATCCCAGCATGCATTAGGTGAGAGACAGGTTACTCTAGGGACAGGACGCCTGCACATGAAAGTGTCAGTCTAACACATATAAACACTCACATTCACACCTACAGGCAGTTTAGAGTCTTAACCTCACCCGACCTGCTTGTCTTTGGGCTGTGGGAGGAAATATGAGCGCCCAGAGGAAACCCAGGCAGACCTAAGTAGAACATACAAACTCACAATACTGCTGGGCATGTTGGTTTAGAGATAACCACTGAGCCTCCTCTCCTGCATTAGTCAGGATCAAATAATCACAAGAGAGCACAGCAGGATACAATAAGAGAGAAATCCAAGAAAATGTGTGTTGGCGAGTGTGACAGGGTTATAATTTTCTTGTTAAAACCACCCCTGGTTATATCAACTACTCTGCTAAGAAATGTTATGTTATTGTTGCATACCTGAAATTGTTTCACAACAAATCACAGATAGTGAAATAACTTTGAGGCAGCTGAACATGCTTGTATATTGTCAAGTATGATCACGCTTACATTTCATTCCAAGGTGCAGACTAAATTTCATTACACCAATTGTGTAAGGATGACAGATGGCCATGACTGAAAGATGACATGTGCTTTTGCAAGCAGGAGCTTGGGCACTACTTATGTATATGTGCTGCTCCGAGCCTTAAGCATTCGTCTTGGCAACAGCAGAGAACGTCTTTGTATCCAGCCTCAGAAGAGCAATGTGTAACAGTTAAAGTCTGACGCTCTTTGTTGAAGCTCTCTTGCTGAATTCCAGCCGCATCCCTGAGCTCTTTAATTGAAAATAGTGAGAAAGCCTGGCACTTAGAAGACGATACCAAGTGACAACCGGGGAGGAAAGGCAGCAGGAAACAGACATCCTACTTTATCCCCGAGCCAGCGCTCAAAGGAACTAAATCTTTTGAATACAGCCTGCCATCGCCATGATAAGCAGTGCCAGGTCCCTGCAAATGTGATAGGAATATGTTTGCACAAGCATAGATTTGAGCCACCGTGACATTGTGATGTTCCCCTGATCTTAGTATCAAAGAGGGCCATCTGCTTCATTTAAAATCTATACAGCAGAGTGCTGCAGTGAAGGAAGCTGTCAGCTGTATTGATTTTCCTTTTATCCTCATCATCATTTATTTATTAATTCATCCATTCTTTCTCGCTGCCCCTTGTAGTAAATAAGGCTCCTATGGGAGATGTATTGTCATTAACCGCTCTGCTTAAGAAGTCCATCTCCTTTATCCTTTCACTCTTCATTTCAGCGCAGTGTGTTTGCCATCCGTGCCATTCCATAGGTATAACTAATTAATTTAATAATTAACAATTAGTCCCCATGAATGGTTCTTTCCAGCTCAAATAAGACTTTTTCCAGCTTGTTTTTCACGCACTGGCTGAAACATATTCCTCTACTGCAAAGCCCTTTCTCCATTTGATTAGTAACAAGATTAGTTAGATCATGCAGGCTAATGTGTGCATACAAATCATCAAACTCGTTGTAAATGTCCTAACCTCTTCTTGTCAACAGACGAGACATCGTTTGAAGCAGGGATCAAAGTTCAGATCCATACCCAGGACGAGCCGCCGTTCATAGACCAGCTGGGCTTCGGTGTGGCGCCTGGGTTTCAGACCTTTGTATCCTGTCAGGAACAACGGGTACGTCTTGGGAAAGATGACAGAAATGAAATACAGAAAATACAAGAATATATATCAGCACATTTTGTCGGGGAGAATCTGCAAGTTAATATTTGACTTTTGAATTGAATGCTGAGGATGTCAGAGAGATATCATGTTTGTAAATCAAATAACCACTCCAGCTTTGATAATGATTATTGTAACAATGTTACAAAGTGCTTCAAAAGAACAAACAACACACCAAAGCAATTAAGATGTGCATTAATATAGCCAAAGTCATTGCTGCATTATAACATAAAGGTTCAAAGTGAGCTTCAAGTGGAGGTTTAAAGGAAGTCATTGATGCAGCAAGGGGAATTTCAGTAGCAAGGCTGTTTTAGAGTTTGGGGGCCTTGACAGCAAATGCACCATCAGGGGACTGCCGGCAGATTTCTGCTGCAGTTATACATACAGGCACAAATGTGTGTTGGACATGGAGTGATTAAAATGTAATGAGTAAAACCTCAGAGAATAATGAAACATACAGTAGTTTATCTTTAAATTCTGATGTGTTAAATGATCCAAACATAACACGTGTCATCGACACAGCAATGAAAAAGAAATGGTGTTATTTGACCAAATCTGCTTATATCTTTGAGCCAGGTCTGGACAATACAAACTGCGTCTTTCATCTGGTCGTGTATATGTATGTATGTATGTAGCATTCACCTCAGCAGCAATGCAGCCTCTCTCTCCTGTTAGTATCACCCATTTTCTAGTCTTCACATACATGGTGGTGTATGTCAGCATGGCTAGTATTAATGATATTATTATTCATTTGTCATTGTCTTTACTAAGCTGTTTCTTACTTTTGAAAACTTTTCACTGGGCAAATATGTTTCAAGTGTCAAAATCAGTTTTCAAAGCTGCTTTTTTTGTCCCAGATGCTGGTCACAATATGTCTACATGGGCACTTACAAAACCTAGATTTCACTACAAAATTGTCTTGCAACATCTTATCTGGTGTGAACATACTGTCGCTCACCTGTTACAATGGCCTGCAAAATCAGTGATGTATGATGATTTGTGGTGTTTTGAAGCGTCCAGCATGGCCCAGGTGACCCTGCCAGGGTTGATCAAGCCCTGGACTGTGTCCCAGTAGCACTCACAGTCTACTGCTCACTCCCCTTGATGCACAACCATCTGGAGGATCTTTCTGCTGCCTCTGAGGCGCTCCTGAGGGCCCTGCCCTTGTCTGCCCCCGTCTCTCCCAGCAGACAGACTGAGAGCTTTACTGAACTTTCCCGAGCAAGTCAGTATCTCAGTCATTTGAAATTTAAACAGTGAGGACTAGCTGTTCTGTTTGAGAGCTTATCCGAAACTCTCTCTCTGTCACTTGAAACAATGTCAAGGCAGATGTTACACATTTTGAATATATCTAAAGCTCCATCATGTGAGATTTTTTTTTTTGAATATTGAATCTTATATTCCTTTTAATGTGAAAAGGTGGATAGTACTGAAAACACTGTCACCCAACTCTCTGCTCTGCTCAGATTGTAACCACTGTTAGCTCACTGGTTTTAGTTTTCTGGTTCACACTCAGACAGCATGGTTATCACAGAAGTCACAGAACAAACTGGAGGAAACTGGAAACACAGTGATGCTTCTGTTCACACACAGCAACATGGCCAATAGTGCTGTCAACATACTGTATAACAAGTCCACTGACCCAACACTGAATGGTACTTATTTATTTACTTATTTTCCTCTGTTACAAACGTTTCCAAACAGTAACGTGATGATCAAACTGAACAAGTAGATTTACTCCATTGCTGCATTGTTTTGAGGCACCTGTACTTTGTTAGTATTTCCATTTTTTTGTTACTTTATACTTCTATTTATACCACATTTCCACATTTTAGAGGAAAATATTGTGCTTTTTACTCACTACATTTGTCTGACACTTGTAGTTACTAGTTACTTCTCAGATTAAGATTTTACACGGTTCAGTCTTTCACAATTCATGGTATACTATAAGGTAGTGTTGCTTCCTATTTGCAGAAAAGCAGCGTGTGGTTGGGGCCCCTTCTCAAAGTTCACAAGTCTGTGAATTGTTAGCATCTCCACCAAAGAGACATTTCCCCTCTAAGCGTCTCAGATGGTTTCATTTTAATAACTTTTTCAGGTCCAAAGTAGTAAAAAGTATCATTTAATATTTCACAAAAAAACAAGATTACAGAGAAGAAAAAAACTGAATACAGATTTGTTTATCAGAGCTTTGTTTTTTCCTTCTTTCCTTCCCCATTAATCATCTCAGGACCCCTCAGATTTATCTTGTGGCTGTTTGGAGGGGACCAAAACCTGGGACTGTGAACCACTAGACTAAGCTGTGTAACAAGCTATAGCAGTAGGATGCTACTTGCATGCATTATGATATCAGTATAAATTTAATAAATTCCCATATAAGAATAGATCACTCATGGGGGACATTTTTTGCAGATCTACTACTTTTCATACCTTAAGTGCATTTGCTGATAATACATTTATACTTTTACTTCTATTTTATTAGGTAAGATTTTAGATCCAGTGCTTTGACTTGTGATGGAGCATTTTACATTTGTTGTTTTGGTACTTTTATCCATATCCACAATTGTGATTCACTGTACATGGGCCTCAGTGATCGAGCCACACAGCAGCATAAATATTTGTCACTGGCACCCTGTCACCCTGTTCGAGGCTTTCGTTGGACTCTAGGGAGTTTAAATGAGGCGTCCTACATGGTAAGCACTGAACTACCAGCAGTAATGCTGTGTTTTGAAAGATAAATGCTCCTCTTCTTTCACACAAAGGAGGTTGAAAACATCATTTTGACTGCGAATCAATCATGTGTTTCACATAGAAGGCAAAAAGTCTGTCACAGACACATCAATAACCTGACAGGACAGTTGAATTGACAGCTACTTTTTATTCTTTTCTTATGATGAAGGCAGAAAAGGCAGTTTTGATAGCTGGAAATCAAACGCTGAGCCTCCAGTATTATGCTTCTAAACCGCCAATCCCACAATGCAATTGAAGGGACAGCTCAAGTCTGTGGGCCCCTCTGAGACCTTTGTATAGTTGCACACTGAGTGCCTCGACATTATTAAGAAACACAGCTTGCAGAAGTATCTTGCTCAGTGAAATGAAGTGTATGTAGGTTATTCCTCCGAACTGTGCATAATTCTGCAAGGTGAGACGGCAAGCATGCAGCCAGACAAATCATATACTCTGGGCCCTAATATGCTACAGAACCATGTATAATGAAGGGAGGAGGGAAAGGGATGGATTTAGGGAGTGATCTCAGTCCTTCCACGTTCACACTACTGGTGAGTGTCTTCCAGTGTCGGCGGGCTGCAGCAGGATTTTGCATGCTGCCAATGTCGCGTCTGCAGGAGACTGTTCCTCTTTGTTTTTCTCTCTTTCTCACTAGCTCCTTTACTTTTCCCGTCTCCAGCAGTCATTACAGTTCTTTTAATACAATTACTCTCTCTTTAATATGATTCTCTCCTCTCCGTTGCTCTCTCTCTTTCTGTCTATATTTATTCATTTATTTCACTGGCTGGCAGGCTCCCTCTTCATTAATCTAATGCAGTTTGCTCACATTCATTCAGCTCCCTGCTTCAGCAGTCTTGTAGTGTAAAACTGTTGGGGGATTTTTCATTCGGCCAAACTGTCACTCACCATGATCCCACAAAAGAGAAATCTGCAATTTCCCACTGTTAAACGTATAAAGCAAAAACTTCAAAATGTTTCTTCTCCCAGCTTTTTTCCACCCTCCTCTCTCTCTCTGCCCACTGAGTCTTGCTGACTCCTTCCTTTCTACCTTCTACCCTTTTGTTTGCACCCTCTCGCTCAGTTAATGAAGGGGGAATTGAGGTCGCAATCTTAACATGATTTGTTTTCTTCTTCATGGTCGTTAAACAGCTAACAGCACACTAAAATGTCCTTTAAATCTCATATGCCAGATTCACTTTTGTCCAGGCAGAATTGAGCTTTTGCACAGGTTTAACTATTGGGAAGTAATGTTGCCACAAGGTGGTTTAGCAGATCTCTGTGCATGAGAGAACCATTATTATAAGTCATGTGGCTCCTCCAGTAGGTCTAATCCATGTGATGAGGTGAATAAATACACAAGAACCTATTATTGATTATCACATTTTACCCAGCTCTGATGGCTTTTATGTTATGTTTGACTTTGGGAAAACGTCCTTCATGTGAAAATTAGCAGAAGAATCATTATAGTCCCCTGATTAGATTTGAGTTTGAGTTGAGTGTGCCGTACTGTATATGTGCATGTGTATGAATACTATATGTACCTGTTGACCATCGCCTTGAGTTATTAGTAAGCAAATCCAGTACGCGACACACGTGGCTGCCTCTTGCACTCCACTACAAATTGTAAAATGCAGCTCCCTAAATCACAACAGTGGCCTTTAATTTATTGCTATGTGAGCACTCAGCGATGCACCTTCTGGACTGATGAGACGAAAACACACGGGCTGTTTTTATAGATTCCTACTTCATTTTTAATGCAGCAAATTTTGCCCTTCTTTTTTTTTTCAAAGGCAGCTGAAATGTAAATGAATGGTGCTAATATTTCAATATAATATGCAAATTGTAAAATGCAGTCTGCTGGAGTGGTTTCAGTTTGCTTTCTTTTTTTTAGATGAGCAGTATAGTGCAACCTCAAGTGTACACTGGGGTTTGGTTCGAAGGAGGACGTGTATATATTTTTAATAATCAGTAAGAGTAAAAAAAAAAGGGTTAGGAAAAGAAATATGAAGGATAAAAATTCAAAGATAAAAACAGTAATTAAAATGAAAAACTGTATATTGGCATTATAGATAGATTGATATAGATAGATAGATAAACTTTATTGTCAATATATTAAATTATAATGATAAAAACTGTAATACAACTACACTGCAACAAAGAAGTACCAAACATTAAAATAGGTACAAATAAGAAAAAATGCATGTGTGGGTGGGCTGTATAATTTTGTAGTATGTGAAACATAAAATGTACATGTGTCACAGTTGTAAAGCAAATTACACAATACAGTTTTGTTGAGTGCATATATTCAATTTCACAGAGTGGTGCAAAAGATTAACAGAGGAAAAGATAAGACAAGGCTGGGGATGACAGAGGTCAAAGTTCACCATTCGAGGGAAGAAGCTTTTCCTCCTGTGTCGGACCATTGGCTCCAGAAATGAGTATATGACTATGACTATATTCGGTGCATGTTCAGAGTGATAGAAAATGTCTATTTGTGGATCAAAACACAAGGAACATGGAATAGCGCTTTTCCCTGCGGCAAAGTTGTTCAGTGTGAAACTCTTGCAACATCACAGCTCTACTACACAGCTGATACTATTCAGTTCCTGCATGAAGAGTGGGCAGTACAATGAAAGCACGGAGGGAAAGTAGGAATAGGAGAAGCGTAGGAGACGAGCTCCCACAATAAGCACCACTATACACACGTATTCACCATGGAGTAAAAACGAGATTTAGCTTCTGTGCCAAATACATTAAATGTGTAATGGCTTTCTCATATCACACAGAGTTACAAGTTTATAATCATGTTGACAAAAAGAGCAAGGTCAAATGGCTCCGTTAACATGGTACAAGGCAGGACCTTCAACATACAGTGTGCTCTATAACTCTTCTCTCTCTTCTAACTGCTTCTCTCTCTCTCTCTCTCTCTCTCTCTCTCTCTCTCTCTCTCTCACACACAGCTGACATACCTGCCTCCGCCGTGGGGGGACTGCAAGGCCACGCCGATGGACTCCGATTTCTTCAGCACTTACAGCATCACAGCCTGCCGGATCGACTGTGAGACACGATACCTGGTGGAGAACTGCAACTGCAGGATGGTGCACATGCCAGGTAGGAACCAGAGGAAGCGTCTCATCGCTGGATATAGATATTCCTATATTTGTTTATAAAGATCTCAAGCATTACAGTGTCTGTTGTTGTGTTTGGAAGTCCTGTCATTTGAAATTGTTGTGACAAAAACAACTCCTAAGCTTTTTGCCAGCGACTGCAGATAATCAAATACTTTCACACTCCAATGAATCGGAAAACTCAACTATTTTCACTTTGTGTTTGTGCAGTGATTACAGCTGGCATTTGCTGTCTACCTCCTACATTTAATCACTGTGTAGTATCTGAGACAGCAAATTGAAAAGGAGTTTGGCTCAGAGGAAACATTGGGATCTGGCCTCAGTTAACCCTCACTCTCCTGTCCAATAAATGTTAATGTCTCTCTCTTCAATCACGGTCACTTTCAGCTGTGTGTTTGCATATAGAAAGCCAGACAAATCTGTCTCTGTGATAATCAGGATTAGCTGCTATCTTAAAGCGATTGTGCAGTTGATTAATGTAAGTCTACAGAGGACTCCCCTGTTAAAAAAATCCTCTGCCCCGTGGATTGTGCTCTGCTCCTATTCATCTCCCCTATCTCCCCTGTCATTAGAAAGATTTTGAAAGAATATGGACCAAAATGGAGTGAATAATTTCAGCTTGGAAATAATTTCCCCCCAACATCTAGGACATGTCTTTTTCCTGTGTTGCCCTGATAGAAGGGAGAGGGATGGCTCATCTGCCGGTGGGAGAAAGATGGAGAGGCTGACAGACACAAATGACAGGCAGCGCAAGTACAATAAAGTTAATGAAATCAATTACAAGATGTGATCAAGTTTGCAACAAATATCCAGTCAGAGGAATGACCCACATACACAGTATCCATAAGGACAGTAATGACAGTCTGAGACGAAATTAATCACAATCCCAGATCTCTTCATCCTTTGTGCGTCTTTGAGACCCTCTTCTTCCCTTGTTCAGACTGTGAACATTGTGTTTCTTCTGCTTGTCCTTAGGAGATGCCCCATATTGCACCCCAGAGCAGTACAAAGAGTGCGCAGATCCTGCCTTGGGTAAGGAGATAACCCAGCATGCTGCTAGAGTGTGTGTGTGTGTGTGTGTGTGTGTGTGTGTGTGTGTGTGTGTGTGTGTGTGTGTGTGTGTGTGTGTGTGTGTGTTATACACATTTCATTGTGTATGTCCCACTGTTCAGAGCCCCTGATCCAAGCTGATAACAGATAATAGTGTTCCTTCAGTTTGATGGTAGCCATTCTCAAATAGTAAACCCCAGGCCTGTCACTGAGGCTCTTCTTTTCTCACACCCCTGTCTCTCCGACGGATACCTTTCAGGCCTTTCATGTCTGTTGCCTGTTTTCTTATTGACTTGTAATCTCTTGCTCTTTCGTGACACTGTCTCACGTGTTCGCCCGTGGCTGCTGCTGCTGGTGTTTCTCCGACTCTGTCAGCGTGTGTCTTCTATCCTTTCTATTTCTTATAAGGGTCTCTGGGCGGCTCTCCTCGTGGCGTCTTTTCACAAGTTTTCTTTGACGCCTTTCACTCTGCTGGCATCTTGTTTGTCATCCTGGGGTGATGACAAGTCTATCTGTCCCCGTGTCTTCTTTCTTTCAATCTCTCCTTCTCTCACTCTCTCTCTTTCTGTCTACTTCATTTTTCAGACTTCCTTGTCGAGAGGGATAATGACTACTGCGTGTGCGAGACGCCGTGCAACCTGACACGCTACGGCAAAGAGATGTCCTTTGTCAAGATACCCAGCAAAGCATCAGCCAAGTATCTTGCGAAGAAATTCAATAAGACAGAGCAGTACATAGCGTAAGTCCCATTTTGATGTCTCATTTAACCAGGGATTTTTCACATTTCATAATATGATGTAATGAAACAAAATGTGTCCAAATAAATGACTGCAATTAGAAAATTGGAGAGAATTGTTTTGCCTGATGTAATGAAAAGCAGTGGAACACATTCATTGCATTTAACATCAATTTGATTAGTTTTTTGTGACTTTCCATTTCCCAAATTTATAAGGTACACCTGGCTTAAACAGTCCTGCAATTAATCCTACTTTTATGATGGTTATAATGTTCAGTTTTTGCCGAAACTGTTTTATAGAGGTGATGATTCAGTTAAACAATAATTTTAGAGGATGTGGCTTGTGGTGCTGTTGAACTGTATGTCATTACGCAGAGATGTGTAATACATGGTGACCTCACAAAACACATAACTCAAGAATTCATACGCTAATTACGACACATGTAATATGTAATACAAATGTCTAATAGGATTGAATTAATGAAGTGATGACATTTCATATCCAGACGGTCAAAGATCAATTTTATTATGATGTCATAATGTTCTGCAAAAACACTTCTGGCCTTTACCCAATGCTGTAATTCAGGAAGGGGAGACTGTGACCATTTCAGTTTTCTAATTCTAAATGTGCTCATTTGTACTTCAAAGACACCACAAAAAAAGGTTCCCTTCCTAAAACACAGCTGAAGTATTCTATCATCATCCATCTAATAGAACTCATCAAAAAATTTACATTTTATCAAAACTACAGATCTTATATCATCTAATAATTAACAACAAAACATGTAATGGACTTCATCTTCATCAGAAAAATGTACAACAGCAGTGAAAGCACTGTAAGAGCCAAAGCAATTAATGGTAATAAAATAAAAAACAAAGTTGCAGTTGAAATGTAACATGTTATGTCTCCATTGCATTGTGGGCGAGTGCTTCTGCTGTTCTTACCCTCTCTTCTGTGATGGACTTTTTCCTGTGTCATTGTTTAGCCATACAGTTCTCAAATGTATTATGTGGTCTAGGTTGTGAGCAACTAAAACCTGGTGTTTATCATTGTTGTTATTGGATTAAACTACTTTCGTACACAAACACCATTAAAGATGCATTGTATATCTCTTGATACAAGGTCACATCATCGGTGTCATTTAACAGGATGAATGAGAAAAAATATGCCTTCTCTACATGATAGAATTGAAGTGTTTCGAGATTGATTTCCCTTTAGGCAACTTGCATGAAGGCTGCACAGTAACAGCTGTAACCAGTTCACTTTCTCAAACCAGGATTTTCTCATCGAGATGTGGAAATAGAAAGAGGAGTTTCCATTCAGAGCTTAACTTGATTAATCAGCCAAGTATTGAGTGTTTCTTTGCCAAATGTACTGAAAAGATCAAAAGTAGTTCAAGGAAATGAGGAGAGGGTACAATAATAGTTGAATCTTTTATCTATCATTCCCAGCAGAGCTGTTGAAGACAAGATAATTACACCATATGTAGTCAGACCGCTGCAAAAACCTTTCACTTCTCCCCTCTGAAAGTTGTATTCAATTCCCTATGGATAGATGTTAGTCCATCCAGGTCATTTTTTTTGACTGGCCATATTTCCAAGCGATGTCAGTCTGATGAACATTAGCTGGAAGTATTCTGGTGTCCAGGCTGCGGAGTGTTTAGTGGTGTGAAACTGAAGTCTGAGACAGTGAACTGTCTTTCTGCTGGGATCCATAACTCGACAGCTTCATGGTCTGTGGATTGTAGCTCTGATCAGATGTATTGCAGGTTACTTACTCACAATAAGCACACCTGACAGCAAAAAAACATCTTTCAAACTGCAAGATGACACCGAACACAGATGGGCCTACAAATCAGGAGAGAACACCCAGGAATGTCAGCAACAACAAGACATAAGCCACCTATTCAATGATTCACAACCAGGGCCACTTGTACCCTAGGGGGTCACTATTTGTTGCTAGGCAGTACGTGGAAAGATTGTAGAGAAGCTCAACTGATAAGAAAAAAAATATATCCACATATTGAGTCAACACCTGTGTTGGTATTTTGTAGGCATGAAAACAAGTTAGCAAGCAAGCAGAGAGGTCTGAACAAGTACTGGATGAATGGTTGAAATAGATAAATAGTTAAAGTAGTTTGTCGAAAGATGCAGAGAAATGGCTGAGCTGGGCAGCTTTATAGTGATGGATCAACAGTTGAAACAGCTAAAAGTGAAAAAGAATATTAAATACATAGTTCACATAGTTAAAATAGTGGATAAACAGATCTCCATGTCTCCATTATCAGATGTAATTTGCATTTGGTCGTTTCAACTCAGCCTTCAGCTTTTCTACCAGATTTTCTTTTAAGACTGACAGATCATCACATGTCTTGACATAAATTTAAGTAATAAAACAGTGCACCAAGTGCAAAAAAAAAAGAAACTACAAAGTCGACTTGCGGTTTTGATCTCAACTCCAGTGGGGTGTGAAGTCTGACTCGGCCCACAGAGAGGATATTCAGGAATCAAAATAATAGTCTGCCGCGCCCTGGGCATTTCAACTAATCCCCATTCTTTTACTCTCTGCTGAAGCCACATGGTTTAGACATTAACACAGTACAAAAGCAAACAACTGTCATCATTTCCCTTGTATTCCTCATTGATCAGGCCCACCTTGGGGAAATTAGTTAGTGATGACAGGTTATTTGCTAAACTTGATGCATTTGCCCTGTTATCTGCAGGAAGTGGCAGACTCACCAGTCATCTTCTCCGCCTGAGGACTCTGATTAAAAAAAAAAATAATAAAAAAAAAGTCTATAAAATGCAAACTGAGACGTTTGATTATGTGACTTAAGACTGTGCGCTTCCCTCTCTGTTTACAGTGATAACATTCTGGTTCTGGATATCTACTTTGAAGCGCTGAACTACGAGACCATTGAACAAAAGAAAGCCTATGAATTGGCAGGCCTTCTGGGTAAGGAAATGGCTGTCAAGTGTGTTCTTGGGAATAGATAATATGCTGTATCCAACATGACAGATGCTTTTTATTCAAAGTGACAGTAACGCAAGTGCTTGCATTTTTATAATAGGTGCTCAGGTCCCAGAAGACACACAACTGTCTCTTTAAACTATCTTGGCTTTTCAACTACATTTTGCAAACATCTGTGTTTTCTATTCCATTTGTCACCTTTAAGATGAAAACTTTTTCAAACAAGCCGACCTCTTTTTCATATGAATGCACAGAGATGATCTCCATCTCTGTTATATATAAAGGCACCATTTTTGCTGTCTTTTTTGTCCAGGTGATATTGGAGGTCAGATGGGCCTTTTCATTGGAGCCAGCATCCTGACCATTCTCGAACTCTTTGACTATCTATATGAGGTAAAATATCTCTTTCCAGAACATCTGCCATCATTATCTGCAGCCTCTCACTTAGATAAAAACATCCAGTGCAGTGTATTGCTTTTGGAAATTTGCGCAGCCCCTGTATTATAGAATTACTTGCTCACAAAATAGAGTTTTTCACACAATTTTACCATCTGCACAAGGATGTGTTTTAGTGAGCATGACGAACACTCTGTCCCTCACAACCCTGTAGCCCATCTCTGTGCGACGCGCACTCACACACGCACACATCTTAACAGCAGCAACACTGAATACATTAACATTTTGGATGTATTATATTTTAGATTAGTCGGGATGTCTCTGTCCATTCTCATTAGAGTAACTCTATGTTGCATGGTTCCTCTTTGTTTTCTCTTCTACCAGCAATGGAGAGAGGTTTTTTTGTGTGTGTGTGTGCCCTTGATTTAAGCTGCGAACATGTGTGAGTGAAAAGCAGCACCTTCTCATGTGCAGGATCGATGGGGAAACATATTTATAGATACATAAGATAAGTCTCATTTGAATTTCCATTTGCTTTATCCTTCAAAACTACAAAATGGATAGGCTTGAACTCTATAAGGCACACAAAAGAGAGTATTTGAATGTTCTCCAGAAACAGAGGGAAAAAAATTGTGTTTTGAGCCCAAAAGGTTAGTAATGGGTGTTCTTGCCTATTTTCAGGTGATCAAGTACAAGCTGTGCCGATGCGTGAAGAAGAAACACAAAGGCCGCAACAACAATGACCGGGGAGCTGTGCTGAGCCTGGATGATGTGAAACGCCATGTCAGTAGGCTGCTTCTAAGTACTTCCACTGTGTCACACTGCATTTCTTTGACAGGGGCACACTCTCTTCTTTGTCTTCACTGATCTCAACCGCAGATGTTGTGAAGGAGGAGGACGAAACGGTGGAGGTGGTGATGGCGGGGAGGAGGAGGAGCAAACGAGAGAGTGAGGAGATAGAGGTGGAGGAAGCCAGGGGAGGAAAAGACTTGAGCGACACGAAAAGGGAGCAAAGAAGAGATTGGGATGAGAAAGAAAATTGAGAGAGAGGAGTAGGAAAACGGAAAGTGGCTTGAATTTAATCAAAGCTGGGGGACAGGACCGGCAGGGACAGGCCAGAATTAGAGCTTTGGAAAGTGTGACAGCTCACTTATTTCCAAGTGTAAATGAAGCCAGTTCACTTTAATTGTAAGTCGGAGCTCAGGCAGAGAAACAGGGAATGATGTGCTCCTCCTCTGATCTGCTCTCGTGCCTTACTTAGTCGTCTTCTCTTTCCATCCACTTTCATTATTTTCATTATTCTACAGAGTCTTTCTTATGAATCTATCTCCTCCTGCCTCGTGTCATGTTTTTTATTTTGCTTTTTATGACTTTCAGGTTTTCTCAAATGTGTTTTATTCTGGATATGATGACTCCCACTCTGCGCGTTTGCCTTCCTTCTACCTCACCACTCTCTCTCCCACTGATCATTTCTCTTGCCTATCGTTATCTGCCTCTATACTTTATCTTACCTCCCTTTTTGCTTTTTTCTCTCTCTCTCTTCATTTCGCTGTCAGGCTCCTTGCGAGAACCTGCGTACACCATCAACATATCCTGGCAACATGCTACCTCATCACCCGGGCCAGGGTAACTTTGAAGACTTCACTTGCTGAGCAGACCCGGGTGAAGCATCAAAGTGTGCGTTATGCAACCAAAGCCAACCATACAACAAGAACTATTCAACACGGGGAGTGCGAGGAACTGATGCTAAGTTTAACAAAAAGGTACTTTTTTCATAGAAACGAGAACTTTCACCTGAGGCCAAGTGGAGAGGATATCCCAAATATAAATATATCTGTTAATTTTCCAGAGAACAATTCATGCAGCACTCCAAACTCTTCTGTCTCTGTGTTTTCCTCTGGAATACTGCCGCAAAGGATGCTCATGGAGAAACCTTGCCAACACGGACCTCTCTTCTCTTTCAAAAGACAAAAAAAAAAAAAAAAAAAAAAAAAAAAAAAAAAAAAAAGTAAAACTAAATAAGGGAAAATGTACAGATATCTCACCACAAACAGGTGATCGGAAAAAAAGAGCCCCCATGCCTTTATATAACACAGCAACACACAACGGTTTCACACAACATCGGCCTGCTAGTGGGACAAATATTCATACTGCTTACTCCACTGTACATGTAGCAACATCTGTAACTGTTGCAGCGCTCCATAAAACGACAGCTGGACTATGTGTAGTTTGTTTGAGAATGTATCTATGTTCACAATGAGTGTAGTCGAGTGCGCGGGGAAATCTTCGGAGGGAGCAGGGTTGTGACGGCAGTGGTAGTGGTAGAGGTGCATCATCTACCATTTAAAATGTACCGGTGACGATTTCAGGTCTCATCATGTAAATGCATGCTTGTATTTGTCCAGTGCATGTTTTTTCATTCCATTTCTAATTTGATTTTTTTTTTATTTAGATATATATATAAATATTATAATTACCAAGTTTGCCTCAATGATATACAGGAAAAGCAAGATGATACATCCCATATATTTCTGTGTATGTGTGAGGCTATACAGTGTGTGTGTGTGTGTGTGTGTGTGTGTGTGTGTGTGTGTGTGTGTGTGTGTGTGTGTGTGTGTGTGTGTATACTGATTTCATTTCAGTTTTTTTCCATTTTCACATGTGCCAGATGAGTTTAGGAGTCTTCATTCAACTTCATTTACTCTTATCTCAACTCTGTGATGAGGTGAGGTGAAATTTTTTTTTTTTCCAGGAGAGTTGATTACTGAAATCCTTGGAGTTTTGTGGGGCTGTTAAATTTTTTCTGTATCTGTGTTCTAGTTGCAAAAGTCTTATCAAAGCACAATACCGCCAGTATGTAGAGGTGATGTAAAAGAAAATGTACTATTCTTCTTGATATATTGTCATATTATTAATATCGTGTTGATCCAACTGTTTTTCAGTTGTTTTTTCTTTCATATAAAACATACTCAGTATTGCCTGATAATCCTGTCTCCATCTTCCAGGTAATAGGCTGGTCTATTTAGTTATCAAAGCATAAATAAAATGTAAATAACATTTTGGAAAATTGTTACTCTTCTGAGGTTTTATTCCTATCAGTGAGTTTCCTCTCTGAAGCCTTTGTTTGTCATTTTGGTTGAATAGGTAAACAGGCAAAGCAATGTATTTTTCAACCCAGATACTGTGCAAATGTTCATTTTTAATCATGAGTAGCTCTCAGAAAATCTGATTAAGGATTCTGCACTTCATCTAAGACATTTTGCTATCTCTATTTTCTCCAATCAACATGTTATCTTCTATTTTGCTTCATACAACATTTTCTTGGAATTAAATCAGCATTTAGTGAAGGGTTTCGGGGCCGAAACCTGGTATTAAACTAGATATTGCTTATCTGCTTCAACCGTTCATTTGGGCTGCAGCTTAACAGCTGCAAGCAACAACATTGGTATTTCGGAACCCCATACTCTTGAAATGTAATTACAGTTTCAGATGTATGACAAAAGGATGGATGGGAAATATCCTGCACAGCCGATACAAATTTTATCAAGATTGTCAGTCAGCCAGCAGCCGCGCATTCTGGACGGCTTGTCTCGTATGCTTCTGTACATCTGGTGCCGCCAACTGCCACACTTATATTAGAAAAGCAGCTTGGTGATGCATGACTCTGAATATTACAGCCCGGTTATACGCCCTTAAACATGATGGGCCTCAAAAATCATGTTTGTTGCTCAGACGGCTGCACATCAGTCCACTGCTACTAGACATAAAGGGTTATTTTAGGATGAGACGTTTACTTTTGCCTAGTAATTTTTTCATGATTTCTTTTAGTGGGAAACCAAACATCGACATTGTTCGTCAAGTGTGAGCGTGCATTCATTTTTTATTATTCAGAGGAGAAACCTCAGCTGGTAACCATGCATTAATATACGAGTGTTAAAGCTCCTGGGAACCAGCTCCAACATCTGATGAAGATTTTTTTTCCTGTTTTGAATGTCTGAAACATGATTTTGGCCCCTGATGGTTTTATTATTTTCTGTTGTACCTGCCAAGAAGACAAATTAATCAAGAAATAAAAGATGATGCTGTTCACTTCCTGCTGGCATTTGTGTCTTTGTCTTAGTGACAGTCTGCGACTCGGAGGATTGCAGGGAGGGTCAGAATACAGGAGAGCTGCCTGCCAGTGACAGAAATCCTGCAGAAGATGCTTGCTGCATCCTGATAAGGCTCCAGGGCTAAGCAGGTGGGGGTGTTTGAAAGGTGGCGATACCAGCAGGAGTTTAGACAAACTGGAAATCTTTCCAAAAAAATCTGGATTAACAAGGATTTCCTGCAGTCTTGTGGCCTTAATTGTTGTTAGCAGTTCCAGAAATTTTGGCAAAACCCATCTTTCCTCTCTGAATGAGGTGAATTCATTATGTGCCCTCATTCACTCCCTGATAAAAAGATCAGAGATCTGCTCCCTCCTTGCTTTCACCTTGTTGGCTGACACGCAGCCAATCTGTGGATAGTATAAGTGATGGTCCTGTAATGGAATCCAACCCAAACTGCCTGTCCTAAATGGGTGTAACACCCTCAGTTAATCACCCCGGGCAGATGGATGTGATTTACAGGGGGCTATTTTCATGCAGGGAACTTTTAATGCTTGTTATTATATTTTAATGAGAATTGTTGGGTGCATGTTTGTACCCACATCTGTTAGTTTAATCATGCCTTCTGCTGTGACTGAACATGTGTTCAGACTCTGGATCTTTTTAAACCGGAGCTAATTTCCTCCTAATCTTATTATCTCATCGTATTATCTACATCAACAAGGATATTACACTCCTGTTGCACAATTCCTCAATGTGGTGCACAGTGTGTTTTCTCATTTCCAATCACTGAACGAACACACATACAAAATTGACTCTGTCTGGGGTAAATATAACACGGATGCAACACTGGTTTCACTTTGTCCAAGACCAATGAGTTGTTTTGACCCAGTGTTGTAGCAGTTTCCGCTTAAGACGAGCACATAGCTATTGTCAGTTGTACAAAACAATGTGCTCATATCATTCAAAACTACAGAGTTTACACATACTATTAATTATCACCAAAAAATGGTGATGTAAGTTTTAAAAAAGTCAGAACAGTTCAAATGGGTAAATGAAACAACAGCAATGGTGGATCAGAACTAGTAGGCTACATTTACTACTAGTACTAGTACTGTACTCGTATACAGTTATGAGGTATTTGAGTACTGCTACTTTTTTCTTCTATTCCACTACATTTGATTGGTAATTACGGTTCTTTCTGTTCCACTACATTATGGATTATTAATTAAAAATATAATTAACAAAAAAATTACAATGTATTATCACAGATTAGGATACCTGCTGGTATAAAAAGTAGTTAGAATTTGCTCCATCTTTACCACCATTTAAGTGAAGCTTACACATGAATTCATGAGTAATTATAATCCAATACTAAAATTTGCCATTCTGTATGATGAGTAAAATTTTGAATGCATAATTTATACAGAGAAAACAGAGTATTTCCACTATTTTGCTTAAATAATACTCCTTCCATCACTAATATGAAACACACAAACACCGTGTTAAAACACCTGTGGGTTCAGGGCAGAGTTAACCAAATATTGACCCAAACAGAGCAGTAATTTTTATTGTGCATTAGACTACTTTATATTGCTGGATATATACTATAGAAATAAATATTTAAGGCTGAAACTGACGCTCCAGCTTGTCTCCATGTTCTCTCTCCTGCCTGCATGTCAGATGAGTCACATTAATGGTATAAATTTAACCTGTCAGATCTCTCAGTGCAATTAGGATGCTCAGGCTTTTGTCATAGATCAGGCTGTGGCCTGGCTCCTCTGGGCTCCACTTTACATTCAGCTCGTTAAGAGGATTAATAATTATAGTGCAGTCGAGTTTCTCAGTACTGGAAGATACTGTATTATATTTCAGACTTGGGTCCACCTGATTTGCCCTTTATTTGTTTGAAGTATGAACCTTGATTCATTTGTTTAATATTAGGCTGTCAAAGTGCCCACAAAGGATAAAACTTATCAGCTGTCATCTTATACACACACGGGATGTAAAATCCTCTCTGGAGATTTGAAGCACAATGCAGCAAATCGGATACTCTTGAGCCCTATAAATGAGGATTTTACTGAACCTTGTTCCCAAAAACATTATTTATTCCCCCTCCTCCCTCCTATGCACTCGCACAAGCACAAGCACACTCTGATCAAACACAAATAGGCTATGCAAACAGATGGGATGCCATGTTTTGTACTGTTGTAGCTCCATACTAATTGGAGGGAAGTGTAATGACATCAACGTTTGGAAACAAGAAAGTGTTTGATTCTGTGGCTGACTTACAGGGCCCCAGCCGCTCCACTCTGAACTTGTTGTTTACTTGTTAATACAGAAACCACTTCAGAGGTTCAACATCCCATCTCACTGTCTCTCTGCAGATGAAACATAATAATGAAGATATGGATTCAAAGAAGGTCATGTAAAACTGTTTTACTTCAAAAAACCATTCTGTCATGGAGGTGCAAATTAATGAGGCAGGGGATAATTTACTGGTTTATGAACCCCTGCTGTGATGAAATTATTTTTATTTGAATTTACCAAAATGTAATGTAATGATTTATGTGATAACTCATTCCATGTGTGCACATTCAGCAGAAGACCACGAGACTTGCATTCAAGTAAGCCAATGGGAAACTAAAAATACAATAAAACCTGTTCAAAAATGGTTAAAATCTTATTTAATTAATTTGTGTAATTTTAATTATCCTTCATCTATTTTCATTAATCTAATTATTCACATTGCATGGTTTAAAATTAACTTAAAAAAACACCTTAATTTCATTATAGCCCATACATGGTTCAGTTCAAAGGTTTTAAGCACTAGTTGTTTAGATTCTTATCTTATCAGCCAGTACCAGCAGGGAGGCATCTGATTGGTCCCAAATTCATTCTGCAGCATGAGACAACAATGACAAATATGCAGCTAGAGTCACTATTTGCAATGATAAGAAGAACAAGGAGTCCTGCAACAAACAGTCTGACCCCCAGTGCTCAGTCTGGGATCAAATGAAGAGTCAGAAGACACTGAGACAGCTAAGAACTGTGGCAAGTTCTCCAAGATGCTTGAAAAACTGGGTTCAAATGTACCGAAGGGAACTTGTGCTGTTTTAAAGGCAAAGGGTGGTCACAGTCAATATTGATTTGATTTAGTTTTTCTTTCTGTTTACTACCCTTTGTAAGTAACTGATAAATAACAATCCATGGCATTACTTTTGAGAGCCCCTTGACTTTATTTTTAAGTGCCTAAAACCTTTGCACAGTTTTTCTAGTATATCCTATGTAAGGTATACATTCTTCCACACGTTTCTCTGCAAAAACTCCAGTTGCTATTTGGTTTGGTTTTAATCCAGTTTGCAGTGTCAGGCAGACAAGTGACCTGTGTAACATTACCAACGAAAGGAAGTAAACCTTGATTCTCCTCTGAGAAACCCAGACAGGCTTGTTTGGTTTGAGTTTGCTGCACATCCAGACATCCCTGCAAACAGACTGGTTTTCAGTCTGTCATATTTCAAAAGAAAATTAACTTTAAGTTAAGTTATGTGTGCAGAAGCAAACCTTTTAACTAATTTTGCCACTGCTCTTTATATACTGTATATAAAATAATTTGACATCAGAGTTGAGTAGTAAGCAAAATCAAAATAATGCAATCATATTTTGAAAACAGGTGTAAGAACCTGACGGGCTATGTAACTGAATAGTTTGAAGTTTCATTTTTAAGGAATTTTCTATTTTCAATTAGTCTTAGTACTTTAAGTAGGTTTTGATAATAATACTTTTTTACTTTTCCTCAAGTAAAAATTTAACATGTGACAGTATTTTTTTTGCAGTGTGTTATTGCTACAAAACATCTGAGTACTTCCTCCACTACTTTGTTTTATGACATTTCAAAATATAATATATCCAATAATCCAGGACCAGTTGATCATCATCAAGATCACTATCGCCAGCCCCAGTGCAATACCACAATCATCCAGCGGAGGTCGCCGAGGCTTCGACTCCACCACCCGAAACTCCGTTCTCGCTCTCGCGGTAGCTCCGTGCCTCCACCGGCGGCGACATTCAGAGAGGAGATGGCGGCTAGAGGGGGCTTTCAGACAGCACCAACGGGTGGTGGTGGCGGAGCGATGGGACCTGGACCACCAGTACCGGGCGCAGGACCAGGCATGGGGCCCGGGACTCCCTCTGGAAGGATGGGACCTTCGTCGGCCGCGCAGAACCACATGTACCGCTCCCCGATGCCCGGGCCTGGGTACCCGGTGAGATATCGCTCCATCTTGGCTTCTGACGCGTTAGCCTGTCCGCTAGAACAAAGCCTCTTACCGTTGCTTTGTCACTGGTGGCTAACGTTAACCACCGCCACCAGTGCGGGCCACAGCTCGGACTAACTGCAGCCCGACTGAAAAGTAGTTACCAGTGAGAAACGTTTTAATCAGTCACTTTGACCGACTATGAGAGTTTGTTCGTTGTTTGAATTCGCTAACCCTCCCGCCCGCTAACAGTAAGAATAGCTAGTTAGTCACGGTAGCCAATTAGCTTAGCCTGCTAACGTCGCTAACTGTTAGTACCGACCAGTGTTCTCGCTGAAAACACACGATAAGGGATTCGAGTCGTTTACCAAACGCGTAAAAAGGCAAGCCTTTAAAAATACTCGTTTTACTTTAGAGAGTTTAAGCTTTTGTTGAACTAAAAAGTTTAAAAGCTGCAAAGTCAAGTAACATGCATTGTCTACTTGTGAATGAACAGGCTGCAGTTTGAATCAATGCAAATTCTCAAAGGTTTGCGTAGTGATCATAGGAGAGGCTCAAACTAGGACCATGTATTACATACCTTGTGTAATACATAGGTTTGTTGGTCACCAGTTGGTGTTTCCCAGCTCGCAGGGGCATCATTCCCTGCATTTGGTAAACCTGCAGTCACCTGGTTGGCAAAGGTATTGCACAACAAAACAACTGGGCCTGTGGTTACTCCACAGAAAGTTTTACATTTTGTTTGGGGGTTTTGAAGCTTTCGCTGAACAAAACAGGTGCTGCAGCTGTTTTCAAGTCGATGAAATGATCCAAAATTTATTGGCAAGAGATGCAGTGAGTAATCAATTTGTCGAACCTCTAAGAAATAACTGGATTTTAGTCATTTCGTAATGCAAAAGAGTCAACAACTTGCCGTTTCCAGCTTCTTGAAATCTGAGGATTTGATGCTTTTCTTTGACAGACATGACAGTCAAGTGAATATCTTGGGACTGCCAGACAGACAAAACAAGACTTAGGTCCGAGGGAAATTATAACAAACGTTGTTCACTATAAACTAATTTTATATACAAAATGTTTCATAAATCAATCAAAATAATAATTGGCAGATTGATAAATAATAAAAGGAATTGTTTGTTGCAGGCCTATTAGCTGTTATATCAGGGACTTAAGACTGCGTAATGCAATTGTCTGTAAAGATAATAGATTTTTAGTTAGTCCAAAATACACTGCAGAATGCGCTCAACAAGTACAATGTTAGTTCATTTGAAATTATGCAAGCCAATGTTTTACTTGTGTAACGCAGTTACTACCTTTACTTAACATGAAATATGTAAAAGGAGATATTCTAGGTGTTAAAATATGTAGTAAAAGGACAGATATGATATGGATATGATGGCAGTCTGTCTCAGTGATTAGGAATTGACAGCACCTGCGGATCTTGCTTTCTGGAGTTGTAACATGATGTAGCCCTCTTGCAGATACATTTAAAGTATCTAATATTGCTGTTATTTTTGAGTTGCATTACCCTGCACATAAAATCGTACTGATGTCTCTGGGATGTTCAGGGACAGTCATTTTTTAACACATATAAAAATACCCTGCTTGTAATAATAATTTGTGTCGGATATTTTTTTTCCCACAGAAAAGTTTAATCATGTAGTTAAAATGTACAGAATTTTTCAATATGCAAATATTGGTCATTGCAAACGTTTAACTGCTGGACACAAGATGTCTCCTACTTAACATTTCATGTGCACTGCAGGTTTCAAGTTTTCACATCACACTTGTGTAAGATGCGTATTAGACCATAAACTGTCTCCAGACTAGAGCACAGAGAAACTTTCCCCACAGTAGATAAATTTGTCAAACACCATTTCTTTATCAATTTACCTACAGATTATTTTCTTGGTTAATTGTTTGGACTACAAAAATTTCCGAAAATTGTCTGTTACAATTCCCTTGAGAGCTACGTGGCCTCTTCACATCTTTTTAGCCCAAAACCCAAAGATATTCAGTTTAGAATGATGTAAAGCAAAGAAAAACAGAAAATCCAAAACATTGGAGAGGAGTTAAATTACAATGGTTGCTTGATTAACTTTCTGTCAGTTGTCTGACTAATCGTTGCAGGTCTACTCTCTGTGTGCTTATGGATGCACTTTGCTTAAAATAGCTAAGTAGTCCTGAGTGGTTACTGTTGTTTTCCTGTGACACATGCTGCTGCTTCTTTTTCCACCATGTCACGCAAAGTCAGTTAGTAGGTTTGTCCATGTGTAGTATTAGATTATAACTTTTTATAACCTGATCTGTGGTCCAGTGTTTTTACTGGACTGAAACTATTGTATTGGATCATTGGTTGTCTCCAGCTAATATGCGGTTTCTCAGAGCCATGATAAAAATGATAAATCATTTGTCATTATTGATCTACAGGAATTGAAGTGTTTGCTGCTTAGCTACTGGCAGCCTGTAACACCGTTCAGTGAAAGGATGTTACATCTTTTTTTTCTCTGTCGTCCCTGAATGCTTTCACTCATACAAGCAGCCTTTCACAACATAGTCAAATAGGCTTCATTCTCTGAAAGCTGCAGAACTCCAGTCGTTCTCAGGTAAATCAAGGTTGTGCTGATATATAGTGTAAAAAGCACTGAATGATCGACATACAGTCCCTTTCTGCCCACACTGCGCTTTGTGGAAAAGGCAGAGCATATTCATCTTACCCGTATTGTTGACAAGTCAATGTCCGTCGCTCTTCCTCTCCTCCACCCAACGCCATAGGCTGCGGAGAGGGTACCTTCAATTCTCTCTCATTTGTTGGAGTGACTGCTGGAAGGAAAGCTGCAATCAGTGATTTGTCATTAATCAGCTGTTTTCACCTGCCCTCATGCAGTCAGATACACGAAGTCGCCTGTTTGAGTTCTTAGCACATGGTTTGGTGAGTTGACAGTGGTGTTTGTTCTATATTGACTTATTTGAAGGAGTTGGCATGCAAGTTGTTGCTATATGTTGTTGTAGGACTACCAGACAGATGCCTCAAATATAAAAAGTAGTGTTTGTATGTTCTGTAAACAGTACAGAGCTCTTATGTAGTGTTGATTATGAGCTATGCTTTCAGATTTTCATGCAAGAATTTGTTCTATTTAGTGAATAATGAATACTCTTACATTAGGTGATGTGCTGCTAATGTTTTATTGCCATATTTACATTGACATTTCAGCATTGATTTGTTTGGTATTTATTTAATTCTATGTCTCATAGCAAACACGACCATCCAATTAGACAGTATCCATACAAGTTATAGCGAATGGATGACAATCTGCTTTTTCTTCCCTCAAAAGCCATTTCAAAGCTTTCATTACACTCATTGACCTTGGAAAATTCAGGTTGCTTTACAGTGGACATGTTTTGTACTTGTACCATTTCAGGCATTTCAGATGAACAGCAACTCATGGACCCAAAAATTAAATTAGAAATACAGACATTAATTAATTAATTTGTCCATTTGCAACCATAATTGGCTTATCTGACCCCCAGTGTCTGTTAGAATCCGTGATGATATCCATAGATTTCACTAATTTAGGATTCAGATGCTAAATGTGCACAGTGTTTCACATCACTGACTGACGTGTAGCCCTGTTATCTTTATGATTCTACAATACATTTATTCCTCTTTTTGAACAATGTTCTCCGACCGGGATTACAGTGGCGTTATTTCTATGAAGGTGTTAATCGAAACACAATCCTTCACCGTAGATTTGTCCTTTTAGCTGTAAAAAACATAATCTGGGGGTGCTGAGGCGGTGCAATATTTCCACCTACCACCAGCGAGTACCTGTGAAGTTACCTCTAGCTCAATTAGCCATGTTACAATGGGAAGCTCATAAGGAATGTCCTTGTGACCTTCTACATTTTGGTTGGAACACCGATACATAGTTGGATATGCACAATATGCATTAACAAATTATGTACATTTTTAGGGCTGCAGTCAACTAGTTCCTATAACCACAAGTTATAGCCCTGCACAGACCAGATTCCTGCAGTCTGAACAAATTTGGGGGATGAAAATAGCAAACACAAAGGAATCCTATTTCTCATCGGCAAAGCCTTAAAGCAGGTGTTCAGATTTCTCTGTGGTAAAGACTCAATGGCTGTGAAATGACTTGTGAAATAGAAAACTAATGCCCAGAAAGTCTTTTTCCTGTAACTAGTAATTTTTTTTCCTCTTCTGTGTGCAGAGACCCGGCATGCCTCCATCCAGCCGTATGACCCCACAGGGACCAGCCATGGGCCCCCCCGGATACGGCAGCAGTCCCGTGTCTCGCCCCGGGATGCCTGGTGTGATGGACCCGTCTCGTAAGAGGCCGGCCCCCCAGCAGATTCAGCAGGTTCAGCAGCAGCAGAACCGCAACCAGCAGTATGTACCCCCTCTAGATCAGCAAAGGAATTGTTGTGATTATGTTAATGCAGTATTATTCTTCAGGTGTTTTTTGTACATGTGTCATCCAGGCACTGCAGAGTGTAATCTTAGACTAAGGAGTTTAACTGGCTTCTTTGTCTTCTTGTGATGACGCACAGAGCTGCTCTGACTAATCTCAAACTTATCTTGTTTTGCTTATTTATTTTTACAGTACAAAGAAGAAGAAGATGGCTGATAAAATTCTACCTCAGAGGGTAAGTATTTATCAAACGGCAGTGAATGGAAATCCATTCATTCTAGCCTTGAGTGTATTGGAGAGATTACATCTGTAAGTCAATTTAAATTTTAATTCAGGTAGCTCTGGAAAAAAAGGAGAGCTGGTCTTTAAAGAGCCGTGTTTAAAGCCCTAGGATTAGGGGTGCATGCACTTGACATTTTCGTCAGTTTCATGCGTGCCGAGTGGTAGTGTCCATGATGAAAGATTTTTGAAAATCTGACAAACAGGACCAGAAAAAGCTTCAGGTTCATTTCCTTGTACTTTTCTCTAACCACAGGGTATCTGCAGGTCTTGAAAAGTCAAGCATTGATTTAGGTTTCCTCAAAACAGGCCATAAAATATATTAAAACCTCCTTAATCTTACTTCAGACCACTGACCTTAAGTTAATTAGGTATTTTTTAATTGATTAATCCATTCATTGATTCATCCATCCATTTTCTGGTGCTTATCCAGGTCCACCGTATGTTCAGTGATTAATTAATTATATTATTAGGAGTGATCGTCATACAAATGTGAAATAAATGTAAATAAATTAACATTCTTTTCACACAGAATTTGAGGAATAATTTGCCTTATTATCCCTACCAGTTTTTATTGATAAGATTGTGAAACAGGTATCATATTACATTCTATTTAGTATTTTTTTTAAAAATTACTTTGTGAATCTTAATCATATTGTCAGGCCCTTTACCCTAACAGTTTATTATAATAATCTTTTGTTTAGATTGATTATAATTTAGTTTTTTAATGTATTTGTTTTCCTGTACAGTGTTTTTTAATCAAAACTTTTTTAAATGTACCCATTACTGAATGAGAATCCAATTCTACTTGCAGCCATTCTGACCTTTTCATTCCTGTGATTCTTAGTATTCATTGAAAACAGAAGCTGCTGGGTAAGCATCGAAAGGTACATACAGATGTTGGAGCAGTTACACCTGCTTGCCAACATACTTTGGTCCCTACAGATTTTTAAGCTATGTACGGTTCCTCTTTGAGAGGGAGTAAGTAGACAAAAATGCTGCCATGATGTTTAGTAAGAATTAGTATATGAAGACAAAGTTGACAGCTGACAGTGAGTTCTTTGGGGTGTGTGCTTGTTTAATGTTGCACCAGTGGTTACCAGTATGTTCTCTTCTGTTCCAGATCAGGGAACTGGTCCCAGAGTCTCAGGCTTACATGGATCTGCTGGCTTTTGAGAGGAAGCTGGACCAGACCATCATGCGCAAAAGACTTGACATTCAGGAGGCCCTCAAGAGGCCCATTAAGGTATAGTTCAACTTAACTGTACACTCCCAGGCTCCCTCATTCACTTCGGTTCAAACCTGAAATTAATTTCAAAGTCATTCATATGCTCGGGGGCTTCCACGGTCCCTATAACTGGTCATTTAAAAGTGATGCCATTTTGTAAAGGCTTGTTAATCCGAAATGTCTACAGGATTATGAGTTCATACATTTCACAGGCTGCCTTATAAAGGGGGGGTTTGGTTTTAAGGCTTCAACTCATGGATTTTTGAAACAAGATACAGACACTGTGTTTTCATTTTTATAGAGTATTAAGTAAATGTTGATTTTACAGGCTGTGTTTACATAGAGGTGAGCAAAAAGTCATCATGTTGAAGATAAAGAACAGGCTTAGCAGATACTTGAATATCCTCCCAGCAACTGAACTACACAGAATAATGGTGGAGCTGTCTTTCCTTTGCCTTGAATAAAATTTACTTTATTGAATGAAAGACAATTTAACTCATGGAGCAGTAGTTTTTTTTTTTTTTTTTTTTAAATACTAGTTGATTATTGATTTAGATATCAAGTCAGTGTTGAGTGATTGATAGCACATGAATTTAAAATGTGTTTTTTGACTAATTGTTTTTAGCAAAAGAGAAAGCTTCGGATCTTCATATCCAACACCTTCAACCCTGCAAAGCCAGATGCTGAGGATGGAGAAGGAACAGTTGCATCATGGGAGCTGCGTGTTGAGGGGCGTCTGCTGGAAGATGTAAATTAATAGGAGTACTATATATATTTGTTTTATTTTTAGATTGACTGTTTTCCTGTATATATTTATTTGTGGCAGTATAATCCAATATGACATGGATTTGGCCTGTAGTATTTTTTTCCCCAAAGTTCCAAAGCAACCATTATTGTAGTTATGCTTCTTGTAGTCTCAAGAGTTTTTACATTAAGATTTTGTCTGTTAGCTATTAGTCTTTTGTCAGTGGTGCTACCTTCCCCCTGTTCCTTGTAATGGCTTTATAGCAGTATTTAACCAAAGATTTGTTGCTTCTTATTACATTTTCTTTGCTGGATGCTCGTGTATTTCAATATTAGGCTATTTTCACCTTTTTCCCCTCGCCAAAATTATTCTTGTTACTTCCCTTATATGCATTTGAGATTTGGATCACAACATTTGCTTCCCTGGAGGGAGCAGACATAGATAATTGAAACAAACTTGCTTGAACTTTGATTTCCAACAACAATATTTGCTTTACAGACAGCTGTGTCCAAGTATGAAGCCACCAAACAGAAGAGGAAGTTCTCTTCTTTCTTCAAGTCCCTGGTGATTGAGTTGGACAAGGACCTGTATGGTCCAGATAATCACCTTGTGGAAGTAAGATCATTTATTTTATGTATCTCTATATATGCATCTGACATATACCCAGTTTTTTGCCTTTCTATACTTATATTATTAATTTGGAGTTTAAAAAAATGTGGCATTTCTGTTTATTGCATCTGTACTATGGTTAATTTGTATTTTGAACAGGAACACAACATTGTTACTCATTTAAAATAAGATCACCTGATTTTACAACTTTCATTCAGTGGCCACTTTATTAGGCACCCCTGCACAATCTAATGCAGTCCAATACAACAGCACTGCTATATCATCTGTCTTTAGGTGTCACAAAAGTAGACTTTATAGTAAAACAGCTGTAATGGATTGTATACAGGTGTACATAATAAAGTGGCCACCGAGTGTATTTTGATTACATTTAATTCAATGGTCAGTTAATGCTAAGAATCACTTGTGTATTGATGCACTGACAATTGAAAATGAAGAATGTAAGTTCATAGACTGAACAGTAAATATTGTACTTGTTACTAAAATGTCCTTCTAGTGGCATAGGACTGCCACCACCCAGGAGACTGATGGTTTCCAGGTGAAGAGGCCAGGTGATGTGGGCGTTCGCTGCACCGTCCTTCTCATGCTCGACTACCAGGTAAAGGCTCAGGGGTTTTACTCTCAGTAGGCCATGTGGTAATGTTGCCTTCAAGTGTTCTTCAGACATTTAGTTTGAGGAAAGGTTAGTGGAGGAAATCCGGAGTCATCTTCTAACAGCAAATTTACCTTTCTCCAAACAGCCCCCTCAGTTCAAACTGGACCCTCGGCTGGCTCGTATGCTGGGTATCCACACCCAGACCAGACCTGTTATAATTCAGGCCCTGTGGCAGTATGTCAAGACCCACAAACTCCAGGACCCTCATGAGCGTGAGTTCATCAACTGTGACAAGTACCTGCAGCAGGTGAGTGGAGTCCTGTTGTAACGTAACACACCTCAAATTCACTTTGTTACTTTTAGATAGAGGAAGAGAGGAAAGGTTTCTTTCTAATCTGTTGTTGAACACAAACTGTAGCTGGCCCATGAAGCTGGGATGAGTGGCAGTCTCATAGTTGTTCTGGTTAATTCCTGCTCTTGAGGTTGCACAGTTCTCTACCCTTTTATGGCGACTCGCTACTTCTGGGCCCTGACTGGTTTCGTGGTGCATTCTTCTCTACTCTGCCAAGATAAACAGAGTATTGTAGGAAGTTAATATTGAATTCCTACAAAGTTACGGAATAAATTTCACTCAACGGCTTATGATACCTACGATGTTTACACTTTCTTGTAAATTAACTACTTTGATTTGGGATGAGGAAAATGTCGAATGCAATTTTAAAAGCTTGCTTTGGTAATAATACAATGATACAATCGATAAAAATGGACTGAGTTAGCTGCAACTAAGGCTGCAATATATGGCTGAAATCAATTTTAATCAGGAACTTTTCCATATCAGTATAACAAAATGGTAAATAGGGATGGTACCAAAACCCGATATTAAATGGGCCCTAAATTATTAATGACTGTAGTATCAATAAGTTCTGCAGTTATCGGTTCTGCTCTCAGCCAGGAAAAATTAAGAAAATAGATTTCCTTTTTATTAGTGCTATGTAAAAGTTATCCTGCACATTTTATCTCACTAAGGCTGTTTCTGACTAAGACATTCGTCTATGATGCATTTTCACTGTTTCCAATCCAGAAGAGAGACATCTATGAGCTTGTATGCGAGGGGTGAAGAATGTTAATTTAATATACAGTACATATAAGAAAACGATAAACAGTATATTGTAAATAGTAATGGTACCACTACACTACCACTGCCATTTAAATCTTAACGATACCAATCCCTGATGATAAATGTACAACTTGATGTTCAGTGCAATAAATTCTGTTTTTGCCACACTTCAGTATCTCATTGTGTTAGTTTGTAAAAAAAAAAAAAAAAAAAAAAATTGTAAAACAGTCACAGTATCATTGCAATACAATTCCACTGAAACAATAATTGAAATTGGGCTGCAATGAACGATTTTCATTTTCAGTTGGTCCGTAGAATGTCCACAAAAAGTAAAAACTGTCCTCACGGTTTCACAAGGTGTCCACGGTGATGTTTTAAAACTGCATATTTTCTCTGACCAAAAACTCTAAATAGCACTTGTTGCAGTAACCGAGGGTTGTCCTCGTTTGCAGATTTTTGAGACCCAGCGAATGAAGTTCTCTGAGATCCCACAGCGCTTGCATGCACTCCTGATGCCCCCAGAGCCTATCATCATCAACCATGTGATCAGGTAACATAATGTAGTTTGGTGTACAGGGCACCTACAGTAGCTAGTTTTGTAATTAAATGTTGAGAAAATCTAACTAGTTCTGAGAGAACTGGCCAAAGAATTAATACATGTTTCCTTCCACTACTGTTGTGCAATTATTAGAAGCTGACTGCATTGAGATAAACAGCTAGTAGCACTAATTTTCCAGTAGGGTCCCATTTAACTGTTGCAAAAGAAGAGGGTGCAACAAGATGACGTGACTTAAGAGTGCCAGGCAAACCCCAAAAGGTGGATAACAATGAAGAAAACATAATGGAAAATAGCATTTATGTTTATGCCATGTGTTAACTAGAGGAATGTTACAGTCTCCTCATTGCTCAACACAGACCTGATGTTTTCATCTGATGCTATTTTCCAGTTATTAAGTTTCGGTCTATAAAATGTCAGAAAACGCTGCCTATTGTAAGTCCAAGATGATGTCTTGAAATTCCTTGTTTCATCCGACCATCATGTCAACACTCATTACAACATATATGACAAAATCAATTTTGGCATTTCGCTTGAAAAACACAATTAAGCACCTATCAAAATAGTTGCCAGTTCTCTGAATCCTTTAACCAGCTGATTGATTAAGCTCTAGTTGTGTTTTTTGTTTTTCAGTCTTAATTTGTGGCAAATAAGATGTTGAAAAAGTTGGAGCCATGATTTTTTTACCTAACATCAGAAGTGGTTTGCTGTTAAAATCCAATCTTATTTGTCATCACCTGTTGCTTCTAATGTGATGTGATCACACACAAACTAAATATACTGTATAAACCTTATTTACTCCTGTAATAGTGTGGACCCCAATGACCAAAAGAAGACTGCCTGCTATGACATTGACGTGGAAGTGGACGACACATTGAAGACCCAGATGAACTCCTTCCTGCTCTCCACAGCCAGTCAGCAGGAAATAGCAGGACTGGACAACAAGGTACGAGCAGCCACCAGCTGTTCTGTGAGAGGTTTAGACAGAACTGCGTGTACACAGTGGGGAATTGTGTTTCCTGTTTCCTGCAGTTTTTTGTGAGGTTTTGATCTTTTATACAACCAAATCGCCCCATCCTGAAGAAAAACTCGAAATGAGAGGAAGTAAGATTTTTATGTATTTATTTTGTCAATTAGTTTGAGATAGCACTTAATTATTTTCCTACTATTTTGTATCAATGAGCAGTTGTTTCGAATTTTAATGTCTTGTCACTTTGCCATGGGGCAGCTACCATTTGCTGTAACTGCTAAGGCCATTTAAGCACGATCGATTTAAATGTAATGTGAGGGGGCAGGGGCTTGTTTTTTTTTTCTTATCTAACCCCAGTTCATTGAGTGTCAATTTTTGGTCCCATTTTGTGGGGCCTGCTGTGGGCAATTTCATACATATCTGCTCCCTCAAATTGTTGCCTGTGTATTATTGCCTCTATTCTCTCTAACCAGTTTTGAGGTCAGTCAGGTCTTCTTGACCTCCTGCTAGCAGCCATTACATTGGCTAGGATGTCTGCAATCACATTGATAAGGCATGGAGCCATTCTCCTAAAAGACGCCCCCCTGTGTTGTCTTTGTTCTGAGACAAGTTAACAATATAGATATAGAGAGCGTGTTTACAGTTTATAGGCGCCATTCATTTGGTTACTTTATTTTGGGTTTGGTGTCAATTGCTGATATACACCCTGTTCCTGCCGGCTTAATATCAGAAACAGTTTGTAGCAGAGCCTGTCTTAGTTGTCTCAGCGTTTGTAGTTTATTTTTACATTTTAAACACCACCAGATCAATGTAAAACCAGAGACACGACCCATTTTATACCCAGTGCCTGTGTTCAAACATTTAAAAAAATAGAGCTTTACTGGATATAATGATCTGCATTATCCCGTGTAAAGACAAAGAGGACAGGCCATAGAATAGTAAATCAGATTTTTCTGGTGGGCCTGTTAAGAGATTCTCCTGTGTTGACCACTTCACCCTGACCATGAGATGGCTCGTTTGACGCTGCTCGCTGGACTACAGTCCTTTTACCTTAACAATCAGTATGGGCTACAAGCTTGTTGTAAAACAAGTATTTATTTCAACAGCCCAAAGTGAACACTGAGATGAGTGAAGAAACCAGATGTTCAGCTGACTTGACCTTGTCATGCTTGTTACTGCAGTGATAGTTTTTTAGTGTGTACATGTAATTTTGGAGAAAGGGTTTGATTTATCGCATCTGTTCTTCTTTTTTTTTATTGGAAATTGGAAAGAAACTTTTTAAAGGGTCCCTCAACAGTGTTCTTTTTATTTAAAAAAAAACAAACTTATTTTTACAGAATTACTCACTAAAAATTATTACTCAAATTATACAAGCGACATATCAATAGAATTTCAGAAAAAAAAACATTTAGCTTTTACTTTTTCAATGAAAGTTGTTGCCTGTGTTATTTCTCACACCTTATATGATAACTGGTATCAATCTTAGACAGGGTCGTTAATTAGTTTGCCAGGTGATATTAATTAAAGGGAAACCTGCTTAAAGAGGTTGTTCCAGATTATTAAGCATATCTTTCTTCCTCCTCATAAGGCGGTAAGATACAAAGATGTTTCTAAAAATGAAAAGCATGGAGTAGTTCAATGTCTTGCAAACAGCATGAAGACCATTAGGAATGAGAATCAGGAGAATTTGCAGCTAGATTACCTGTCATTAGGCACAAAAGCTATTTTGACACACTCGTCTCTCCAAATGGCTGCTTAATACTACTCTGACTAACATGCATGTAGCATTATTGTGCTTCATTTCTACTGCATCAGACTTGATTGAGTTGCAGTTCAGAACAGGTTCAATAGCATCAGTGCCAACTGACTCATTATAAGGTTGTTATTCACTCTAATTTAGAAGTTAGTTTGGGTGGGAGTGAAGTCACTCTGGCTTGGTGATTAGGACAGGAAGACTAATTGTAATTCAAAATTCTCCCAAATGTCGTTCATCACATAATAGAGCCCAATTAATTATGGCTTTACACTTGAGGAATTATTACTGATTTTGGGTCTGTTTTTTGAGAAAAGTAGCCTAGGGCTTAAGAGAGTAAAGGAAACTTCAGTCTGTCCTTATTTTAGTAATTGAGTGTGATGTGCTTGTTGATGAATCACTGTCAATTAATATTTTATCAGTACCTACTTAATTACTTTAAATTGATAGCCCTTCTATGTTTGATTCTCCACAGATCCACGAAACCATTGAGACCATTAACCAGCTGAAGACCCAGAGAGAGTTCATGCTGAGTTTTGCCAGAGATCCTCAGGGCTTTATCAACGACTGGCTGCAGTCCCAGTGCAGAGACCTCAAGGTCAGTCTGCCTGTCATGACCTCAAACTGGAACTTCGAGGAATTTGATGCACTTTTGTTTTTGGTCCAGTATCACTGTAGATACCGTGGCGCTTCTGCTTGCAAAAAAAAAAATCCACCTTGCAACACATATCACAGCTATTATCAATGCAGAACACATCTCTAAACGTTTTTGTGTTGCTTTGAAATGAAAAAGTTCTTTCACTAAACTTTAAAGCATAAAGATGCAGCTATGGTGTCAGTCATTCAGAAGAGTAAGCACTTTTAAACCTGAATGCCGTTTTGCCTGAATGTTCAACAGTCATTCAGCAAGAAGTCCCATATGGATCAGAAAGATGAAGAAGCAGCAATAACCAGCTTCTCCACTGACAGTAGCCTCAATGGATCAAAATGCATCACAGCAGACTTCTAGTGTTTTGAGTAGGAGGCCTGACTCATCGTTTTCAACTTGAAACACTTAATTCCCTTGCCATTATTGTCACTGCTGTTATCGCTCCACCTACCTGCCTACTCTGTTCCCCTGTAGTGTAATGTCATTAGAGGAGAAAACTTTGAGATTTGATGATTGAATCAGTGTGCTCTTTTTTGTTTGTTTGTTTGTTTGTTGTGTCTGTTGGCTGCTATCAGCTACAGTGCTGACCATCATTGAAGTTGGGTAAACAATTTCTCACCCTAGTCCCACCTCTTCTGTTGCAGTCCAGTGTGACTGAGTGTTCAGCTGTCAGCAACCTGGCAAGAGAGACGCTCAGCGGTGTGCGATGATTTTATAACTGAGCTATGACCAGGACACACACTTTTGCTTTTGGAAATAATATGTTTCTCATATTTGTAGTTAAGGTGCATTGATAAGAAGACATCAGTAACAATTTTGAGTGTTTATAAAAACAAATGATATCTACAAGAAAAAGCTTAAACCAAAGAACCACAAGCACATGACAAATTAATATATGGAAGACAACGATTTCAGTATTATTTCTTTTCACTCCCTACATAGCGTGTTACATTTTTCTGAAAGACCAATCACTCCTGTGTTAGTACTCAGAGGTTTCATCTGTTTTTCCGTGTCTGTTTTTTTTTTTTTTTCCACATCCAAATTCAAATGTAATGTTAGGGGGTGTTCGATTGACTTTCAAACAAATTTTGTGATTTGCACTATATAGATAAAATTGACTTGACAACCTGTAAACCCATTTGAATGCAACACTACAAGCACTTATGTATATGTTTGGATTATTATGTGCCATTAAGGAATGTGGGATATCACCAACAGAAGCAAAATAAGTTGAGGTAATTTGGAGAAAATGGATACAAGAAAAAGAAACTCCTGCACTTCTAAATTCACACCCGGAAAACAGTCATTATCACCAAGAGATGAAATGTTGTCTTTTAAACTATTCTCACTTGAAATGCTTTAACGTCTCTTCTCAAATGTCAAGAATCCGGCAAATCGGAAAAAGATTTAAACATATGCTTTGACATTTCTAAGCCTGAGTAATTTTCAAGTTCAGAAAATGCCCTGCTTTCATGTTGGAGGTTATTTGGTCCTGCTGTTGTTTGCTGTGTCACAGTGACATGGATTTAAACCCCAGGTTCAACTGTGGCAAGACAAAACTTAGTTACGTAACTACGTGGACACTGTCCACACAAGCTCCCCCCTCCAAACACAAGGCTAATGCTGCCAACTCAGGTGTAAGACAAGAGGGCAGAGTCAAAATAGAGCGTGAAACATTTAATAATATGTCTGACTGGAAGCATGGCGGCCTCCCCTCTGCGTGCTGAGTGAGCCGATTAAATGCTGACCAGCTGTCACCCACCTGCAGTATTTGTTCAGCCGAATCCCTGTGAAATTGAATGAATTCAGTCCAGTGCTGGCGGCTCCCACTGCAACAGCTTTTCAGAAAAAAAAAGGTGCTCTTGTGACAGTATATTCATCATAGCTGCAGTCTGTGTTTGATGAGTCGCTTCAATAGATGATGTTTATCCTCCTTCCAGGGTTTTTTCTTTCTTTAATTTATCAGTCCTAGGACAAGTTAAGATGTAGCTTTTGTTTAATAATGTCTTTTTCTGTGAACAGACCATGACAGATGTGGTAGGAAACCCAGAAGAAGAGCGAAGGGCTGAGTTTTACTACCAGCCGTGGGCTCAGGAGGCGGTCTGTCGCTACTTCTACTCCAAGGTAATCTGTTTTTCCTCTGCTTATTCTTCCTCCTGCATATTCCCCTCTTTATTTTAGTCATGCTTGCACCATTTTGGTCTGAACTAAATTATCAGCAACTATTACATTTTACAATCTATTGTTGTGTCTTCATTAAGATCATCCGTGCTTCTAGTGAGGAGGATAAAGACACTTGAGACCCTTTAACAACAAAATAATTATTTCGATTAATTTGCAGATTATTCTCTCATTACTTTTTTTAATTAAACTTAAGAAAATAGCAAAAGAATAAAATGTCCATTGGAATTTCTCTTGGTGCTAATTTTTTCCTATAAGAAATCCAAGTAAAAGACTGGTTGGACTTCAATTCATATTCAAACAGTAAAATTGGTCAAAAAATTTCATGTTTTTCCTGTTTTCAGATCATCAAAGCTACACATATTTTATATCAGTCTCTCATGGGGCTGTGACATTAATTTTTTTTTAATCACCAATTAATTTAATTCTGCTGATGTTTTTCTCTGTTTTGTTCTTTTCTATAAAATCGCAGATAATAGTGATAAATGCCCACTTTTTCCAGAGCCCAAGGCGACAAATGCAGAAGCCAAAGTTAATCAATTTACTATCATATATAACAAAGAGAAGCGGAAAATCCTCACATTTGAGAGAATAAATGGCTTTTTTGCTGGAAAATAAAATAACAAAAATAATAAATTGATTATCAAAATTGTTGCCAGTTCATTTCCTGAGTCTAATCGATTGATCATTTTAGCTCCAGTGCTAATTAATAAAGGCTCTTAATCTTCAGTGTTATTGTGCCCATTGTCGACTTTCACAGTTTTCATTGTAATTTTTTTCTGGACATTAAATCTGGTATGAAAATGTCTTTCAGGTCCAGCAGAGGCGACAGGAGCTGGAGCAGGCGCTCGGCATCAGGAACACCTAAAGAAATTTGCCCACAGGCTGGAGATGAGGAGACGTGCTGTTGGAGACAACTAACGTGTGTCTGTCTGTGTGAGTGTGTGCGTGTGAAAGAGAGAGAGACATTCAAACTGACTTCTGACAAAACTTAGAAAGACATAGATACTAGGTGGTTTTGCTGTTAAATAGGATGTTCATTTTTTTTATTTTATTTTTTTTACTTCACCCCGCAGCTACTGCAGTCTGGTTGCTACTTCCACATTTTTTGTATGTTTTCTTTTTTCCTCACGCCACAGCTCCTTGAGCACAATGTATTTTCTCTTGCATGTCTAAGCCTTGCCTGGAAGCATTCCTTTTCATTTTGACATTGTACGCACACAAAAGAACAGACTGTACACAAATGAAAAACAGAGGGCAGATTTTACCTGGCAACTTTTAATGTATTTTGCCCCTGAAGCTAAAAATATCTTAAATCGGCTGGAATGTGTTGATTCTGCCACAGTGCTTTTTTCCCCTTTTTGGAAAGTAAATTTACATTTCACACTCCTGACCCAGTTCCCAGATGCTTGCCCATTCAGTTAGATATTGATTGTGATTGTGTTTGTAATCAATCAGGCTACTTGGCTGCACATTGCTCATTGTTTTGTTTTGACAGTTTGTGCCACAGTTCCTTGTCAGAATATACATTGCTATGGCAAAGCGGTTATTTTTTGGTAAGAGTGCCATTTAGTATGAAGTTTTTCTTTTTTTGTTATTATCAATGATCAATTGTTTTTAAAAATATGTATTATATCAGTACTTGTCTTGTTAGCTAGTACAGATTATCAAGGAAGTAGCTAGTATGAGTACCTCTAGTCTATATAGTTTTGTAAATACTGAGCAGAAAAAAACTGAAAATGGATGTGAAGTGATATTGTATCTCTTATCCTGGCAGATCTTTTTCTTAACTCTTTGTCTACGCTCAGATAGTTGAACCAGTATTTATATCAAGTGGCCCTCACTCTCAGAGCCCAGTGATTTAGCTCTGTACAATGTAAAGACGGCAGTCCCGTTTGAGGAACCACTGTTCTGCAGGGCAAAATGCACACAGCATTCATGTTGCCTGCAGACTGGGAAAAGTCAAATCTTCTGCTTTTAGTTTTGTGTATTTTAACTATGTGCAGAGAAGCCATAAACGCTTGAACAAGCTCGGTGTCACGTGTGGGTAAGCAGGTGTGAAGAGTCGTAGCTTCTTTGTACGCTGG
Source organism: Seriola dumerili (assembly GCF_002260705.1). Taxonomy (NCBI): domain Eukaryota; kingdom Metazoa; phylum Chordata; class Actinopteri; order Carangiformes; family Carangidae; genus Seriola; species Seriola dumerili. Next base: position 454,909 of record NW_019174664.1, read on the forward strand.
CTGAAGACCTGACACCTCATGGGTTTAATGGTTTCCCTGTTGAAGATGAAGATGAGGGTCCTGGCTGAAACCGTTGCGTGTGCATTTCATTAACAAATTCCAAGAATACACTAATGTGGGTTTGGGCAGGTGCATGATTTGAAACAAGTTGTGGGAACCTTTGGGGTGTAAATCACAACACTGGGGGGGGAGGGGGGGGGCTGCAGTATTATTTGAATCTGCAGACTTTTTCATGGACCAAACCTATTTTTCTGTATGTTCTTATTATGTTATAATAAAGGATATGTAAAATGTACTTGTATTTGGGAGGTTCTCTGTCTGCCACTGCTTTTGGTAAATCTGTGAATAATGAAAAATGACTTTGATAATTCTGTATAGATTATAATTGGGCTGCAAACAGTGATTAATATCACTGATTTATCTGTCATTTATTTTCTCAATTGATTATTTGTTTTGGTCCAGAAAGTGTTACTAAATAGTTAAACATGCTCATAGAAAAATGTCTTCTTCAAATGTCTTGTTTGGACCAACCATCAGTTCAAAGCCCAACTAACTCATTAAGTTTACAAGCATAAAATTCACTAGTGGTGGAGGTACCCAGATCCTTCACTTAAGTAAAAGTCATTCCAAGTCCTACTGAAGTAAAAGTACAAATGTATTATCAGTAAAAATCTACTAGAACTATGAAAAGTGATTTTTTTTTCCCTCGCAGTAAAATGTCTCCTATGATTTAGTACGTTTTATATCTATTATTTGGCAAATTAATTCGACTCTTCATACAAGTCTAGGGAGGTGGCGAGAGAGTTTGTAACCATAACTACGCAAGTGCACAAAAAGAACAATTACACATGATAGATAGTGAAAAGGCAACCAGATGAACTGATACACAAAAGATTCACTAAGCTGCCATCACCATATTATCATATGTGTATCATTAACACAATATGAATACTTCTTAAATATCACAGTTATAGTCAACACCTGCATATTGTGACATTGACATTTCAAACATGACAAATGGACCCCAACTAGACTCTAGGGGTCTCGAGCCAAAAAGGTTGAGAACCACTTTTAATTTAGTTTATGACAGCGAATAGATCTTATAACCTTATCATGCTTTTGTTTTGTTTTTTCTCTATCTGTCTCTAAAAGTATCTGGTAACTGCAGCTTTCAGACAAATGTGGTGGGGTAACTAGTACAGACATTCCCTATGGAGTGTGCTGGAGTGTTAACCAATGATTAATTGGTTATCAAAATCAGCTTTTGAAGTTTTTGAGGGACTTGTGTTTCCATTTATTTCCCACTGTATCTCACTTTTATTACTGCTCAATGAAAGGCTGTAACATTGTGTGTGTGTGTGTGTGTGTGTGTGTGTGTGTGTGTGTGTGTGTGTGTGTGTGTGTGTGTGTGTGTGTGTGTGTGTGTGTGTGTGTGTGTGGTGTGTGTCTGTCTGTGTGTCTGTCTGTGTGTCTGTCTGGTGTGTGTGTCTGTCTGTGTGTTCTGTCTGTGTGTCTGTCTGTGTGTGTGTGTCTGTGTGTCTGTGTGTGTCTGTGTGTGTGTGTTCTGTGTGTGTGTGTGGTGTCTGTGTGTGTGTGTCTGTGTGTGTGTGTCTGTGTGTGTGTCTGTGTGTGTGTCTGTGTGTCGTCTTGTGTCTGTTGTGTCTGTCCTGTGTGTGTGTGTGTCTGTCTGTGTCTCTGTGTGTGTGTGTGTCTCTGTGTGTGTGTGTTTATAAAAGTAAAAAAGAGAGAGAGTTTGTCACTGAGGGTCGACAGAGCAGACCAACCATGAGGAGAGGGTGTGCCTGAGCCTCAGCTGTGTGTCTGGTATAAATACACTTCCTCCTGGCTTCACTCTGTCTCCGCACCAGCAGCAGCAGCTCCGTCTGGAAGGTCAAACACATGATGGCAGCGCCGAAGAAAGTCTGTGTGATTGGCTCTGGTAACTGGTGAGCTGAGGGTTTTAATGTGTTTGCATTTCTTTCATGCACTTTAGGATGTCTTCCAGTGTGGTGTTAAAATGCAAGAGGCGCAATAGTACATTCATAGTCAGCATATCTGTATTTTTGTTCCCTTGATAAGATCTCACACGCATTTTTTTTTTGTGAATGCTGTCTAAAAGTTGGCAAACTTGGAAGCCTGAAGGCAACTTTAGTCTTTGTTAAGAGCACAGAAATGATTCACAAAGTTCATAAACTCACCTTCTGTTTTGCAAGACTGCAGATTAACATTTTCTTTGCAGAGAGCAGGTTGTTTTCCTCTGAGACTGACACTGGCTCTCTGAGTATATACGATGACCTTTGGTGCCTCAGCACTCCAAAATTTTTATTAAAGAAACGACACCTGCCTTTTATCATTCAGCAACATTTGTGCTGAATAAGCCTTCGTGTGGTGCTGATGTCTCTCAGCCAGCATGACCTTTAGATTAGTCGGTGGTGGAAGTAGTCAGAGGCTTTAAAGCAGCAATACTACACTGTAGAAACAGGCCAGTGCAAAAGCCCTTCAGCATTCAAAGCATTCAAAACTGTACTAATGTAAATGTAAGCAGCAAAATGTAAATAAAGCATCAAAGTTAAAAGTAGCATCACTAATGTAGTAACATGTAAACAGCATTTTAATGCTGTGACTGGTCGAGAGAGACATCATTTAAACTAATTTGGGTAGTTCAGCAGGCATCATGTTTTATAAACTGGTGATGTTTTGTTTGTAAAATCTTACTCTGCACACTATATCTGTCAAGTATTTGTAGTGGATTCCCCTCAGAGAATTTGTAGAAGTAAAATGTTGCAGAAAATGTAAATACACAAGTATCAAGAACCTCAAACTGTAATGTGCTTACTTTCAACGAGTTAGATTAGTTATGACGGGATGAAAGTTTAACTGATATGTGCTAATAAATGCCAACTTACTGATACTTAATATGTGATGTCAAAAAGGGATTTCTCACAGCTCTCAGCTCATGTAATGTTGATATTCAATTGCCTGTCTTTGAATGAGACTCTCCTTTTGCCAAAATGATGCTCTGCTGGTATTTATTTTTCACCTATAGTGCTATTCTTGTCTGGAAGAGCATTTGAAAACTTTTTAGGTCATGTGACACAAAATTTCTCCACTACAATCCAGATTGATGGAGGTCTATGTCCCAGTTGACAGTTACTGTAACTGCTGTTGGTGAAGCAATGGTCAGTGTACATCCTCTTTAATATCAGCAGTAGTTGATGCTGAGAACATTTTATTACGTAAAAATACAAAATAAATGAGAGTAAATATTAGGCAGAGCAGTATCAGAGAATCAATATCCCAAGACTGGACAATATGACACATTTTTGATCATTTCTTTCCTCTAATATCACAGCAGCACCACTTTACACTTGAAAAACTCCCAGTGCCCTCGTATGAAATCCATTCAAATCCATGTGTGGTTCATATTTCACAGCCTAAAGCAGAGTAAACTATAAATTCAAGCAGCCATTGTCCTGACACTGGAATGATCATCATGTGTCTCTGCATGTCCACAGGGGCTCTGCCATTGCCAAGATTGTGGGCGCCAACGCAGCCAAGTATGACAGGTTTGACACCACAGTGAACATGTGGGTGTTCGAGGAGACAGTGAACGGCCGTAAACTCACAGAAATCATTAACACAGACCATGAAAATGTGAAATATCTGCCTGGTCACAAGCTGCCCCCCAATGTGGTAAGCACCAAAAATGCTCTTGTTGGTAATAATGACATATGTAATTCCCATGTAAGAAAAATCATCTTATATGTGCATGTAAATCTTCTTTTGGAGTACATTTCTTTTGTTCAGTGTTCTGATTGAAGTCTTATCATGATTTCTCTCTTCCTCAGTTGGCTGTTCCAGACTTGGCTGAGTCTGTGAAAGGAGCCGACATCCTGATCTTTGTGGTCCCTCACCAGTTCATTGTGAGAGTGTGTGACACCATCAAAGACCACATCAAGAAGGACGCCGTAGGAATGTCTCTCATCAAGGTAACATCTTCCTTATCAAAATACTTTGCGTTTCCACGGCACCAAAGACGGAATACAAAGTTTCCCGTTCTTTCTGTTGGATCCCACAATGCACCGAGGAATGAGACGTACGCGCTCAGATTTTCTCATACGGTGATCTGTCTCTTACAGGGTGTCGATGCAGGCCCAGAGGGTCTGAAGCTGATCTCAGAGGTCATCCGAGCGAAGCTGGGCATCAACATGACGGTCCTCATGGGAGCAAACATCGCCAGCGAGGTCGCTGATGAGAAGTTCTGTGAAACAACCATTGGTATGCCGTTTAATTCTTGAAAAAGATATCCATCGTATGAGGGCAAAATGGCATCACACTCATGAAAATGACTCTTGATATTAAAGTAAGCAGAGTAATATAATGTAAGTGAAGACAGTGCTTTCATGATAATTGATATGATAAATTTCTTTTTTTTTTACTGGATAGATAATCATTTGAAGTGATACTCCTCTGCAGTGAACAATGTGACTGGATGAATTTGGATATTTCATGAAATTATAATGGTTGAAAGTATCAACAAGCAGACGTACTGGTCCAACTGCAGACTGAAGACCTTTTTCTTCACACTTACATTGACCAAGTTTTATTTGTTTTTTAATGATTTTACCTCAACTGAAAGATTGTGTGAGCCTCCATTTAAAAAGTAATACTACTCAAAGCCATTTGAGACATGCTGCTGAACAAGAAGAGGTCTAGAATCCAACTCTCCTTTTGTTGTAGTACACTGAGTGGCACATCAGTGTGTGTAGTTCACAGTGCACACCACAGGACTTAGTCAAATTTTAAGTTTATTGGAATAGTTCTTACAAATCAATATGGTTTAGTTTGATGTGTCTTGCTCAAAACATAGTTTTTATTGTCTGTAACAGTATAAAACTTCTCAAGTGTTGCACTACGGAAGCTGATGATGATTTATTTGTTATTTTTGTTCACAGGGTGCAAAGATAAAACATGTGGGCCCATTTTGAAGGAACTGATGCAGACCACTAACTTCCGTGTGACTGTGGTGGAAGAGTCTGATGTAGTGGAGATTTGTGGTGCTCTCAAGGTCAGCTTTAACCCGCCACCAGATTGATCTGATCTTCGTGATATTCACAGTCATCCTAGCACTGGCAGAAATTTCAGTTTTATGTCTTTATTACGCAATTAAACAATGCATATAAAGTTGCTCCAGAGAAATGCACATTTACAGGATAATCTTATTGCAGTTTGGTATTTGTAGACATCTACTGAACTTTCACTTTAAATTTAGTTTTGGCCTTGATGTATGTGATCACTCACCCAAAGCAATGTTACATGTTTAAGCTGCTGATCTGCTCGCCTTCAAGGTGCAAAAAATTTAATTGTAAATATTCCAAACTAATTGCTAATAATTTTCCTTTATTTGCTGTTCATGGAAATCATATTCAGCAGGATGTGTGTATTTGTTAAAAGCAGTAAACAGATAACTAAGATCATTTCCTGGAAGTCTATAGTGGCTGTAGAGCATATAAATGATGTCAAAAAATATATGAATATAATCTAGATGGAGGTATTCCTTTCTCATCTCAACAGTTAGACTCCTCATAAGCATTAACATGTGAAAAGAGCAATACACTAACAGCAGCATCTCCTCTTTATTTGCCATTGCAGAACATTGTAGCAGTGGGAGCAGGTTTCTGTGATGGCCTGGGGTTCGGCGACAACACCAAGGCAGCGGTGATTCGTCTCGGCTTGATGGAGATGATTGCCTTTGCCAAGGTCTTCTGCACAAACTGCCCCGTCTCCCCCGCCACCTTTCTGGAGAGCTGCGGCATCGCTGACCTCATCACGACCTGCTACGGTGGACGCAACCGCAAGATTGGAGAGGCTTTCGCCAAAACAGGCAAAGTAAGGGAGAAAAATATTTTATCTCTTTATATATGTTTGTTTATCTTCGTCACTCTTTTTTTATGAAAACCGTAATCATCTAAGACCAATAAGCATCTCTGTGTGTTTAGACCATTGAGCAGTTAGAGAACGAGCTGCTGAACGGTCAGAAGCTTCAAGGTCCAGCTACTGCCACTGAGGTCCACCAAGTTTTGAAACAGAAAAAAATGGTGGAAAAGTAAGTTCGTCTCATATTTTGTTTTTTAAAACATGGCTCATTTGGACTTTAATAATTCCTACAATGACTGATAGGATTCGGGGTTCTAGGTTTGGATTCCACTTTAAAGAAGAAAATTTGATTGAGTTTTATCACATTATGTAAATATGTACATTGTATTTAAAGGAATAGCTCAACATTTTGGGAAAATGTGCTTATTTTCTTTTTTGCTGAGAGTTAGATGAGAGGCTCTTGACTCATTTCATGAAAGCATTCATTTCTATTTTTACACTTTGGGTTTTTGAAACAAATGAGAATTTATGTGTCGATTAATGAACCTTATAAGTGCTGAGAGGCACGTTATATTATCTCCACACAGAGCCAGTTTTCAGTCTTTATGCTAAACTAAGCTAACAGGTTGTTGACTGTGGTTTTATACTCATGGTACAAGGTGAGAGTGGTATAAATCTTCTCATCCAACTCAAGAAAGTGAACAAGCTTAATTCCCAAAATGCCGGCCTATTCCTTTAATAATGTGCATCCTTTAATAACGTCATTCTTTCACCTCTCCAGGTTTCCTCTTTTCACTGCTGTTTACCAGATCTGCTTCAACAGCCACCCGGTCACAGAGTTCATCAAGTGTTTGCAAAACCACCCAGAGCACATGTAAAGGACTGACGAGAGGGCGGATGAATGGATGGAAGTTGGAAAAGGACTTTTACACTAGAGCTACCGTATAACCAGGGAGTTTATAGGGCGGGCAGGTTAGGTGAAGATTGAGCCTCATCCTGACTCCTCTCTTGTTTGAGTCTTGCCCTCCATCTACCTGAGGTGCTGTGTTGACCTGCTGTTATGACATTACTGACAGAAGCATAACTTCTGTCACCACCTCTGTCCTTATGTTCTGATTCTACACATACATGTCACAAATTGCTGCAAAAATCGACCAAGTCTTAAAAGTTTGAAGAATTTGAGTTACTCTGCCTTACACAATATACACACCCTGACCTGAATGTTTCGAATGGTTACAATATTTCTTGGGTAAAAGTGCCTTGACTTGCCTTTTCACTGACATGTATGTTAAACAAAGCACTGAACACACAACAGTCACCACTCACCACCCATGTGTTGCTTCTTAATATGTAACCGATTACTTACCTAAGATTTATTTTGGAATAAATTATTGAACTCGTTTACTTTGTGTCTGTTTTCAGTGTGTTTTCTTTCTACCTTGCTGGTGTCTGCCTGCACGATACACACTCTCTGCAGCAGCCTCACTGTAACCTGACCTAATCTCAGCCAGACTGCCACTCTAAACTCTTCACCTTTACCATTTTCTACAGCGTCTACTTCAACCTTTCTTTAAGCGCACGTCCTGCCTCGGTCACAGACCTCATTAGTGATGGCTGTGCTTTTCAGTATGGATTAAAAGTGGTAATTAGTTCAGCAATATTAGGGATGAAACCATGTTTACTGGTGTTTTTCAACCCACTTTATGAACAAGAGTTTTGTGTTCTAATGATTCATTCGAAAACATCTCTGGGGACTTCTGGATTCTGTTAAAATGCAAAACACCAGTGTGTCTTCATCAACGGCCATCTGTCCGTCCCCATATGCCAACGCATCCCATTAATGCTCAGTCCCTCTAAGGCACTATGGATAAGGGTGTCAGAAAAGGGCACCATGAAAGACGAGGAGTATGGTAGCATGCATACTCTACTCAGCCGGTGTTCTCATTTATAAATCACAGGAGCATGAAACCTCTCCATGCATGTCCTTTGATCCCACAAATGTGCTCATTTCTTATGTTTATCTGCTCATTTGCTCAGGCATGTTTTGGACCCTGAAGTTACATCATTTGACACTTGTTTAATATTGGATTCCCCTGCTGAAATCCTTTGCATAGTTATTGAGTCAACTGCCCTGTAAGATTTCTAATAATAACACACTCCAAAGGGGCAAATGTCCATCTATAATTAGACAGCAGACAGCACTGCAGCTGCCTCATCCCTGCTTCACAACACAGATAGAGGTATACCATTGTGCTGCCATTGAAATCATAATGTTAATGTCATATTTCAGTTATTTCTAGCTATGTTTCAAAGTTTGCATATTTTAATATTTTGACCAAGCTTTCAGTAGGGTGCAATGTATGTTTGAGCCGTTACAGATACAGGCTATGTTACATAATATTAATTGACAATTTTATAATTGTAATACGCTTTCTGACCACTTGAGTGTGCCATCTCATCAATCACAAGCCCATCACTAACCGTCACCTTTATCTACCTTTGATAAGCCACCTTTTAAGATAACCTATCTGTTGGATTACTAAGCAGAAGTTGTTAAAATCTCCCAAATTATAACACCGCAACTCAAATATTAAAGTATGTGACTACATTGTGGTTCTAACAGAACAACAGAGCAGGCAGATGGATGCCATGCGTGCATGCACTGAACCCATCCCTTCAGCGAGGGAGGAGGGACTCACTTCACTTCCTCATCTCAGGGCGGCAGACAAGATGTGTAAAGTTAGCCGGTAACAGCCATAACACACAGGAAGCTGGGCTGTTTCACTTTCAAAATTAAATCGTGAAATAGTCAGGAGAAAAGAACAAGAAAAGCTGTTTTTTTTAGTATTTTTGCATGGGTCGTGGTCTAAAGACAGTTCGCACCTCTTTTTCAGCTGCAGCTAGGGAGTGCTGACCGCTCTCTTTTTGGTTGTAACGAGGGTATTATGGCAAATGTAGTAAGGTAAAAAAAAAGACTACTTGCTCAACAAATGTACTGGAGTAAGAGTACATGTTTAGTTTTTAAAAAGTAATTTGAAAAGTACGTGTTCTTTCTAAAAAAAAAAAAAAAAAAAAAAAACTACTTTGCGTTACTTGTAACGTATTACTACCCACCCTGAATCAAAATGATGGGGATAAACCTGGGGCTTTTGGGGTGGGAAGTTGGGCAGTTGGTAATTCAACCGTGGCTGCGGGAATACGTGACAAAATCAACATAGTTAAAACCCCTAACTAGACAAATTTAAAGTGTATATATATTTAACCTATTTGAATATTTGAGTAATTCCTTTCGCTATGTTTATTAACTCGTACGTTAGTCGCTATCTTATTTTGAAATTTGGGCCGGAGAAGGTACCCCTATTCTGGCATATTTGATGCTGGTGCGGTAAAGTTGAGTGTAGCAAGTCATCATTCAAGTGGCGCAGGGGCAGGAGAGGCGCTGAACAAGTTTCACACATCCTTTCTTTTGGATAATAAACTAATTTCTTCAAACCGTCCGGGGACAGGAACACTGTGAAACATGGCTGCTCTTTCAGCCTGGTTTTGGAACGAGAGGTTTTGGCTGCCACACAACGTAACCTGGGCGGATCTGGCAGACCCAGCGCCCGGGGTGGAGTATCCTAAAGCTGGACACTTGTTTACTGCCTTACCGGTTGCCTTGGGAATCTTCGCCGTCAGGATACTCTTCGAGAGGTTCGTATTTACCGCTCATATCGGATGTTCTCCAGTGAGTAACGGGAAACTCCCTAAAACTACTTTTACGGGGCGATTTCATTTTCACAATGATGGGTTTGGTAGCCCGGGGGGGGGGACCAATATCTCTAACTGTGTGTCCAGTGATTTTCAAACTTTTCTTTTAGCAAACACCACCATTTCATCACTGTCAGTACTTCTGCTACAAACCTACTGTCTAACTATACTGTTATTTTCTTCCTCTCAAACAACAAATGAGTGTACTAAATTACCTTTAAACATCCTAACTTAAAGTGAATGGAACACTGGTACAGCTACACAAATATTCATTTTTGCGAGGACACCCCTAACCAAATCTCTTGTCATAGATGTTTGGGTACCTCCAGGGTAGTTTGGTAATCACTGACTGTTAACCAGTCGGCTTATGTGTCCTTAGTTATCCTACCCTGATGCATGCATACAAGGGAGTACTGCCACTGCCCTGCCTTCTGTGAAACTGCCATATCTTCTTGTCAGATTTGTAATCAGGGTACCCATCTAGTCATGTGCAAAGGTTAAGCTGTGCTTTCATTCAGGCCAGGCAATAACGTAATGACATGGCATTCAACAACACACACAGACATGCACATCCACCTCTGCTTAGTACACATTTGCATGCCAGCCAGCTGCAGGCCTTACTATGCGACCAAGTGGAGATGTCCAGGAGGCATTTGGCCTTGACAAACCAGAGCGATAGGTTTTCTTCGTTCATTTGAATGCTGCTGCAATGTTGATATATTGTTAAGTTTTCTTTTTAGTGCACAGACACTCTTCCACAGATAAAACAAGACAGAAAAGACAAGTTCAAGCTCAATTTAATAGTGATAAGATAGAAAGCAGTGGAATTCCACATTAGGCAATTTCACGGTAGGTCTAGGCGATTGTAGGTTGGTCAGTCTGGTGTCACTGACAGGAGAGGTGTGGCTGTCCCACCACCAAATCCTGATTCCGCAAAAGATCTCATAATTGCTCCAGACAACAGATTCTCTTTGGGAAGTTTTGGTGTCTTGTGGAGCCTGCTGGTCTGAAATGATGGGGCATGATGTGACTTGTAAAGATCAAGTTTGACTAACCAATGAGGTTCAGTTAAATGACACCAAGCATTAAAGAAAAAGGCTGTGACACCAACTTTCTCATTTGAGTTGCAGAAAGTCGTACTCTTACTGGCAGACCTGCACTCACCAGTTGTCATCTACAACTGACAGTGGCAACAGAAAAACCACAGTTACTCATTCATTGACTGAAACTTTGGCTAGTATACTGAATGGCCTGATATATACTTTTCTTTCAAGTATTTGTTTAGCTGTTGATTACTTTTTTTCCCTCTAAAATCGTAATCTGTTTCCAGTTTTTAAATCCTGACAAACCTGTAATGGAAGTGTGCGTTATGCACTTAGCTTCACTATAAAAGCACGAGGGGAGAGTGGTGCTAAAACCAATGAAAGCCAATATACATGGACCTAAACTCATATTTCAGATGGGGGGCTTTAAATGATTGCTTTTGAATATAAGTAGGACACCCAGGATACATTTTGTATTGCATTTATTACTTAACATTTCCATTCTTTCATTGCTTTATTAAACAATAGCTATGGTTGTTTTGTTTGCACAGTGTTGAGGCCACTTTGAGGTCACATGTAGGGCTTCAGGATATGGAAAAATATTGGATGTGTGATATAGTACTTGGATATATCAGCAGTGATATGAAATAGGATAAAGCGTATAATTCCAGTCAGCATGCGGCAATATGATGAGATAATTAAAATCCACGTAATATGGCAGTTTGTATTTGACCACTAAATCTTGATGACTTTATTGTATTTACATGATTTTTGTGTCAATGAAGTAGCTGGATTTGTCAGGTTTTTCATTCACTGGATTAGCAGGAAACAGACAATCTTATCAGGTTGTTTTAACTATAAAAGGGCTTTAATTGGTTTTGATAAAAAATAAAAAAAAAAATACTATATATCATGATGCATATTGATACAGAGATTATGATATTACATATACCCTGTCATAAGATTGTATCCATCTAGCTCACCCCTGATTTCAGCGAGTCTGTGATTGTACTAACAAGTACAGTATAGATGCTTACAATTAATAGACAGTGTTTGCTGTGTATGTTACACATTTCTGTTGCATCTTGACAACATATACAGTGGTTCTGTCACTAGACTGACTACATTTGTGATTGCATATTGTATGGTTGCATTATTGCATAGAACACAAGACGGTTGTTGTCAGTGACATATCTTGGTGTTTCTGTCGTTCACCAACTACATGGCTATAAAAAGTTATTTGATCATTGGTCACATAATGATAAAAAAGAGCAGGAATCACCATTAGTCAGTTGGCATTGTGTTACCTTAAAGTCAATGGCTTTCTGGAGTTGTCTGACAACAAACAGAAACATATATCGAGGACTACACCATAGCTCTACATGACATTTAGAAGCCCACAGGTAACAAGGCTGGCATCTGAATATTGCGGGTAGGTGAAACTGGCCTGTGCAGTATTAAATATTCCTTTAAACCTGAATTAGGTAGGTACTGTTGTCACTTAGGCATGCTCTCAGCTTTGCACCTACAGAGCCGACCGAACACACAGCATGAGGCTTTGTCTGTTTCATTTAGACTTCAGGTCAAGTGGCGGTAAATAAGGAACAATCAGATATTGGAGATAGTGGGAGCTGCTGAGGTGCTTGATAAGATGCACGCAGTGGCAAGCCACCTGTCTTAGGTGCCAAAGCTGACTGCCTGTCCCTCTCTAATGTGAGGCTGTCCTTGAGCAGAGATAGATCCCAGCGTGATCCAGGGTGATGTTATCAGATAGCGCTTACTCTGTCACTGCTCGACACTCCGGCCGGCTGACTGGCTTATTCATTTATTTATCAGAGAAAAACATCACACCACAGCTTGAGTTCCTACTCCCCTTTTGCAGAGCCTTAACACAGGCTGTGCTGTTTGGCACGCACACAGTTCATTTAATATCACACACACACACACACACTGCAGTAAGAGGGTCACACAATCACACTCGGGTGAGGCGGAGTTCTTCGGTGTTCTTTCAGACACATCCTGACATAAACTGGTTTTGTTTCATGACATTATTCTAGTTGTGTTCTCTTTTATTCTTCTTCCTCTGTTTTTTTCTTTTTACATAGAGTTGTGAAGTGGGAGTAATGTTGTCCACATTTTTAAAATTACTGTTGTTTCTCCAAACCATATCCTCAATGTTACTGTTACAGAAACATGACTCTCCTGGATGGATGATGTAAAATTCTGGTTTATAATTCGGTTTATATGGTGGATGGCTCTAAATACTACAGTACCGATGTATAGTTGCTGAATTAATCTAATATTGACCCAGAATTTAAAACTGAATTGTTTTAAGCTGCAGATTGTGTTTTTAGTTTTCTGAACACCATAATTTTTAGCTTTCCTCCAGTTTTAGCAGCACACACTGGATGTTTCTTGCCAAAATGCACCCTGGGAGTCAGAGTTAACTTAGAGCTCAACTTCTACCCTTACATGTCAACTGACATTTTAACTGCATTAATCTCTTTCTCTTCAACTGACATTTATCCTTTCAGTGCTTACACTTTGACACTTCTGGCTAGAGCTGCAATGATTAATCAATCGACAGAAGATTAATTTACAACTATTTTGATTATTGATTAATATTTTTTGGTCAAATAGGCACTTAAGCAAAAATGCCAAACCATTTCCCCTGGTGTAATCATTTTTAGTCATTCTAGTACGGAAAAGTTACATATTATACCTTTAAACTGATTCTTCACTTCTCAGCACGTGTATTTTAACTACTTTAATATCTTTCAGTATTTGTATTTCAGCTGTAACTGTAACTTCAACTGCGTCAGCTATTTAAAATTTTTCAGCAGCAAAATTTCGACAGCAAACACTTGTAAATTTTCTTCAGAAAATGGTCCTCTTCGAAGACACAGTGTGTATCTAGTCTTTATACTGTTTTATCTTAGAGATACTCAGACTATCATATGTGATAGCATGCCCTAAAGATGAGACAATTTAGCTCTGTTATCAGGAAGAAGCCCTACACTTTTTTTTTTTTTTTTTTTTTACTGCTTTTGTATTTGCTTTTGTCTTCAAAAGCCAGCAGTTTTGGCTGGACAGCAACAGCGGTGCCAGCCCTATAATCTCAAATGTCGCTGACTGACTGAGTGATTGTAATTATACTATTGGCCATCTGAATGCCATGTGACTAAGTTGGAGCTTCCCAATTGGCTGTTGCTCTTTCAAAATGAATTAGTGCAGTTTCTATAAGGGGGGTGTTTACAGCCTGCAGTCTTGCCAACAAAGCACATTTGAAATGTATCGAATTGTTATATGCTATATCGCATATAGCCAGAACCATGGCTCCTGGTAATGACAGAAAGACTGGTGGACGAGGAGTAGTTTGGTCTAAGGAAATAACTACTATACTTCTCCAGATATACACTCTCTCTCTCTCTGGATTGTGACTGCTGGTTACCATGTAGTCTTAATGGAACAAGTTTCAGTCACTATTTCAAACTTATTCTGTTGTCTGACAACAAAAACAAGAGAGAAAAAATTTTATTGGGAATTCAGGTGTATTAAAATACTATATACGTAAGCACAGAGAGTAAGAGAGAAGTAAACAGACACTTGGCAGGATGCAAATAGAATACGACACAGTCCAGCCATATACTAGGTTCTGACCTAGTCTTGTTACATGTAATCATCAAGCGTGTCTATAGGATTCCTCTTTTACCTGTAGGCATTTCCTCTCTCTGACTAATGGGAAGGCTGTCTTCAGCCTAACCTGCCCCCCTTTTCTAGACCAGTTTCTTCTTGTTTGATCATAATCACTGCTTTGCACTTGGCACTGACTTTGTAGATGGGAGTAGCCAGGATGTTTCATGTGTGGGAGCCTAGGCCCTTGTAAGCTGTGTCATGAGTTAAACTGTGTTAAGACTACAAACTGAGATGTGTATCAGATTATGAGCGGCCAGACTTGTTTTATAATCTGTTGTAGCCCGTTTTGACTGTTTCCTCATACACTAACTACAAGGTATTCTTTCTGTCAAAACCCTTAAGGAAGCGATGGAAGACTGTAAACGAAAAGTTGATGTGGCACATTAAACATCCTCCTCTCTCATGTTCTAGACTACATGGTCTAGAATTGTCTGGCCTCAAAGTCACTTTTCTTCCACTTAACTGACAATTCTGTTTCAAAACAAGCTGTAAATGAACAATTCAAATGAAGGCCACAGTTACATCCAGTACTGTGCTATGAATAGAGCCGAGCCTGTGCCTCAGAAATGGCTCTTGCACTGGGAGGTTTTCCCAGTGTCAAGGTTGTATGTACTGTAGCTTGCCGCCGGGGCTACTAGCGTCCATGTACACAGACCACACTGAGCCCGTCCCTTGTTAACAGGTTTGTGTATGTTGGAATGGTCGAGTTCTGAGGAAGAACAGGGATGTTTTGACATTTGACATAAATAGATCAGCTTGCATCTTTTGCCTTTTTTCCCCCTCCTGTTGCTGCGGACTGCCACTGCAGGCTCGGGCTTGCATGGGCTATTTCCGTCAGTTCGCCCTCCTGTTTGACAGAAATTTGAAAGGCCTGTGCTTACAAGATAACCTAACTTATCCTATATCTGTACCACATCAGCTCATCCTTTAGCTTGAGAAACGATTTAATCGAGAGATTGTTAGAGAGATAATGTTGGCAATTACAGCTTTACCTCTGACTCAGTTCAGACTCACAGGTTGCATCACATTCAGCACCGTGCAGCCTCTGAGCTTTAAGGTGATCAAAGGGCCAAACGCGTTTTGACTCTGCTCATTAAAAGTGTTTAATGTTCAAGTTGCACTTAAACTATTAAATGTCATTTGTAATGTGGATTGCCTTTAGTAATGTTTAACCACATAATGCCACATATCTAGTCCAACCTCTCTGCAGAATGCGCTTTATGTTTTTCTTTTGCACCTCAGTGCCACACAGTCATCAGTCCACCAGTTTTGGACCATTTTACTTTCAGTCATGAAATTCAGTTAGGTTAGGAGGAATCTTTAAAAAAAACTTCAATTAAAGAATCAGTCTTCAAGTATATAATCAGATGTAGGAGTGAAGTGACTCTTTGTATTCTTTAAACCTCGTGTTGGCACTTCAGGCTTCACCACTGAGTCAATTCAAGGTGAATCAGACTTACAAGCTGCATCACATTCAGAACTGTGCTTTCTGTGTTAGGTGTATAGATTATATACACATGCTAGTTTGGATGATGTTAAAGTTACACAACCCAGCCACTTTAATCTACATACATGTCATTGCTTGAAACTAAACATCAATTCAGGACAAGAGAACCGAGAGGCAAATCTGGTTCTTGGAGGAAGAAAAAAAAACAAACCAATAAAACAAAAAAAAAAACAGGGAAGACAAGAAGTGTGAGTGGTTTTACGTCAGACAAAAAGCACGGTTTTGTTTTTTGAGTTTTTCTATTTTTTTCCTACTTTGCTCATAATGGAACACAATGGCCCAGGCTATTTTGTGGCTGAGTGTCAGATTCCAACCACCAGAAACCTTTTCCTTGTGCACAAGCTGAAGATAATAGAGGCTTTATTATAAAGAGGATTTTGCTACATTTAAATATGGATTCAGGATTGCTGAACCGATACCTGAAGAGCCTGATTAGATTTGGCTGATAGGCTCAAAGGAGCACTAGGTGAGATTTACATGTTGAAATGCAGCCATTTTATCAGCTTACATCACAAGTGTTTAACTGCACCAATGAGGCATTTTCACTTACCAGTATTAAACTGAAGCATATGAAAAAGTCTTTGCTCATATGAAGATGGGCTCACCAGAAACACATCTCTTGTTTATTTTCTCTCTGGTATCTCCTGGTTTATGTCACTGACTGATCATACAGAAGGGAAGTCATGTGCACGTCTCGTTTTATATTTAGGCCAGAGTCAGTATAGTAGACTATATTCAGTATCCACCAGTGTTGTGCAAGTTCACACTTTACAAGAACTAGGTCAAAGTTCAGTTCACAAAGGTTAAAAGGAACTAGTTCACATTCATAGTTCACAATTTTGAATTTGAACTAAGTTCACAGTCAAAAAATGAATTACTTCACATACATTTCTCCCATTTAAACATTTTTTTTTTTTTCAGTGGAACCTCCTCCTACCCATCCATCCTCAGCCCACAGTCATTGCCACTTCTCAAATTTTACAAATTGCTGTATACCACTATAGAGTCACAGACAGAGATTACTTTTAAAATCCAAGAAAAAACAATGTGAATATATATTTTATGTGTGTATGCTGTGTGTGTGACTTAGATGGAGGAACTTTGTGCTGTTGGCTCATGGTCTGAACTTTTATTAGTGATTTCTTGTGGCCATCATTCACTCACAGATACTTCAAGAGACTGGTCAGTGTCGTTTCAAATTTGTTGCTTAGGTGGATGATGTTCAGATTTTTTTTTCATTGTAATCTACACCAATTTGTTCATAAAAGCCCTTGAAATATTCATACGAACTGGCTTCAGCCGTATCGGTATCTGTGTTGTTTGTATTGTTGTATTGCCAGCAGTAGACACAGGATGTATGCGTTCAATGAATGGCGTGTTCATGCACAACGCTGATATCCACACTCTGGATTATAACTCCTGGATGTGATTGCACTGAAACAGGCAACATTTTGAACCTTCAGGGCAAGCGAATAGATAGTGAGACAATGTAAAAGATATATAGCTAATGAAACAGATAAACACTTGTAATAAGAGGCTCTAGATACATTAGCAAACATCACAAAATAAAACACAAAAAAGATAATAAACCTAAAAAGGTTTTTAAAATGCGAGTATAAAATACCATGATATGGTTTTGAAGTTCAGACTGTTATGTTTCCTTGTTGCTGTGATATGGAGCTTCCAGACAGTCAAATAGATATTTCTTAATAGTGTTTTTTTTTTTTTTTATGGGAAAACTCTAAGATAAATCTGAAAAACAATAGTTATGTTGGTGAAAGACCTACGTGTTATAAGAGATACTTCTTTATGACTGCAGAGCGACAATATCTGAGATATTATTTGTCACAGCAAAACTGACATTTACGTAGGTTAAATAATAGTAAACTGTACGTTTCATGCTCGCTGTGTTTTCTTCTTAAGCTGTGGACAGAAAATCCTTTCAGCTGCCATGCTGTGGTCTGAGAGCTGTGTGATCACATGATCAAGTAAAACCGTGACATTTCAAATTGTAGGGGGGCGTTTATCTTCACTACTAACTGAATCACTTGTCACAAAGTTCCCTCAATAGTCCACACTTTATTCAGAGGCATGAACATAGTTTGCATTCTTTTGTAACACTGAGGGTTATTGCCAGACGAAAGATTAAACTACAATTTACAATGTAATCTTATAAAGTTGTATTATTACGTGTCAGGCGAGGCAGATCAGGGGATTTCTGGAATATTGTGGAGACCTCTGAAGTCCACCTTACAGCTGTTTTCAAGTCATTTCTGTACAAACAGGTTAATTAATAAATTCAAGACTTTTCACTCTGTTATCTGTTAGAAGCATTCGTTAATACTGAGCCACAAATATTTGGCCTATTTGTTTATTTATTTAGCCTTCTGTATGGAGAAAGCACGAATGTCTGGCTCTAATCATCAACCTCACTAAAACTTGCGCTGGCTTCCATTAACAAATTTGCAAATTACCTTGTGGACTCAGACCTTGGTTTGTACAAATGAGCTTTATTTCATTTATTTCACTACCAGGTGTGAAGCAGAGGAAACACAGACGCTGTGGTTACAAACCTATTGCTAGTGTCTGTGACATCAGCGTTACTGGAGCTCCACGTTTTTGGTTGTCTTTCGCCTTTTTAGAGAAGCACGTGTTTGTTCAGACTGTAGATTTCACAGGTTAAGACCACAGGAATGTTTTTCTTCAAGAGTTTCTGTGTAATCTTCTTGTAGCAGCCACACTGACAATGCACAACCTTGTAAATGATTTATTGGGCCTTTTTATTCTGCTTGACAATAGAACAGTATTTTACGGAAGTGTCATGCATTCACTTGAGAAAAAAAAGAAGTGCTCTGTTTTTTTGAATTAGCAAGATTATTATCTCAGAATCAGAATTCTGAGATAATAATCTCATTAATGAAAGAAAAAGGATTTTCTTCTTCTTTTTTTTTTAAAAAAAGCTTCTCAGAATTCAGAGATAATAATCACGTTAATTCACAAAAACGGAACAATTTTTTTTCTTGAGTGAATGCATTATGCTTCTGTAGTATTTA
The DNA here is from genome assembly GCF_002260705.1 of Seriola dumerili. Taxonomy (NCBI): domain Eukaryota; kingdom Metazoa; phylum Chordata; class Actinopteri; order Carangiformes; family Carangidae; genus Seriola; species Seriola dumerili. The sequence continues at coordinate 473,835 of NW_019174664.1, forward strand.
AAGCGATAGTGCAGACTTTTATTTGGAATGAAGTGGCACAAGTATTCATACTTATTTAGCACTGGTAGTTGTGAGATATGTCTGGAGATGTTCGGCAGGCATGTGGTCAGATACAATAATAGTTTTTTTTTAACTACCCAAAATACAGCACCAAAACATGATTGTATTTCTGCTTGTTCCTCTTCTTTCATGTTGTTGACTATCAGTGTATCCCCTGCTGTTTAGAGGTGTGTGTGTGTGAGGTGCATGAAATTAACACTGCCTGTACCCATGTCTTTAAGACTAAACCAGATTGAGGGCAAGTTTATGACCATAAACTCACACAGTATACAACAGCAGGAAACACAAGTGGCCTACAATAGCTACATACACATTCTTTGTACATGTTTAGTTTCTGGATAATGTAAGCCAGTTCTACCTGTCCGTCACTACATAGCTTTCCTATCTTTAATCAGATAAACGCTCAGGCTGAACTCAGAGCTTCTCTCTCAGCTGAACACGACAGTTCATTTACAATGCAGAACAGAACTACCGGCTGGGGTCATACAAGGTCATGCTGTTCCCATAATGAAAAAGATATCCCAGAATCACTGGGGATTTTCAGAAGCTCCCCTTCAGCAAGTATGTGCTATATGCCATCCATTACTTGCCGTTAGCTTTCCACCCAGTATATTGGCAGAGCCAGAGAAAGATAGAGAGAAAGTCTTTATAAATTACATTTGAAAATGACTAAACCGGACATGGACCTGAAGCTGCATGTGATAAACCCAAACTGAAACCCGATTTATTTGACTTGATCTATTGTTTAGCAGAACTCTGTTGCACCTGAGTGTGGTACATTATCTGACGGGTGATGTGATGTTACTGTAGTGTCCTGGACTGTAGTAGTAGCAGTAGCAGTAGTAGTAGTAGCACATTATTTGGCTGTTGTCCATTGTAATGCTCTGGCCTACAAGAAGCTCCATGCTGTAGCATATTTTTGTTTTGTTGGTCACCACAGCAAAAAAAAATCCATTTGATAGTTTTTTGAATGTGTGAAGGAACCATGTTTAATGCTGTGTAAAACATCACAAACAGGTTCTGTGTGTTTTCGTTTCAGAGCTAATGTGGAAACTTTCAAAACAGCAAGTGACCATTTGTTTCTCACATCTTGACCTCTGTCACAGATTTTTTGCCAGTACCTGTGCCCGGAGTCTCCACCTTCAACCAGGTGTTGGAAGAAGAGCTCAGCCCAATGCAGTGCTGGAGAAAGTGTTTACATCCATCACAAAGGTTGGATTTCTTTTTTGACAACTTCTCTTGCCTTAATCCCTTTTTTTCAAAGAAGCATTTATGTGCAGGAGTATCAGTAATAGTTGCTATTTTGCCACATTCATGCGATGCGGGAAAAAGCTATGTCCATTAAATTTTGGTTTAATTACATGAAACAATCGACTTCAGCTATGCAAGGCACCCATGTTTGTTTGGTTTTCAAGCACTTCCCTATTCTTAAAGGCCAAGTTGAATATATCAGATCTTACAGAGACGTCAGAGTTTTCGGTTGTGATAACGAATTGAATGTTGACATGAATGCTGAATACAAACTCTGACACGACATGGACGTGGCATCAGTTCTCACTCACCCCAACTGATCCATTACAAGTGATACTTGGCTAATTGTGCTAAAGGGTAGACAACTAACAGTTATTTTCATTAACTAGTCCATAAAAGTTAGTTTACTGTCTTGCATCACTAAGAAAAGCAGCAAAGCCTTATAATTGAAAGGCTGGAATATCTGGCATTTTTGCTCAAGAAATGAATAAAATTATTCGCTACTGATTGATTTCCTTTCCAATCAATTATTTGATTTATCATTGCAGCTCTATTTGTCGCTAACACAACTGTTCCTTTGTCAACATAACAATTGAACATTGTCTTTGATCAGTCTTAACTAACGATACATTCATGATCTTGTCTCCCTTTGAAACATTAATACATCAAATCACAACATAAAATCTACATCCTACACGCTACACAACCAATAGAAAACCAGTCTGTCATGAAATCAGATTTAGTGGAAACTATTTTCCTGATAATGAATTTGCATTTTTGTGTTTCACTCCCTGGATAACTCCAGAAAACAATGGGTTGGGTCTGGGCAGCTTGCATGTGATTTGGAGCGCTTAGACACAGCCGTGCATGATGAAACAATTATGCAAAAGCACATATCTCTCCTGATTTGTAACATTAGCAGAAAATATCTCACTTCCATTGCTGCATTAGCAAAATTGCAATATGCTAATGGGTGCACTGGATACTGTGTGCATAAAGATAAAGTTTCTTTTTCATCCCTGCTGGACTCCTTAAAACAAACTGAAGTTGTTTGCTGTTTCTTTCTCTCTCTGCACAGAATCCAGACTCCCGCCATCTGGCTGGCCTGTCCAAGCAGCTGGACTGGGAGGTGCGAAAGGTCCAGCGTTGGTTCAGACACCGCAGGAACCAAGATAAACCCAGCACACACACTAAATTCTGCGAGAGCATGTAAGTTAATGCCTATTGTGTTCACCCTTAACCGCTCTGCAGGCTTGAGCACACAGTGGTTGTGTTTTCTGTGCAGCTGTGTAGTGTGTGTATGTTATTATACTTCTGTCTTTGTGAGGACAGAACTGAGTTTTAGACCAGCAGAATAAGAACATTTTTGGCTTTTCCTTCGAAGATTGTTTTTTTGTTATGATTTGAATTTAGATTTATAATAGAATCTGGATCAGTTTATGTTAGAGTAAGGATTGGGGAATAACACGTTTTGTAATGGTTAGGGTTCAGGCAAATGGGTTTTTAAATTTTTTATGTCGTTCCCCTCTGAAATGAGTCATATTTTCTGGATCATAATTTCCTCTCTTGTACTTCTAGGTGGAGGTTTACATTTTATTTGTGCATATTTATCTATGGGTTCCGGTTTCTAGGGCAGGTAAGCAAACTATCAGATTGAGCTTGGAAACTGTGATATCAATAATATTTCATTGGCTGGGTATATTTTCACGCATAACGACATTATCAATTGTTTGCTAAACTAATTTGTGTTTGTTTTCAGTCCCCTTGGATGTGGGATACACGGCATTGCTGGTACGGTTACCCCTATCAGGTACGAGGCAGCTCCACTCTCTGTCTGTATCATCTCTAATGCAATCCGATATAACAACTACAGCCTCAGAAATTACCTGCAAGTTGAACCAACAATGTCAAGAACAGAACATTTACTGCAGAGCTGTCGCATTGGATTGTATGACTTTGAACTTCTTAAACTGCTGCAGAGTTAACCATGAGCAGAAAAGTAGCTTGTGTAACAGTTGAGGCATTTGCTTTTACTTCACTGCTTTTTCCCTGCTCTTGTATCAATGATCATGTATCATTACAAGTCTGACTAATATTAATATCATGCACATGTCCTTGTATTCCTGTTGTTTTCCTCATATCATTTTGGGATTAAAACTGTTAAGTATACATTTTATTGAGTTTATAGGAAAGGACAGCTCTGATCCTCTGGTCTGATTGGCTGGCTGGATTATAAAAAAACATTCTGTGAGACATATTTGATACTAACCCTTGAAATACTTATATATATGTGCTAGTTTGGTAAATCAACATTATCACTCATACTGTAGCACTCAGGTGCTGCATAGAAATCATGTTGCTAAGCGACTATTAGTGTTGCTAGTACTATTATCACTTTAAAAGACATGTATTCAACCCTCATATCAGAGACAAGCTGAGTGTTGATCTGTTAAATGTCTTGTTCACTATCTATCTTGATCATAATTTAAAAAAAAAAAGGTTAAGGCACACAACCCAATATACTCCTCATCCCCCATCATACTCTTCTCTCTCTCCCTCTGCCTTTTTCCTGTCTCTCTTTAGACTGTCCACTGTCAAGTAAAGGCATAATGCCAAAAATACTACTAAAAGAAAAACATAAGTGTGCCTATGTTATGCATATAAGTTTTAGAAGGACTGGACAGAATTGTGTTTTGCAGATTTCACAGACACATTTCCACATTTACCAGCTCAAGCTGCAGGTTCACATTCAAATTTGCCCAGATTACAGCTATAGAATTCAGATATGTTTAATGCAGTCATAAAGGCTTCCTCAGGGTTAATGCTCCATTCAGGAGGACAGAGATTTAAACCGTCTCAGAAAAATGCTCTGTTTTTGAGAATGAATGTGTGTAGATTGAACGCAGCTTCAGACACATTGCCAGGCATGACACAATTCACTGGACAGCACAGCTCATGTCTTATTGCTTAAGTAACCTGGTGATTCATTGGACCAGGATATTTGATGTCATGATTTGTAACAATGCTGCACAGTGTTGATCACGTGTCATTCTTTCAGTCTGATCAATGTGTGATATCCACTATTGTTTGATTTAAAAAAGAAAACACTTCAACATGAGTAAGATTCTTTCATAGTCCGACTCACTAATCTCTCCTCTCTGTCTCTTCAGGTCATGACTCCAGGCCTTTACCACTACTATGTGACAGAACTGGCCTTCTACTGGTCACTCATGTTCTCTCAGTTTACTGACATAAAAAGGAAGGTGAGAGGAACCACACTGGCTATGGCACTGTTAGGTTAGACCACACTGGATACACCACAGCTGCCACTCCCTGTTAAACGTTTGTCTATTGTTCCTCATTTGGTGTCGGCAGAGAAATGCGTGCATGTGTGTGCACATAACAAACAGTGCACTAAGGCTAAGCCTGACTTGTAAGTTTGCTTGGTTTCAAGCTCTTGTTGTGCTAATTTTGGAGGAGATCACATGTTTTTGTTTTTTGGGAGGGGGGCGGGGTGCAGCTGGTGCTGCTCAGTCTTTGAATGCCTTGTGTTTTCAGCACGAGGGCATCTACACTCATGTGACTGCAGGATGGAGGAGGCCTAACTCTATTAGAATTGCAGAAATTCCACACAATACCAGCGCATTAGAGCTGGAGTTAGTTAAAGCCACAGACACTCAACTTTTAATGTTTTAGATGTTTTGTGCTGCAAATGTCTGGAGTGTGAGACTGGAAAAGTCAGCCAATGATACTTGTTTGGATTTGACTAAGAGGCAGCTGGCCTGGTTTCACATCGTAATTTAATTTCATATTTCATGATGTGATATTCAGATGAGACTGATGAAACTCCTGGCCAGCTGATTGTTTCAGTAGATGTGTGTTTATAAAGCTAAAGGCCTTTCTCACTGTTGAATCTTTGCTCAACTTTCTTGCACTGTGATTAAAACACGCTCCAAAAAGCGAATAAATAAATATGCACATTGAAGGGTATTTCCAAACAGGGAAAAGAGCCAGTATTCATTCAAGGACTTTAAAGGTTTAAAGATTCTATGAAGATGGATGTTGAACTTCACTGGCTTTACAAACTCAGCTTTTGGAGTTGGAACTCTAGTATTTATTTAATATCCCACATAAGGAGATCTCAGCCTGGACTGTAACAGACCAGACCTTGTTGTAACAGACCATTACTAATATTGCTGAATGTAGGTTGAATTATGTTCATGTCAAATAAGTGTAAGATACAATATAGGAAGCTGGTTAGAAATATAGAGCAATCAGACCTCAACCCATCCGGTTTAAGAAAAGATAAATGTTCATGTCCAAATATATTGCTGACAAAATCAGTTGCAGCCCCCCCTCTGTCCACTCCTGCAGTCTGCTGCTGTCAGTCCAGATGACTTGATGGTCAGATGCACATGTCTCTATCTTAAGCTTAGCTCTTGTCTCTGCCTGTTTGTTTGTCTTCGGTTGCTCTGCACTGTTAATCTTTCACCTGTATCTTCTCCTTCCCTCCAAGTCTAGCTGCGTAAAACAAGCGCTACCACTGGGTCAGATTATAGTTTAAATCAGTTCTAGCTGTCTGTTTACTCTAAAGAGTGAATACTGTTTAGAAATGCCTTTGATGTGCCTTTTGATGCACAGTCTTGCTTTTATTTCCATCTTGTGACGGTTGACCTGAATAAGTTCTTTTAACATTTGTAGCGGTGTGATATGTGGGGCTGACAGAGGGCATGAAGCAACTTTTTTTTTTTTGTGGTGGTGATGCTAACAGGAAACATAGTCTTGATTTAAAAGGGTTTAGTTATTCTGTGTTGCCATCTTTAGCTCATAGAGACCGCTGCTGCCAGACACTTAAAAACACACAACTGATCATATACATTTATGCACCAGGGCCCATTTTATTTTATGTATTGAACTATTAAATGGTCTGTTGCCAGCAAAAGCGTTTATGTCCATATGACCCTGGATTCTTAAGGCCTTTGATTGATGTAAAGATTGTGTGTTTGTGGTCACAGCTCCCAAACAGTGGATCAGGCTACGTAATTAAAGCATTTTTGAAGAAATAATTTTGCATCCCCAGAGTAGTTGTTACATTCAGTGTGTTCTGCATTCTCCATTTATTTTCAAGTATTTCTCCTAAGTTTTATTGTACTTGATCACATCTTAAATTACTATTAGTGTTCAGCTGTTTTTGTACCCTGTCATTTGCAGTGTTGCAGCAGCTTCACCTAAATCACAAAAACAGTGAGGTAGTTAAATAATACACAGTGTAATTAAAGGCTAACCTGACCTGAAGGAGTTTCTTAAGAAAAGTTAAGGCATCACCAGAGTGATTATAGTTGATCCTGATGGGGGACATCAGTGTCTGCACCAAATTTCGTGGTAATTCATCCAATAGTAGTGAGATATTTCAGTCTGAAACAATGAACATATACAGTAGGCTAACCACATTTCTCCTTTTTTAATTTCAGGACTTCCTGATCATGTTCATCCATCACCTGGCTACAGTTGGCCTAATCAGCTTTTCCTACGTCAACAACATGGCACGAGTAGGAAGTCTGGTGATGTGTGTCCATGATGCCTCTGACTTCCTGCTAGAGGTCAGTTAAATATGGTGGTCTTTGATGCTCTGAAAATTGTATTGAAAGCTGGTGGTTGTGCATTTTTTTAAGCAACTAACTACAAATCACTTAAACTGTCCTTCACTTTACTGTTGGCCGTGGGATCATAGCCTACCATAAAATTTGAGATTGGCATTTTATTACCGTTTTTACCTTTGAAACGTACAATCAAACTGTAAATTACCTTTGCCATACTTAACACCTTATTTACAGCTTTTCCGATAGCACATCAGACATTAAACAGCAATTATCACCAACATGCTGAATAAGTGAGGCCAAACAAAAATAGGAAAGATATGAAAGATGGAGGAAGATATGACTGCTGTTGATAACTGTGCTGCTTCGGCTTTCACATAAAGTAGTTTCCTTTTAGGATATTTATTGTTCAGTAGCCTTTTTGCTTCAGATCAGTTGGTTTCTGAAACAATAGAGATGGATTGTGATTATTGTTTAGTGTGTCCAGTTGCTTCCACTTGGCGGCAATCCAAATAGATTAAGAGTACCAGTCCAAGAAGTAGACATGATGTTGATGTGGTGAAGAAAAAGAAAAAACATTCCTCATTTTGCAAAACTTATCCTAATGCTTCATTTCTGTTGTTTTCTTTCTCAACAGGCAGCCAAGCTGGCCAACTATGCCAAATACCAGCGCCTGTGTGACTTCCTTTTCATTGTGTTTAGTGTGGTCTTCTTTATCACACGACTTGTTATATATCCAATTTGGTGAGTACTGTGTGATACCTGCAGCCTCAGAATGAATACTGTAACTACTCTGCCATAACACTCAGCAGTTTGATAATCTCTGCAAATATTTTCATCCCGGCTTTTTCTGGCAAAGTCGTATCTGTGTTTTTGAAGAAATGTTTAATCAGGAAACTTATTTCTACAGGATGATGAATTCTCTCCAGAGTGTGTACAATTTTTTTTAGTATATAACCTGCCTATAAATGTAACACATACATGATTATTATACTTACAATATGCACTTTTAATACATTTAAATTTAAATATATTACTTTGTAATTACAGTCTTTATACAGTATTACTTTTTTAGTGTCCTTGGTTTTAATTGTTCCTACACATATTTTACTGCACGTATAAATGTTTGAATCTTGAATCTAATGTTTTAGCTTTAGCTTTGAGAATGGCTGAGCTCAAGTAGGTAAATGCGTGTGTAATGCTTTTCTTTGAGCTTTGTTCTTGTAAACAACTGTTTCAACAGAAAAACATCATAATCATACAGTGCTTTGATTTCTTAAATTACTCTAATTTCAGGCCATATCCTGTAGCTGTAATTGCAAACAGTGGCCAGAAACACACAGCCTGTACCCTCCACTCCTCCAGTGTATTTCAGGTTACCTAAGAATGGAAACCACCATGCTCTGGTGATCAGAAATAATGTGAGGCAACTACCACCAGTTTGTAAATCTGGTGAGACAATTTCCAGGATGCCCACAGTATCTGACCAACAGATTCATCATCATTGTACCTCTGCTCCAGACCACTGCAGAGATCTGCGCAAACGTTTAGGTTCAAGGGAGCCGTCTAGATAGCAACTGTTCCTCGCCAGAGACCTGGATGTTGAAGCTCAACCTCCAGAGACAATAGGGAGCCTATCGTTGCCAAAAGTAACCTGAGCAGCTATATTCAGTGTCTTGGTGTGGATGAGCGATAAAGCTAGTGTTGCCGGTGCGGCTACCTGGACTGAAATCCATACCTCTGCGGGGGGAGGTGGGTCTGTTGACAACCTCCTGTCACTCAGTTGGATTTGAAGGAAGATATGACCTCACCAACCACTCACTGACATTACAGTAGAGCTATATCACTCGCCTCTTTGGTTGCCATTGGTTTCCAAATAGGGATTACCATGTTTGGGCCTCATTAGAAGAGTGGTTAATAATATGATTAAAAAAACAGCTTGACGTCTTGTTCCTCCCACTGGGTTTGGAGCTTATGGAGTAAATATGTGCCTTCACACAGACATCTATGTGTCACCTTGTTTTCCAGGGTCCTGAACTCCACTATGTTTGAGAGCTGGGCCATAGTTGGGCCATTCCCATCCTGGTGGCTCTTCAACTTCTTACTGCTGGTTCTTCAAGTGCTGCATATCATCTGGTCCTACCTCATAGCCCGTATAGCTATCAAAGCCATGCTGCGCGGCAAGGTGGGTCACTCATCATTAGCTGATTAAACAATTATTTGATGGACAGAAAATAGAAAATGAATCAACAGCTATTTTGTGGTCATTTTTAAAGTAAAAATAGACAACAAAAAATCTACTAGCTTCAGCTTTGTCAGATTTCAAGATTAGCTGCTTTTTGTCATTTTATGTGATAGTATATGAAATATATTTGGGTTTGGGACCGCTGGTCAAATATAACAAGACATTTATAGATGCCACCTTGGGTTCTTTGAAACTGGGTACTTTGCACTACTTCCTGACATTTTGCAGACCTAATGATTAATTTGTCAATGAATTGAAAAACCTGCTGAGGGGTTTGGCGTCTTACACAAGGAATTGTTTTCCCGCTATTACAACATACAATTAATGATCTTGTGACAGTGTATCTTTAGTTTTCTGTTGCGAGCTCCTGCTAGGTTTCACTTCACTACATTTGAAAAAAAAAACTGTACCTCTACATTTGGAACTGCTGCATGCCTCTTAAGTTCAGACTGGCCCACTGTGTCCAGGCTGGTGTTTAGTACTGCACTGTGTAATTTCATGAGGTTTAACGCAGCTCAAACTCTGTCCAAAGGCTTAAAAAATATTTCAGAATAATTTTTAATACTGTTGTATAAGCAAATATTAAGGAAAAACATATTGACCCCAAAACATTTACTCCAATCTTTTGCAAGGACATTACAAATGTCCAAATGAAACAAATGAATAACAGAGATCTGTCTGTGATCGGAGAACGCTTATTGAATTAACTCCATAGCTGTTTCTGATGATGAATTTGCCACCGCTACCCTTTTTCCGTTCTGCCTCATCCCTGACTCTGTCTCATCTCTCTGCAGACGCAGTTTGTTTCATCTCCCTCTGGAATGAGAGAGGGAGATCCTGTCTTTCTGTCTCTCTTTGTCCACTGAGCCCTCCTCCACTACTCTCTCGTTTCCCTCCGTCTGCTCTGTCCGCTTGACAACTTTACCTTCTGTTTTTGGCTGTAAGTTTCTGTTCACTCCCTCTGTTGTGATTCGTTTCACACATCTCAATTCCATCTGTCCTGTCCATTCCCAGTAGGACTCTGTGTAATTGCAGCGGGTTTAATTGGACAGCTGTTGCAGTAGATGAGCACTTAGATTCAACCCCACGCACAAAGTCAGCAAGTAGGAAGAGAGTTGTAAATGATGAGTAATGTGGTAATAGTGTCATGAATTTCAGTCAGGTATATCCAAGCGTTTCTCATTAGTCAGGAGTGTGTTGAACTTGTCCCACACCACCACCCTGTGGTTATGAGGAACACATGGTGATTTGCATGAGAAGAAATCCTAAACTAATTTCAGAGAGCAAAAGTAACACACTGAATTAAAAGTTTCAGGGTGAAGATGCATCAGGAAACATTTTCATAAAAACGCAACTTTTATTTTTTGCTTGTGACCTCTAAATATGAAGCAAACCCTTATCATTGATTTAATTTCCATCCACTGTGAGCAGTTTAGTCAAAGTGATTTTCCCCAATTCGATTATTTTATTTTATTAGAACAATTTAATAGGTAAAATGAGAAGCAAACATTAGTCAGACTGTGTTTTTTTTTTTCTAATTAACTGGGCAATAATCTCACAATGCTTGTTAATCAGGTTGGTAACTGGACTAAGCAGTAAAATGCAGGCACAAAGAAGAGAGCATACCAACCCCACTGGTCTAGTTTCAACTAGTTTTACCAAATGAAATTCTGGTGTCAGGTATCCACAGATTTCTGCCCTCAGGAAAAATCAAATAAACCGTCCCCTTAACAAGAGGAGAGTAAGATGGACTCCCTCCATTGTCACTTTGGTCACAGTTTACAGCATATCCAGCAGGGTTTATAAAAATGAGCTTACTCTGTGCTCTGCTGATGTTGTTTCTCATTATTAAATGTACCCCTGGCAGCTATTTGGACACCCCAGCTTGTGAAATTGCCTGTTGTAGTTTTAAAAACATTTAAGTGGCTCCAGATACAATATATCACCAACCGGCAAAGATGAAAAGAAATGGAAAAGAACTTAAATTCAATAACTGTTTCAAGCTGTCTCTTATTAGGTTGAATTCCAATTGATAGCATTTGTTGGCATAAAAAAAGAAGGTGAATGTCTGTACCTTTACACACAGGTTTTAAAAAAAAACAAAAACAAAAAAAAAACAAACATTAGATTTAACACAGCATCAAAATGGACAAATAATCTTTGGCCAAACAGTTGGAGTCTGTTTTAAAATAATATTCACATCCTCATATCTACACTAAGGAGTTTTTATAATTAACAATTCCCTTCTTCAGAGTGGCGCTGAAGAGAACCTTCTTTGTGTGATCCTCATGTGAAAGATGGGCATCAAAAATACACAAAACTCTTAATCTACATATGGTTAAGTCAGTATTATATTATTTTGACTTTGAAATATATAATTATTTCCTTTTAATATGTCATAGAGGAGCAATGTCAAAGATCACAGCATTATATGTAAAAAAGGTAAACTGCCCCTTAAAATCCTCATATTATTCATTTAAAGTGATTAAGTTACTTCAAAGTTATACATTTTATTTTAGTTTGACCTCTAAAGTTTTTTTAACCTGTGTAGTTTGTACTTATTTCTCCTTGGTGCTTTTAAAAAGAGATAAGTACATCTGTATTTCCTGTCTGTTAGGTGTGCAATGACGTCCGCAGCGACATTGAGAGCAGCTCGGAAGAAGAGGCTGACAAGCCCAGAGAAGGCCTCAAGACTTCTGCTTATTCTCCCAAGGGAGAAAACGGCACTAACGGCCACTGTGCTGCTGCCAAAGTCCGAGCACAGAACCACAGCAGCTGGTGACATGGAGCCTGAAGCCGGGAGCCCCCTGCAGTTCATACCCTTACATCTCCAAGAGCTTTGTTTGTCTTAATGACAGTCCTCTGTCATGCAAGGGTCCTGCCCCCATTCAAACACACACAGATTCTACCATCACACATTATACTGAAAGTGAGTGTGCACAGATACATATGTTGGTGAACTGATGGATGTGCAGACACTGATGTCGCCTTTGAAGAGCGACATGTAAGACACAACTTGAGGTGAAATTATATGGAAATCAGTTGAAACAAGTGATTTGCATAGCCTTATTCTACAAATGATGGGATTTACTTTGTGCTAAGTTTAGCTGCAGATGTTGGTTTCAATGTTCTCTCCCAGTTTTATTGGTCAGATGAACTTGATTATTTGTTTCTAAGGGTTAATTCACACTGGAAAACTGCTGCTGGGGTGCATTTAAACTTTCAAGCATGTTGCACTTTTCGTTCCAAAAAAGACATATCACAGCAGATATTATACATAGAAATAACTGTATTGCTATGAATGTGGTTTTATCAGCTCTTAAAAGGACACCTGCTTCATGTGTGACCAGAAGTGCAACACACTTGAAACTTTAAACAGCAGCAATTTCTGCCTTTTGTAGTTTTTTGTGTATTTGCCCTTTAATCACATTGGCTACTTTGTGACTTATTGTCTTGTTCTGTTTTACAGTTTGTTTTTTACTTCTTCTGAGACCAAATGTTTATGAAATTGTTTGACACTGCCTATAGAGGAATCCAGGTATGAGGACCATACTAAATGTCTGGTATCACGTTCTCACTTGAGTGCCTTGTAAAAATGTATTTCCAAATATATTCAATTGTTGAAAGATGTCGTCTCTTACTCAAGTTCTGTCCAGAAACACTACATTTCACTGTGTGGTTAAAGGCATTTTAATAGAATATAATACAAATAATTACAGCCATCTTCACTTCTGAAACAGTGCTACTCATAACATGGATTTGATACAGACCACTGATGCATATAATATGCTCTTGGTTCATTTCCTTGCTGACATTTTCATAATGAAAAAAAATCTTCCTTGTGAGGGCGCAACACCCACACAATGAAATCACACCAACGTCCAGAGAAGAATAAACATCTTCATGATTCAGCGATGGACAAAAAAGGAGGAATGGGAAAATGTCCATATCTGTGCAAAGGTGAGATCAGTCCATCTGACGTCAGTCTTTGATGACTTCAGGATCCTGGTTTTCTGCTGCCAGTTTCAGCTGTTTTTGCCTCTCCATGTAGCGGTGTCCTCGCATGACACACAGGTATCCTCCGTATGCGGTCAGCAGCATCATCGAGGCAGAAAAAGCCCGATAGCTGATGTCAGCAAGGCGCTTTCCATAAACCATGATGAGGGTCCTGAAGGAACCAGGAAAAGAAAGTCAGAAGAGGATCAGCAGCAAAATAATGATAATAAAATAGCTTTATCCCAATCTGGGGTGTTGCCTCACCACTTCTTGTCTCTTTAGATGTATTAAACCAAAAACATGTTAATTTGCTGGATTAGCCAAATAACATTTTCTGGTCACTTCATCCAGTAACAGTTTATTGATTTTCCACCATCTTGTGACACATATCAATATTGCATTGTAAAATAATATAAACAGCGATGGAGTATTTTGGCCACACCACATGCTGTTATAATAATGTAATGGGTTAAGTACTTGCATTTCTGCCTATTTACATGTCATACTAATTTATACTTGCCCTTAACTACATTTTAGAGGGAATTAGTCTTTTACATACTACATTTACCACAATATCTTTACAGATATTTTTTTAATATACATGAGACATTAAGCTCATAAAAGATGATGTACTGTTATTTAAGATTAGCCAATAATATACAACATAAAGTAGTTAAAGTCAGCTCCTCTTAAACCAGCGAAAATACTGAAATGCTGCTCACACATCTATTCATAAGTAATTATGATCAAACAATATAACTGATACTCTATAACAACACTGAAACAGACGTCTGGTCTGAGTACATTTTTGCTGCTGATGTTCAATTACTCAAATATAATTATTCTGAATACTGTACTGCTGACTTGTTATTGAAGGGAGGATTTCATTATGGAGGAAATCTGATTAATTCTTCTGCCACTGCTGCACAGTATTTACACACAAGTCAATAAGAAATAGTTCATAAATAAGATTATCACATCAGTAAATAATGACAGCTCTCCCAAGAAGAACTAATTTGGAAAATTTGAGTTTATGGTAAAACATTTAAGATTCAGCTGTGCAACAGTACAAAAAACCTACGGAACTGCTGTGAACGGCAGGGATTTGATCTCTTTTATTTTAATTAATAGTATCACACATTGACTTACGTACTTTATGATAAACTATCGGGTATATCTCGTTTAAGGTTCATATGAGTTTAGTACTGCGTTGGCTCGACATAAAACATTTCACATTTATCTCTACAAGCTAGCAACAGTGCTCAACTTTGGCACTTCACACACTATTTTATCGGCTTCCAAAAACCTCACGTATTTCTCACATGTCCTACCCGTGCAAATACTTTTTAATTTTCTTACCTTTTACTTATATAAGCGATAACAAAAGCAGGTTGGCGTGGTTGTTCTCAATGTCAGTGCCCCAACATATGAATTTAGCACTCAAGCTAACTAACCTTCGCTTTCGTAAGGTACGGAAACTCGGAGGGGACTTTTCTCCTCTTCCCATAAACCTGCGTGTAAACTTGCATAGCGTCACCTATTGACTTGGAGACAATTGTTCTCGACAGCCATTGAGGTTTTTAAACGTCAACTACAAATTCACCTTTATTCATTGCCTTTAACTCTCCGAACCTTGCCAGCTCGGGTGTTTCTGCGTGTGCTAATGGTATAACACTAATTTTAACAGCTCGATTACAGAAAAAGTGCAACACATAATAGCCCAAAATTGACTGCTGCCCATTTTCCACCCGGACGCATTTTAGAGGCGCACATATTACAATGGCAACATGTTCAATAAGTAGCGATTCCACTGAAGAAATAAATGATCCAGGTGCCGCACCTTATGGCAACTTTATGAACTATTACACCTTTAATCCTCCAGAGAACCGCTTGAGTCTGATTCCGTCCACACTCCTTCAGGATTTAGGTTACAGCGACGACCATGGGACCACACTGATCCTGGATGTTGGATGTAATTCTGGGGTGTGTGAGTCTAGGACATTACCTAAAAATGATTTTATAACCTTCGAACTTTTAAATTGAAAACTCCAAGTCTTGTGTATTTTGCATGTACATTGATGTCTTTTTTTAATACACAATTACTTGTGATATATATGGTAATCCAGTGTATCTGTCTACATGGCACACATTTATGGAGGTAAATTTGTTTCAATATTATTTGTGTGAGTTGATCAACAAACCTGTGAGAAGAAGAGAAAAAAAGAAACATACAATTAGAAGGAAAAAAACATAATAAGAAAACAGTATGAAAACAATATAAAAACACAGATTATAAAATAATCCAAGATTAAAATTTGGATGAAAGCAAGGCATGCTATAGTAAATCATGAAGTCATAGTATACTAAGGCTTAAAATGTCATAGTATATTAAGGCATAAAAAGTCACAGTATAGTAAGGCATAAAAAAAAAATCATAGTATAGTAAGGCATAAAAAGTCATAGTATAGTAAGGCAAAAAAGTCATACTATAGTAAGGCATAAAAAGTCACAATATAGTAAGGACTGAAAATGTCATAGTATAGTAAGTCATAAATAAGTCATAGTATAACAAGTCATTAAGGCATAGTATAATAAGACATTAATTGTTATAGTATAGTAAGGCATAAAAATGTCATAGTATAGTAAGGCATAAAAATGTCATAGTATAGTAAAGTAGAAATGTCATAGTATAGTAAGGCAAAAAAGTCATAGTATAGTAAGGCAAAAAAAAATCATAGTATAGTTAAGGCATAAAAATGTCATAGTATAGTAAAGTAGAAATGTCATAGTATAGTAAGGCAAAAAAGTCATAGTATAGTAAGGCAAAAAAAAATCATAGTATAGTGAGGCAATAAAAGTCATTTTATAGTAAGGCAAAAAAGTCATACTATAGTAAGATATAAAAAGTCATAGTATAGTAAGGCATGAAAAGTCACAGTATAGTAAGGAATGAAAATGTCATATTATAGTAAGTCATAAATAAGTCATAGTATAGTAAGACATGAAATATTATAGTATAGTAAGGCATAAAAATTAATAGTATAGTAAGGCATAAAAAGTCTTAAAAATGACATAGTATAGTAAGGCATAAAAAGTCATAGTATAGTAAGGAAAAAAAGTCATAAAAACGTCATAATATAGTGAGGCATAAAAAGTCATANGACATGAAATATTATAGTATAGTAAGGCATAAAAATTAATAGTATAGTAAGGCATAAAAAGTCTTAAAAATGACATAGTATAGTAAGGCATAAAAAGTCATAGTATAGTAAGGAAAAAAAGTCATAAAAACGTCATAATATAGTGAGGCATAAAAAGTCATAAAAACGACATAGTATAGTGAGGCATAAAAAGTCATAGTATAGTAAGGCATAGAAAGTCATAAAAACGACATAGTATAGTAAGGCATAAAAACATCATAGTATAGTAAGGCATAAAAAGGCATAAAAACGTCATAGTATAGTAAGGCATAAAAAGTCATAAAAACGTCATAGTATAGTAAGGCATAAAAAATCATAAAAACGACAGTGTAGTGAGGCATAAAAAGTCATAAAAACGACATAGTATAGTAAGGCATAAAAATGTCATAGTATAATAAGGCATAAAAAGTCATAAAAATGTCATAGTATAGTAAGGCATAAAAATGTCATAGTATAATAAGGCATAAAAAGTCATAAAAATGTCATAATATAGTAAGGCATAAAAATGTCATAGTATAATAAGGCATAAAAAGTCATAAAAATGTCATAGTATAGTAAGGCATAAAAAGTCATAAAAACGACATAGTATAGTAAGGCATAAAAAGTCATAAAAACGACATAGTATAGTAAGGCATGAAAACGTCATAGTATAGTAAGGCATAAAAAGGCATAAAAACGTCATAGTATAGTAAGGCATAAAAAGTCATTAAAACGTCATAGTATAGTAAGGCATAAAAAATCATAAAAACGACAGTGTAGTGAGGCATAAAAAGTCATAAAAACGACATAGT